>NW_006408642.1:1627217-1683462 GCF_000296735.1 Chrysochloris asiatica
CACCCATATATACATATATATATACACACACGAGGAGTCTCCAAAAAGTTCATTGAAAAATAGAATTGAGTGACAGAATTTTTCCATGCCCTTAACGAAGTGCCCTCATAAATTTTAGAAATATATAAACTTATATATAGCAAAATGTACTTAAAATATATACATTAAAAATTTACAACTCTTTGACACAGTAATCCTGTTTCTAAAAATTCACCATATGATATTTGTACAAGTAAACATAGTTATGTCTTCAAGGATTTTCAGCATTTCATTTGCCAGAAAGACTACCACTATCATCACCGCCACCAGCTCTCATCCTCCCATCCCCAACCGCAGACTTGGAATTTTAAAGATCTACTGACAGGGACACCAACTAACTCAGTTATGGCACAACATACAATAGTATATTCACCAAAACTGCTTTCATGGATGTGTGCTGATACGGAAATCTTGCAAAATATTTGAGAAATGGAAAAGTTGCAGAACTGTATCTATTATATTGTCCCATTGTTTGAAAAAGGAGCACTTTTATACATATATAAAAGTGTGGTATATACACACACACACATATATATATACACATACATATATAAAAGTGTGGTGTATACACTTTTATATATGTGTGTGTGTATGTATATATATATATAGAGAGAGAGAGAGAGAGAGAGAGAGAGAGAGAGTGTATGTGTACCGGTGTAGCACTCTAGAATAAACACTAGACCACATGGTTCATTTGGTACCAGCTGCTCCTTGGAAACCCTATACAGGGTCATTATGACTCAGAGCCGACGCCACAGCACTTAACCACAATGCCATATATATAATATAAAGTTATGTACGTGTAGGAGTCCTGATATGGCACTGTAGAAGCACTGGACTGCTAACTGCGAGGTCGGCAGTTCTAACTAACTCATCACTCTCAGAAACCCTTACAGGGTCAGTATGAGTTGGAACTGACTTGACAACACTTGACAACATTATATTATACACAAACACACACACAAGGTAGCTACAAAAAGTTTGTGGAAAATTAAGTGAAAAGACAATCGAATATCCCCAAAAACACTTTGAACATTTTGAAGCCCACTCATACCTGGTGTGGCGCTGTGGGTTAACGCGCCAGACTGCAAAACTGTCTAAACTGCAAGTTGCTCCTCAGAAACCCTATACAAGGTCTCTATGGGTTGGCATTGACTCATTGGCACTTAACTACAACATACACATATCGAATCCTGGTGTGGTATTGCAGGTAATTATGCTGGACTGCATGGTTGGTTTGAACCACAAGGTTGGTGGTTCAAGTTCACCAGCTGATCCTCGGAAACAAGGTTGCTATGGGTTGGAACTTAATAACAGCAATGCCATGCACATATACAAATAACAGTATACATTTCCCCCCATAGGTCTGGGTAGGAGGAAAAAGGTTTATATTTCATTTTTTTTAAATTCTTCTGAAGTGTTTGAATTAATTACACTTTGTATATAGAAATTTTATGATTTGAAAAAAGGATACTAAACACATAAATCTCTTTGCCAAACCTACAATATTTGAATACAAAGCAAAAAATATTGCAAATTGTTAAGGCACATTAAACACGCAGAAAAGACTTTATCTGTCTGAACAAACATGATGACCAGCTAGCATTTTTCACTTGCATTGTTACCTTGTATGTGTAGTCTAGGCATGGAAATACATTACTTTATTCATTTCATTCAATATTTAAATTTTATCCTACTATTTTATATTTAACTAGTGTTAATGGTCAGTGTTTTAGTTATAACCTAGAGGGGGAAACAAAAGCTTCATTCTTAAATACTCTATTTCTCTCTCAGTGATAAACTAAGGGAAAGTGATCACTGGGCTAAACATTGAATTTTCTGTATTTGCAGTGCTTCTGCATGATTGATTTTGTAATTATCTTAGTCTCCACATTCCAAACAGCTTTCAGGTTTCATTTACATGAAATGTGAGTTTCCTTTTTTTTTTTTGCCTCAAGTGTATCTTTAATTATGAGCTAAACTATAATTATAAAAAAAAGTTACGGAGTTGAAAAATTTCCCCTTCAGTTCACAGACAAAACAGAAAGACAGCAATAGTATAGCCACATAATTTATGCATATATTTACTTCTCTGTGAAATGGGTGGCTGCCTGCTTGCGTGTGAAAGTTTGCTGTCTAATGAGCATACTCCTGACGGCCAAATGATCTTAGGAAGACGAATTCCACATCCCAGGTCTTTAATGCTCAATTATCCTACTGCCCCAGAAGACAGCCTTTTTGTACCTGGGGCAAAAAGCAGCTGTGAAAAACTGCTAATTATCACAGGCCATCCACACTCCACACTAATACTTCGATATGACACACCCATATCCTAAAGACCCAAGATGATCATTTACCTATTCCAAGAAAACATGCCAATGAGGTTAGAACACTCAAAATTGATGTTTCTCAATTTGTCTCACCAGCTCCCAAAGGCAGTGTCCAAATACAGCTCAAACATCTGACACGTGCATTTTTGTAATAACTATGAACTAAATAATGAAAGCATTTACTTTCTGACATAAGTGATATTTTAATAGCTGTTGGCAAATGCTGTCAAGTTGGTTCTGATTCCTAACAATTCTGTATAAGGTTTCTAAAGAGTGTCAGGTGGGTTTGAGTTGTCAACCTTGCAGTTAGCAGTCCAGTGTTTATCCTATAGCACCACACCATGACTGATGCTCTTATTTTTAAGAGCTGTCGGGTGGGTTCCGACTCATAGCAACCTTATATAGGGTTTCTGGACAACATTGAGAAGTATGAGTATTCCAGAACACTTCATGGTACTTCTGAGAAATCTGTACCTGGACCAAGAAGCAGTTGTTTGAACAGAGCATGGGAACACTGAATGTTTTAAAATTGGGAAAGGTGTGTGACAAGGTTGTGTTCTTTCACCATACTTATTCAACCTGTATCCTGAGCAAATACTACAAGAAGCTGGGTTCTATGAAGAAAAGCGTGGCATAAGGATTGGAGGAAGACTCGTTAACAACCTGCGATATGCAGATGATACAACCTTGCTTGCTGAAAATGAAGAAGACTTGAAACATTTACAGATGAAGATCAAGAACACAGCCTTCGGTATGGATTGCATCTCAATGTCAAGAAAACAAAAATCCTCACCACTGGACCAATAAACAACATTCTTATCAATGGAGAAAAAAATGAGGTTGTCAAGGACTTCATTCTTCTTGGATCAACTATCAACATTCACGGAAGCAGCAGTCAAGAGATCAGACGATGTATTGCATTAAGCAAATCTGCTGCACAGGAACTTATTAAAGTGTTGAAGAGCAAAGATGTCAGCTTGAGGACTAAGGTGCGCCTGACCCAGGCCATGGTATTTTCAATAACCTCATATGGATGCGAAAGGTGGACAATGAATAAGGAAGATCGTAGAATTGATGCCTTTGAATTGTGGTGTTGGAGGAGAATACTGAGAGTGCCATGGAATGCCAAAAGAACCAATAGATCTGTTTTGGAAGAAGTGCAGCCAGAGTGCTTCTTGGAGGCCAGGATGGCTAAGCTTCGCCTCTCATGCTTTGGACATATTGTCCAGAGGGAACAGTCGCTGGAGAAGGATGTCATGCTGGGTAAGATAGAGGGTCAGAGAAAAAGAGGAAGACCCCCAACGAGATGAATCGGCCAGGTGGCATCTTTGATGGCATCGAGTGTGGCAGCGGTAATGAGGTTGGCCCAGGATTGGACATTGTTTTGTTCTGCTGTGCATGGGGTCGCTATGAGTCGGTTCCGACTCAATGGCACCTGTTGTTGAACAATAGGGTTTCTGAGGAGTGGCTGGTGAATTTGAACCGCTGACCTTGTAGTTCAAACAGACCTTGCAATCAAGTGAATTACCCACAGCGCCATACGAGGATTCCACACCAGGACTACTATTGTTAAATGCAATTCCTACCCTCAGCAACCCCAAATAAGGTTTCCGAGGAGCGGCTGGTAACCTTGAACCACCTACGTTGCAGTTCAAATCAACTTTGCAGTCCAGCGCACTAACTCATAGCACCACATCAGGACTTTGTTGTTGTTAAGTGCCACCAAGTTAGTTCTGACTCATAGAGACCCAGTATAGGGTTTCTGAGGAGCGACTGGTGAGGTTGATCACCAATCTTGTGGTTCAAACTGACCTTGCAGTCCAGCAGTGCCACATCAGGACTAGGAACAATAAAGCAGTATGAACTACTGGGAGCTCTGGTGTGGTGCTATGGGATAATGTACGGGACCACCAAGTAGGTCTGAACTACAAGGTTGGTGGTTCAAATTCACCAGCCACTCCTCGAAAACCCTGTACAACAGGGTCACTATGAGTCGGAACCAACTCAATGGCACCAAATACAAGAAGGAACAGACCCAGGTGCTGCTGCTGGTGCTAGAAACCGAGACCCTGGTATCATCTTCAGCACGGGGGTGGGGTGGGGTGGGGTGCAGGCAATCCAGCTCCCTAAGAAAGTGCATCAAGAATAAATCAACCTGAACACATCCCACAGATGAAATAGATAAACAAACAAAACCCCTCTATTCCTTTTTTCCTAAAATAAATATTATAATTTTCTGGATGTAGAGCCAAATGCCAAGGCACTGAATTTACTGAGTCTAAAAGTAAGAAAACAACATGACTGACTGAGCTCAATATTTAAGTCAACATCAAGTTTCATGTGCTGTTGAATCTTACCTAGCTACTTACTTTGGAGGTAAAAAGTTTTTTTGTTTTTTTTTTATTATTATTGCACTATAGAGCCAATTTATTGCCACAGGAAAACTAATCAAACTGCTCTGGCATGCCACTGACAAGAACAGCATGCTGATCTCTGTCTATAGAGTTAACACTTTTGAGCGCTGTGGGCATGTATCATCCACCAACAGTTTCAGACTCTCGGGTTTCTTGGAAATCTACTATTCTAGTTGTTGTAGTACTTGCTAACACCTGGTGGAGACATGTATAACAGCATGAATCGGAAGAAACAGGCCTCACTCTACCAATCCTATCACCAGAGTCCGCTTGGGACATAAGTGTCCCACATAGTTTTATCAAAATCCATACTACCTTAAAAAAAAATTTCCCCTCAATTTCAGCATGGCTTCCATTTCTAAAAATAGATGGTTATCAACAAAAAATAAAGCAGAAAAATAATTTGGTCATGAAAGGGTTAAAGAGCAATTTAAAAACTTTTTCTTTGCTGACAGTTTGTTCTTTAACTTACTCTCCAATTCTGGTGAGAGGCAGAAATAAGGAAGTGCAGAGCTGGTGAATATTGACAGGTTCCAGCTGCCTGGTCACTGGCAGGGACAGCGTCAGTGATGTCTATGGATCAGTGGGCTACAAACCACAAAGTCAACTGTTCAAGTCCATCAGCTGCTCTGTAGGAGAAAGGCAAGGCTTTCTGCTCCCACAAAGATTAACAGCTTCGTAAACCATATGTTTCTTTTGTTGGCCTTCAAGTTGCCTTCAAGCTGGTTCTGACTCACAGTGACACTGCATAAGGTTTTCAAGGAGCAGCTTGTAAGTTTGAACCGCCAACCTTGCAGTTCAAATTGACCTTGCAGTCCAGTGCTTTAACCCACAGCACCACACCAAGACTCTCGGAAATCCTATACAGGGTTGCTATGCATCTGAACTGACTTGAAACATGTACTAACAACAACCAGGGAGTGTGGAGTTACTGAAGAGATTTGACTCATAATTTCAAATCATAAATTGAGAGAAAGAAATCACTGCTCACTAAAAAGAAGGTCTATTAGGAAAAATGTTCAGATTCTAAAACTATAATCCAGACACTATTCTCTGCATCTGATGGACAGAGTATCAGGTCTCCAGGAGTAAAAAGAGAGGGCAGATGGCAGCTGCAATGCAAGTTTACCTATGTCATTTTTGGTAAAACTCACAATATTTCAAACTTTCTCACAATATACGGTGCAAACATATCTTTATATGTACTGGAGACCAACACATTTGTGTGAATTGCTTTATTGCAATGTTCACTTTGTTGCAGTGGTCTGGAACCAAACCCACAAATATCTGAGGTGTCTGGACACTATTTCCAGAGCAGAGTAAGGAGATGCCTAGGTTCCTTGATGTAGGTAGCCATGCAAGGAGAGAATGCCCGTGAGGTCACCTTCTGGCAGTCGTTGTGTAGATAAAGGTTTTCAAGGCTGAGGCTGAGGCTGAATCCCACTTCCCCTGTAATCTCTAAGGAGTATCCCTACCTCCCCCTGTGAACATCAAGCCATGCTATTTTATCATCCATCCCCCAAATCTCAAAAGGAACAAGCTGCATGTCAACAGTGACTTCTTGCTAGAAATGCATACATGTTATGATGTCAGCTCTCCCCAAAGGTAGGCCAAGGTTAAGACTTCTGTTTTTCCTATTCTAATGAAAGGAATTTAAGTATTATCAAGCAGATGGAATGACTTTTTGAAGGTGTGTGATTAGAGCAACTGGGAGCAAAGTTTTAGAACAGAAGGCTAGTGAGAGAGATTACAAAAAATCATGAAAGCAAAGACTACCAGAAAGATGTTTATTTGTGCTTTACCAACTATGCAAAAGCTTTCAACTGTGTGGACCATGACAAACTACGGATAACAATGTAAAAAATGGGTATTCCAGACACTTAACTGTACTCATGAGGGAACTGTACGTAGACCAGGTATACAAGAGGCAGTATGAAAAGAGCAAGGGGAAAATGAATGGTTTAAAATCATGAAAGGCGTACGCTTAACAACAACCCACCCTACTCCCCTAAAAAAAACACAATTATGAAATAGCATGACAACTAAACACTACGTGGACCCTACAAAGGTTCCTGCACTAGAAAAAGGCCATTAGTGGAAAGAGTGGCAAAAATTAAATAAGGTCTATAAATAACTTAATGTTGTAGTTGTTAAGGGCCCTTGAATCTCTTCTGACTCATAGCAATCCTTAAGACAAGATTTCCGAGGAGCGACTCATGGGTTTGAACTTCTGACCATGGGGTTCAAACGGATCTTACAGTCCAATGCATAAAATATTCTTGTTGTTGCATAAGTTCCTATTTTTACTTCTGGAGTTTTCTTGACCTTTCTCTCAATCTGCTGAAGTTGCCTAACTAGCAACTTTGAAATTCTTTATCAGGTAGTTCTGATCCCATTTTTTGATGATGTATTTTCTGACTCTGCATTTTGGTGACTTGTTTGAGGCACTCTGTTTTGTGTCTATGTGTAAGATGAAACTGTCTGTTTTCTTCTTTATATTTGGGTGAGGACTGTATACACAATCACCACCTTACTCCTGAGAAATGTGGTAGAGCCTGTAAGTGTGAACAGTTTCCTGTTCAGTTTGTGTAACTGAGTTCTAGGCAGGTTCCTGCACCTGCAGAAGCAGGGGCACTATGCTTGGCACCTGACCCCAGGCAGAGGAGAGGCTGTGTAAGAGGGGGCGGCAATGGCTGCTGTGGTAATGGTACGGACAGGGGCAAACAACAAGGGAGAACAGCAACTCCCTGCAGCCAATCTCCAGCCACATCTGTGTCCACAAACTGCTGTATCGACAGGTGTTCACAAAAGCTCAAGATGGCTGCGCCACTCCAAACCAGCCCACAGTATTCCTTTTCTTCCTCTCCCATCACCACCACCACCGCTGTCACTCCTGTTCAGCTTCCTCTTTCAGTCTGAGCTCAATCTACCTCTCCATCCTACCTTGATGCTCATGATATCTGTTTCACTTGGTTTCCCTTGTCTTAGTTGCAGAGGTGTGTCTGCTTACGCAACCGTCTTGCCCTGGACTCAGACCTAGATGCTTTTGAAAAACATCATCCAGTTATTCTGTAGAATGTTTGCATTGTTGGACATGTCCTCATGATTAAGAAATGCATTTTAATAAGACCACCACCTAAGTGAGGGTGCACCCTTAACAAGGTCACCTTCTTCTGGTACCCAGCAGCACATGATATAATCTTGTTAGTCCTGCTGATGTTAAATTTCATCATTTGGTTTGAGTGGCTGTACCACATAAAGTTACTGTTTTTTCCTTTTTTAATTTATAAATATCTTACAGGGAGATAATCTGAGATGCTGTAAAAATCTTATTTATCTTAAATATCAAAATGTGAAGCTATTGTTTCTTGACATCAAAGCACTGTTTCCATCTCTGTACCCTTTCCCCAAAGAATTCTGAGCACACCAACTGGGAACGTCAAATTTACTATCTATGGATGAAACAAAACAAAAAGCCAAAGTTAATTACATTCGATTAAAATGTACAATTGGTAACGTGACTTACTCATTTTTTACACCATGTGCCACAACAAAGTACACTTGTCACTACCTAAGCACACCTTTAGCTCCAACTTCAACATTATTTGCAGAGCCCCAAACATCCCAAGATTTTTTATGCCTGTTTTCACATGTATCATGTCTGCTGTTTGAAAACACAGCCCTCCAGTTCCATGACCTATCCCCAACACAACTCTGCATGATACATTGTGTTCAACGGTCCCTCTTCCTTGTACAAGTCATGTAGTTAGTCACCCCTTTTCTTGGACCCCATGGCATTTATAAGTGTATTACAGGATTTATTAGCCTGAATGGTGCAAATGATTCAGCAGTCAACTACTACCTGCACGGCCGGCAGTTCAAACCCAATGAGAGGTACCTTCGAAGACAGGTTTGATAATCTACTTCTAAAAGGCCCAAGCCTTGAAAACCCTATGACACAATTCTACTGTACAAACATGGGCTGGCCATGAGTTATAAATGACTTCACAGCAACAACATTGTACAATGGCTTGCATGCATGTGTCCCCAATATCTGTTCCTTGATTTTATTGATGGTGCTCATGAAGATAGAGGACGGTAAGTCAAAATGCACTGCTATAAGTGTAGCGTAGTGGATTACAAGCTGAGCTGTTAACCATAGGTCAGCAGTTCCAATACACCAGTTGCTCCAGTAGAAAAAAGTAAGGCTTTCTGCTTCCACATAGATTTATAGCCTTGGAAACCCTATGCGTGGCTGCTATGAGAAGGAACTGACTTGGTGGCACACAAGCACCACTATCACTAGGGTTCAGTACATACATTCACAGGTTTATTTCAAACAAAGAGAGTTTAAATATGATTCTGCTATTAGTGGATGGCTGCAGACAAGTTTTCTCAGTAATACACTTGTAATAATCTCCTTAGACTGACTTCGAAAAAATGTCCAATCAAAACATTAGCTTTTGAATATTCAGTTCAGAAGGTTACAGTATTGTATTTTAGGGTTCCAAAAGGGTGACCTTGATAGATTTTTCTTGAAGGACACAAGACAATAACAGAAGCTTATTAGAAACAAATTTTAAGACAACTAAAAACTGCATTAGAGAGAAAGAGGCCACAAAATTGCACCAAGGAATTTATTTTATCATGACAATGCACCGGTTCATACTTTAAAAGTAGCAAAGGATGTTCTACAAAATTTCATTGGTAAACCTTATCTCATACATCTTCCATTCATGGTCTTGCTCCTTCAGATTTGTTTTACTCCCAAAATTCAAAGATGTTAAAACTACCATTTTGCTGTAACAAATTACGGAACTCAGAATTCTTCAGGGCAAGTTTATAGAGCTGGAAACATTGCTTCCAGAAATGTATGTCAGGCAGCAACAGCTTCAGAGCACAAAAATATGTGTTAGAAAACAGAAAAACTATAGCAAAAATCAACAAGACAAGAAGCAGGCTCTTTGAAAGGATTCATAAAATTGACAACCCATTGGCAAACCTAACAAAAGAAAAAAAGAGAGAAGACACAAATAGCACACATAATAAACCACATGAGTGATGCCACAACACAACCACTGAAATAAAAAGTAAAGTAACAATACTATGAAGAGCTATTCCAACAAATTTGAAAATCTAGAAGGAAACAGATACATTTTTAGAAAAACATGATGTACTTAAAACTTTCACAGAGTGAAGTAGACAACTTAAACAGATAAAAAGAAGAAATGAAACAGGTCATCAAAAAACTCCCAAACATAAAAGCGTCCAGGCCCAGATTGGGAAGCGCTGACACCAATTCTACTTATTCCAGAATAAGGAGCTCTGGTAGCATAGTGGTTACAAATCGGGCTGTAAACCTCACGGTCAGCAGTTGGAAACTACCAGCTGTTCCGCGGTAGAAAGATGAGGCTTTCTGCTCCTGTAAAGACTTACAGCCTCGGAAACCCTGTACAGGGTCGCTATCAGTCGGAACCGACTCCACGGCATATAACAACAACAACAACAACAACAACAACATTGGAAGATTCAGCAAAGTGACAAGGTACAAGATTAACATACAAAAATCAGCTGGATTCCTCTATATTAGTAGAGACAGCTCCAAGAAGGAAATTAGGAAAACAACACCATTTACAATAGCCACCTAAAGGATGAAATAGTTAGTAATAAATCTAACTAGAGAAACAAATGACCTATATAAAGAAAACTACGAAACAATTCTACATGAAACTGAAAGATTTACAAAAATGAAAGAATATACCACGCTCATGGATAGGAACAATTCACATTGTGAAAATGTCAATACTACCCAAAGCAGTATGCAGATATAATGCAATCCCAATCCACATTGAAAACAACATTCTTTAAAGAGATGGAAAAAACTATCACAAATTTTATATGGAAGGAAAAGAGGCCTTGGATAAGTAAAGCACTCATTAACAAGGTGAATAAAGTTAGAGGTCTTTCACTCTCTGATTTCAAAATTTACTACACGGCCACTGTGGTCAAAACAGCCTGATATTGGTGTAATGAAAAACACATAGATCAATGGAACAAAATTGAGAACCCAGAATTAAATCCATCCACATAGAACCAACTGATTTTTGACAAAGGACCAAACTACATTAAATGGGTAAGAGATTATCTCTTCAAAAAATGCTGCTAGCAAAACTGCAAATCAATTTGTAAAAGAATGAAACAAGATCCATATTTCCCAGAAAATAAAAAAAAAATTTTTTTTGGATTAAAGACCTAAATTTTTTGGATTAAAGACCTAAATGTAAATATCAGAATTATAAAGATCATTAATGAAAAAACAGGGACAAACTTAAGGGCTCTATTACATGGCATGCATAGACTATTAAACACTGCAAAAAACACACAAACAATAGAAGACAAAATAGATGATGGGGACATACTAAAAATTATAAACTTATGTGCATCAAAAGATTCACCAAAGGAGTAAGACGGGGGACCACAGACTAAAAAAAAATTATTTTACAATGACATTTCAGACAAAGAACTAATTTTTAAAATGCACACATCTGGAGTCCTGGTGTGGCATTGTGGGCTAATGTATCAGACTGCAAAGTCATTTGAACTGCAAGGTTGAAGGTTCAAGCTCACCAGCAGTCCCCTGGAAACCCTTTACAGGGTTGCTATGGGTTGGAATCGACTTGATGGCACGTAACAACAACACAATACCTCTCCAAGAAAAAGAAAAATAACCCAAGTGAAAAATGGGCACAGGACATGAACGGACATTTCACCAAGGATGACACTCAACCATTAGCCATTAGAGAGAAGCAAATCATAATAAAAACATCTCACATCAGTATAACAGTGAAGTTCAAAAAAACAGAAGAGAACAAATGTTGATGAGGGTGTGGCGAGAATGGGACCATCCTACATTGCTGGTGGGTCTGTAAAATGGTTTGACCACTCTGGAAAACAGTGTGGCGCTTCCTCAGAAAGTTGGAAATAGAAATACCTTATGATCCAGCAATTCTACTAGGAAATATAAGCCAGAATACGAGTAGATATAGGCAAACCAGTATTTATCACAGCACTAGTCACAATAGGAAAAAGATGTAGACAGCCTAAGTGCCCATCAATGGAAGAATGGATAAACAAACTTTGGTACAGACACATAATGGAATACTATGGTACCCTGAAGAATAACGATGAAGCTGCAAAACACCTGATAGCATGGATGAACCTTGAGGACATTATGCTAAGTGAAATTAGTCATAAAAGGACAAATATTGTATAAGACCATTATTATAAAAGCTTAAGAAAAGATTTCCATTCTAAAAGAAAAACTCTTTGATGATTACCAGAAGTAGGAGAGTGGTAATTCATAGGTTAGGGGGCAGACATACGACAGCTCGGTTGACAGAGAAGGCAGTACATAATAAGAAGGTGGAGGTAGATGAACAAGGAAGATAGGGGTGGACTTAGGAAGATACGCATGGGCTAAATGCATGGGATAGAGGTAAATAGTAATGCATACACAGTCTGAATGGGTAAAGGAGTGAAAATAACATTAAGCTGCTTGAATATCCTGTGCATATTGATTTTATCTGCCTACTATTGGTTGCGTAGTGGTTACGAATTGGGCTGCAAACCGCAAGGTCAGCAGTTCGAAACTACCAGCTGTTCTGCGGGAGAAAGATGAGGCTTTCTGCTCCTGTAAAGATTTACAGCCTTAGAAACCCCGTTCAGGGTCGCTATGAGTCAGAACCTACTCCACGGCACATAACCACCACCACCACTATTGTAATACAGACATGTAAGTGTAACATTGGGAATTATGATTACAGAAAGCTTGTCTGTCTTCAGTCAACAACTGATTGGATTAGCTAAAAGGGAATTAGAATTTGCCCAGGGAAATCGGCTTCTTGTTAAGCCTTTGTGGAGTACCTAGGCTTAGGCAGAATCCTGAGGGAGGGAGGGAGGGAGGGAGGGAGGAAGGAAGGAAGGAAGGAAGGAAGGAAGGAAGGAAGGAAAAGACTAACAGAAAAAAAGAAGACTGCTTGGCTGTCAGAAAAGCAACCAAGCTGTTTATCTACGATCCATCAAGGCAAGAAAAGTTAACCCATCAGAGTAATCCCCCTTGTAAGACTGAAACTCCCAGGGACCATATGAGCAGTCTGGTATGCTTGCTGGTGACCGCAAAGGTCAACTTGTGAGTGGAAGTTGGGATAAAGCAGCAATGAAGACATGGGCTGATTTAGCCATGTTCCAAAGACACCGCTTGACTTTGAGATGAGAGACAGAAGAGAAAGGGCTGGCCACTCTGAAGCTGAAGGAGGTGTGTGAACTCCCGAGGCAATGGACACTAACCTAGGCACTGGAGGCTAGAGCTGAGAGTGAAGTGGCCAGCTGGTCTGAAGTGAGGTGGGGGGTGGGGGGGTGAAGGGGAGGGGCTGAGGTTGTGCAAGAACTCTCAAACTTGCAGCTATTACTCATTTGACATAGCTTGGAGGGCTAGCTGACCAAAATCAATCAGATGAAGATAAACAAGTTTGATTCAGGGAGCAAGCAGAAATTGCTACAATTTGATGAACTGGACATTTGCTTTTAGATGCAATTGCTCAAAATTCCAACCGAAAGGGAAGGACTCTTCATACCAAAGGATCAAGCTTGCCTCCTTAGCACATTGGGTTGACAAGAATGGGCAACTGAGACATTGGCTACCCAAACTGGGGGGCTATAAAGGCACAAAGTGGCTGGCTTACATAGTTGCATGAGTGTGCTTAGTTTCAGAATGAGAGGAGTAAGGTAGAATCGTGTTCCTCTTTTCTAGATGGGTCTGGTGAAAGGGGATGGGGGAGCATGGGGATAGAATTTTACAACTGGATTTTGTGCAACTGTTAGCAGGACTAATTGTGCTTGTGGCAACTGTAACTGTAGAAGATGTAAATGTAGAAGTCGTTAATCTTCCTTTTCAGAAACAGAGGACCCTAGGACCAGCAAGAGGGAAGAGCATGAGTGGAGCATGGGATCCTAACCAGGGAAACAGTGACAGCAACAAACAGGCTGAGCAGCTGAGGACTCAAGGCACAGACTGAGAAGGGCAGTGCGCAGATTTGCAAAGTGTGCCCTTTAGACATTTAAATGAATATGCATTTTCTGTTTTGAATATGTGCATCAAAAAAAGGGGGGATAAAGGTAAATACTGTTGACTGATGGTACATGGAGGGGATTTGTAGTCATTGCAATGAAGCGAAATATGACTTATTGAATGTAAAACTGATAATGTGCCCTGTAAACTTTCACTCAATTCAAAATAAAAACTGTAAATAAAAAAAGGGACAATAGCTTCACATTTTGACATTATAGTTTCATAACGGTGTCTATGTCTTTGTAGCAATACTTTTTGACTTATATTAACTAGCATAGGAGGATCCGCTATACTATTATCTGGGGCATACGTTGCATCTAACCTCAGTCATACAAGAATGTGTTGTCAGGAGGCTGCTAGATACTTCACTAACAGAAAAGTTGAATGGATGACACGCAAAGAGAGATTTACAGCAAGAATGAAAAGAAGCCTAGAGTTGACTAGCTATTGGCTGAATGTGAAAAGGATGTCATTCATTACAGGGTACTAGGAAACAGGACAGAAAAGGTGGAAGTTCAGTATTATGAAATGCTTTTGTTGGCAAAAAAAAAAAAAAAAGACAAACAAGATGAGAAATGGGGACTTAAAACTTTGTGTGAATTTAAGAATAACAAATGCTTCATTTAGAAAATCTAAAGTATGCAATGGTATAAAGAAGAGAAGAGAAATCACATGTACTTGTACCACCTAGATCTAACTACTGCTGTTGTTTCAGTATATGTCCAGTATCTGAAGTCCAGTATCACATACAGGCAGTCTCCACTTTGCATGGTTATGTGGTTTATTGTTAGATACCATCCAGTCAGTACCAACTCATAGCGACCCTATGCACAACAGAATGAAACAATGCCTGGTCCTGGGCCAACCTCACAATTGTTGCCACGCTGGAGCCCACTAATGCTGTCACTTTGCCAATCCATCTTGCTGGGGGTCTTCCTCTTTTTCTCTGACCCTCTACCTTACCAAACATGATATCCTTCTCCAGCAACTGGTCCTTCCTGACAATATGTTCTAAGTTTGAGAGCCAAACTTTGGCCATCCTGACCTCCACCAAAGGAGCACTCTGGCTGCACTTCTTCCAAAATGGATCTATTGGTTCTTTTGGCAGCTCATGGCACTTTAAATATTCTCTTCCAACACCGTAACTCAAAAGCATCAATTCGTCTATGGTCTTCCTTATTCAATGTCCAGTTTACGCATGCATATACGGTTACTAAAAATATCATGGCTTGGGTCAGGTGCACCTTAATCTTCAAGCTGACATGTGTGCTCTTCAACACTTTAAATAGGTCTTGTGCACCAGATTTGCCTAACACAATACATCATTTGATTTCTTGACTTGTGTTTTATTGACTAAGCAAAAGCGTTTGATTGGGTGGATCATGACAAACTATGGCTAACATAATGAAGTATAAGTATTCCGGAACACTTAATTGTGCTCATGAGGAATCTGTACATGGACCAAGAGGCAGGTGTTCAAATAGAACATGGGAACACTGAATGGTTTAAAATTAATTAAGGTGTGTGACAGGGTTGTATTCTTTCAACATATTTATTCAACCTGTATGTTGAGCAAATCATCTGAGAAGCTGGGTTATATGAAGAAAAGCCTGGCATCAGGATTGGAGGAAGACTCATTGACAACCTGCGATATGCAAATGATATAACCTTGTGCTTGTTGAAAGTGAAGAGGACTTAAAATACCTACTGATGACGATCAAAGAGCACAGCCTTCGGTATGGATTGCATATCAATGTACAGAAAGCAAAAATCCTCACCACTGGACCAATAAACAACATTCTTTGTTGTTGTTTTTATGTGCCATCGAGTCGGTTCCGACCCATAGCGACCCTGTATAGGGTTTCCGAGGGTGTAAATCTTTACGGGAGTAGAAAGCCTCATCTTTCTCCCACGGAGCAGCTGGTAGTTTCGAACCGCTGACCTTAAGGTTCGCAGCCCAATTCGTAACCAATGGAAAAAAGACTGAAGTTGTCAAGGACTTCATTCTTCTTGGATCAACTGTCAACATTCACGAAAGCAGCAGTTAAGAAATGATAGTGTAGGACTGTAAAAATGACGGGAGCAAACTGAAACCGGCCAAAATCTTCTCAATAATAAATGAAAAAATTTACAATTGCTCTCTGTCATTAAACATTTTAGCCAAACCTTACAATCTGCCTAAGAGTTTTAAACACATGCTGTTTCTCTTTGTTCTTAAGTGCCGACAAGTCAGTTCTGGCTTATAAGAAGCCTATATAGGTTTTCTGAGGAGTAGCTGGTAAGTCTGAATGGCTGACTTTGTGGTTCAAATTGATCTTGTGATCAAGTGTTTATTCTATAGTGCCACACTGTAGATGAAAACACATAAAGACAGTAAAGCTAACATTTACTACGGTAAATTTAAATGCACTATTGTTAGGTGACTTCGAGCAGACTCATACTGATCCTAAGTACAGCATAGTGACAAACTACCTGCACCCTCCTCACAATCTTTGCTGTGTTTCAGCCTAACTTTACAAACACTGAAAATGTTTTAGTTCTTTGTAAAACAGGTATCAGAGGTAGTTTGAACAAAGCTAGTCTTCTCATCACATAACTGACAATATGGAGAGAGTTATCTTTTCTATACCTTGGGGAATTGTCACATACCTTTTTAAGTTTGGATCAGTTGCTGAAACTTTATTATTTGTGCATTAAATGTCATGAAATAGGTTCAGGAGTCCCTCTAGAGTAAAGTTTTTGCTAGGAAGTCACTTCCTCTGGGATATAACTCTCCTTTTTGCCACAATCACAGTCCTTATGCTATGATGTTCACCTTCAGCATGTGCCTCTGGATGCATGTCTGTGACTTCTCAAATGGTGGCACTGTCAACCTCTCCACAGCGCATTATTTCTTCCAAACCTCCACCCAACTTCAAATCAAATGTGCTTACTACTTTGGTTTTCTTGGTTATATTTTTATCTTTGTTGTACCCTTCCCTGGCCCTTTTTTTTTTTTTTTTAATTTTATGATAGTTTACATGAGAGAACTTAAACTTTTTACTGTGTATCAGGTAAAGCTTCGCAAGGTATACAGTTTTCCACTCAACAATCATACACATTTTATTGCATTGCATAGAAATAAATTCCCACAATGTAACACCATTCATCCCAGTTCCTCTCTGGTTTGCCTGTGTCCTCCTTCTATCCTAACGCTTCTGAACTTTGTCTTTGGGGTGGATCATTCTAAGGCATGTGTTCTTGCTCCCCTGACAGGCCTAATTACTGTTTAGCTGAAAATTGAGACTCAGGGGAGACTTCATTTCCAGACCTCAAGGGTAATTAAGGGACAGCTTTGGGGGATCCAACAGTCTTCATCGGATGAGTAAGGTGGATCCTTCTTTATGATGTTGGACCATTCTCTTTTGATTAACTGTTTCGATAAAATAAAATAAAAATGGGTTTATCACTAGAAAACCAAGATGCAACACAACTGCAGCTTTGTTGTTTTGCACAAATAAAGTACTAAATGCACAGCGAGCAGTCAACAAGACAGGTCATGTCAGGTCATGATCATGAAGCACATCTGTTCTTTACACTGTGGTTTGTGGACTGAAAAGCTAGCAGCAACTCCATGCGATCATAGAGAAAATACACAGTGGTAAGTGAAACTGGAACCACATCTTTGGAGACTGGTATTATTTAACTATAATTATTGCATGTTGCTGTGGTCGAGATACAAAAGAATAGATTTGCACTCATGAAACAGAGCAGAGTGGTCCCAGAGAATTTTCTTGGCTGTAAATGGAATGGAAGTAGATCCTCAGATCTTTCTCCCACAGAGCCACTGGGTGGATTTGAACCACCAATCTTTCGGCTGGCAGACCAACACATAACTAAAATTAGTGCATGATGTTGTTGTTGTTAGGTGCCATCAAGTCGGTACCAACTGATAGTGACCTTATGCACAGCAGAATGAAACACTGGGCCAACCTGATCCTGGGCCAACCTCACTACTGTTGCCATGCTTGAGTCCATCGATGCTGCCACTTGGCCAATCCATCTCGTTGGGGTCTTCCTCTTTTTCCCTGACCCTCCACCTTACCAAACATGAAATCCTTTTCCAGTGACTGGTCCCTCCTGACAATATATCTGAAGCATGAGAGATCCAAGGAGCATTCTGGCCGCACTTCTTTCAAAATGGATCTATTGATTCTTTTGGCAGTCCATGGCACTTTCAATATTCCCCTCCAACACCATAACTCAGAAGCATCAATTCTTCTACGGTCTTCCTTATTCACTGTCCAGCTTTTGCATGCATATGAGGTTATTGAAAATACCATGGCTTGGGTCAGGCAAACTTAGCCCTCAAGCTGACATCTTTGCTCTTCAACACTTTAAAAAGGTCTTGTGCACGAGATTTGCCTAATGCAATATGTCCTTTGATTTCCTGACTGCTGCTTCTGTGTTGACAGTTGATCCAAGAAGAATGAAGTCCTTGACAACTTCAATCTTTTCTCCATTGATAAGAATGTTGATAAAAATTAGTGCATAGGAACTGTATAAAGACTGCCAACATTGCGAAGTATTAGTATTCCGGAACACTTAATTGTGCTCATGAGGAGTATGTACATGGACCAAAAAGCAGTTGTTCAAACAGAACATGGGAACACTGAATGGTTTAAAATTAAGAAAGGTGTGCGACAGGGTTGTATTCTTTCACCATACTTACTCAACCTGTATGCTGAGCAAATAATCCGAGAAGCTGGGTTAGATGAAAAAAAAACATGGCATCAGGATTGGAGGAAGATCCATTAACAACCTGCGACATGCAGATGATATAACCTTGCTTGCTGAAAGTGAAGAGGACTTAAAACATTTACTGATGAAGATCAAAGAGCAAAGCCTTCGGTATGGATTACATCTCAATGTAAAGAAACAAAAATCCTCACCACTGGAGCAATAAACAACGTTCTTATCAATGGAGAACAGATTGAAGTTGTCAAGGACTTCATTCTTCTTGGATCCACTATCAACACTCACAGAAGCAGCAGTGAAGAAATCTGCTGCATTAGGCAAATCTGCTGCACAAGACCTCTTTAAAGTGTTGATGAGCAAAGATGTCAGCTTGAGGACTGAGGTTTGCCTGACCCAAAAGCCATGGTATTTTCAATAACCTCATATGTATGTGAATGCTGGACAGAAAATAAGGAAGACCGTAGAAGAATTGATGCTTTTGAGTTACGGTGTTAGAGGAAAATATTGAAAGTGCCATAGGCTGCCAAAAGAACAAACAGATCCGTGTTGGAAGAAGTGCAGCCAGAGTACTCCTTGGAGGCCTGGATGGCCAAACTTCATCTCTCATACTTCCGACATATTGTCAGGAGGGACCAATCGCTGGAGAAGGATATCATGTTTGGTAGAATGGAGGGTCAGAGCAAAAAAGGAAGCCCCCCAACAAGATGGATTGGCCAGGTGGCACCATCGATGGACTCAAGTGTGGCAACAATAGTGAAGGCGGCCCAGGATCGGGTCACAATGATTCGGTACCCACTCAATGGCACCTAACAACAACAACATGTGTATGCATCAAATATATATTATTGTTGTTAAGTGCCATTTAGTCTATTCCAACTCACAGCGATCCTGTATAGGGTTTCTGAGGAGCAACTGGTGACTTTGAACCACCAATCTTGTGGTTTATATGGACCCTGCAGGATCACAATGATAATTTCAAAATATATAGATTTATCCATTTCTAGTTCTATAAACACATATTTAAATTTTGCTTTATATTGTAATTAATAAAAAAAAGGGTGTTTCAAAGGATTTGCAGAAAAATTGAATTAAAAGATAAATGAAATTTTCCCATAAACTGTTTGAAGCCCTTTCATATGTTTTAGGTAACTTCATATTACTAATATTTTTCCATATTTTACAATATGCTTGGGAAATATTACATATTAGTTTCTTATTTGAACAACATATAATTTTTTATCAAACATTCCAAAACCAAGTACACAACTGTGAGGATATCTGTGCAACACTCATCTATTACACTGATTATTTTCTTGGCTTAAATTTCTAGAAGTGCAAGGAGTCCTGGTGTGGCGCTGTGGTTACTGCACCTGACTGCATAGACGATTTGAACGGCAAGGTTAGTGGTTCAAGCTCACCAGTCACTCCTTGAAAACCCTCTAGAAGGTCGCTATGGGTTGGAACCAACTCAACTGTACTTAACAACAACAACAGTGAGTGTATTAAAAGTTTAAGTAATTTTAAAGCTTATGATAAAGAACCTATATTTGAATTGGCCAATTTACATTTCTATAGCCAGCTTCAACTTTGAAATCTAGGAAAGTAACAAATTGCAATGCATTGTTTCCTTTTGATTTTCCTTAATTATTTCTGAGTTTAAATGAGCTTGGTTAAATCAACATTGTGGTTTTGCTGTTGGTGTTGCTGTGGGTTAGGCAATGGGATACTAACCATCCAAGGTTGGGGCTCAAGTACACCAGCCATTTGTGGGAGAAAGAT
This sequence comes from Chrysochloris asiatica, assembly GCF_000296735.1. Classification (NCBI taxonomy): domain Eukaryota; kingdom Metazoa; phylum Chordata; class Mammalia; order Afrosoricida; family Chrysochloridae; genus Chrysochloris; species Chrysochloris asiatica. The sequence goes on from NW_006408642.1 coordinate 1,647,644, forward strand.
GAGGCTGTCTGCTCCCATAAAGATTTATACTCTCGGAAACTCTATACAGGGTCACTGTGGGGCAAATAGACTTCCTGGCAATGGGTTACTTGGGTTTGCTGTTGTGAGTTACGGGCTCAGCTCTTGCATTCACTTTTGTCTTGTGGCATCTACCTACTATTAAGTGATTTGTATAATCTCTTAATATACATCATTTCGTACAGATACTATGCTTTATAAATCAAATTTGTATGATGTTCTGGAACACCAAAAATCATTAATTATTACATTCTTATCCATTTCTACATATTAAGTGAGACGTGTAAAATCAAATTATACTAAAATTCTCACATGATTTTACTTGCTTCTAATGATTACCCTTCAGATTTGGTTATGAGTCAAATTACCAAGGCTCACTTAACTCATGGATCCACATAAAAATATAACCATTAATTCTACAAAAATAGTTATCTACAATTTTCAAATCGAGGTAAACATACTAGGAACTAGAAAGAGAGATGTAAAATACATCCCCTAAAAAACAAAAAATCCGTATGAACTTACTAGATGTTGCCTTTGGCATGGGCCCATGTCTCAGTTCTGTATCCAACTGTCTTGTTTCCCCTCTAATTTTCATATTATTTTTTTCTCTTATCAGTCTCTTCCAGTTTTTATTAGTAAAACTTGTTCATAATAAAGTATTCCTATTTGAAAGAAGATTTGGTCTACTGGTGAGTGGAAGAGGGGGAGCAGCAATGATGAAATGGGCTGAGTTCAACCATGTTCCATAGACTACCCTTGATCTGGAGATGAGAGAGAGAAGAGGAAGGGCTGGTTGGTCCAAAGTGTAGTGAGACCTGGGGACACCTAAGCCCATGGATAAGGACATAGTCATGGAGGGCTAGAGCTGAGAGTGAAGCATCCAGCTGATATGAAGTGAGGGGAGATGTACAAGAACACCCAAACTTGCAGATAGTATCCATTTGACCCTATCCTCGATGGCTTGAAAATCAGAACTTGACTAAAGATAAAAAAAAAAACACAATAATTTTGATATAAGAAATGAGGGTAAATTGCTACAATTTGATGAACTTCACTTATACTCATGGAGGTAGTAGTTCAAAGTACCAATATAAAGGAAAGAAGTCTTCACATCAAGTATCAATGCTATCCACTCTGTATACAAGGTTGATATGGACATGCAACTTAGACATTGGCTACCTACAGTGAGGGGGCAATAAAGGCATGAAGTGACTGGCTTACAAGTTTTTAAGAGGAAGTATAGTTTAAGAGTGTGCGGGGGAAGATAGAGTCCCCAGTGAACAGTTTTCATCTTGTCTAGATGGTTTTGATGAAAAGAGATGGATATGCTCCTTATGATACAATAGTAATTAGCTGTTATGATGACTAATTGCAACTGACACAATTGTAAAGGGAGAAGTTTTATAACAAAAATGGGTGAATAGTTACTCTTACAGTCCAGAAACAGAGGACCCTAGGACTATCAAGGGAGATGAGCACAAGGGAATGTAGGACCCTATTTAGAGAAGCAGTAACACCAGAGATGGAGACAGAGATGGGGACATGGAGAGAGGGAGCAGCTGAGGACTCTAAATTCAAGGAAAAAGAGGGGCTGAGAGCTGGTGGCCAGGAGGCAGGCTTGCAGAATGTGCCCTTTGGTGGTTTAAATTATTATATATGCCTGAGTGTTTAAAAAAAAAAAAAAAAGGTGCTAAAATGAATAGAGAGAAATACTGTTAACTGAAACTGATGGTACATGGAAGGGATTATAATCATTGTAATGAAACACAGTATATGATTTGTTGAATGTAAAACTGATGGCCTGTCCTGTAAACTTTCACTCAATTCACAATTAAAAAAAAAAAAAAAAAAGGTATTTGCCATGAATAAATTATTAGAACTTAAAAGAAAAGAAAAAAAGATGACAGTAAGCATGTTGGAATTTGGGTTGTCCTGGACAAGGGTGACTTTCTAGGGGAGTTGCTTTTTGCTGCTCCTCACATCCCATATTCTGAGTGAGAGAACCTAGTTAACTGAGAATAAGGGAGCCAAGACTCAGAATAGATGTTCACATAAAATGCTATTTCAGAAGCCATATTGCTACTTTACAACCAATTCAAGATAAAGATAGAAGTAACAGGAGAAAAATGAACTTGCCATTTTGGGACCTTCCTTTCCCTAAGCTATCTAAATTCAAACACTGAATGTCGGAGCCTAGGGGCCCCCTTGTTAGAAAAGGGTAACAATGCTGTGGCACCTGTTTTGATTGCTCAGAGCCTTTTATGCTCACAGTTGCTACTGGGACCCTAGGTCTGAGTTCATATATGCTGCAGTTACTACAAGTAAAGCAATTTTACAGAAACAATTTTCCTGGGCAATATTATCTGCCCTACTAGTATCTCTTCCTGTTAATCAAAGTATGTGTGGGGGTTGTTTCAGGAATACAGGTTGCCCAGTGGACGCCAGGGCATATAGCCTGATAAGAAGAGGGAAACTTCTTCAGAGAAGTACAGATGAAGTGATTTTAAAACAAGTGAGGCACTGAGTCATCAGTTCAGCCAGGGATGGGGAGCAAGCGTCAGGATGAATTGGTACATGTATCTATGCAAACAATCTGAGAAACTGGGCTATATGAAGAATGTGGCATTAAGGTCAGAGGAAGGCTCATTATGCGATATGCAAGTGACACAAACTTGCTTGCTGGAAGTGAAGAGGACTTGAAGTTTTGATGATTTAGACCAAAGACCATAGCCTTCAGTATAGGTTGAACCACAATGTAAAGAAAACAAAAATCCCTACAATTGGAACAAAACCATCATCATGATAAATAAAGACAAAACGGAAGTTGTCAAAGATTTCATTTTACTTGGATCCACAATCAACGTTCATGGAAGTACCCGTCAAGAAATCAAATGACATATTGCACTGGGCAAGTCTGCTACAAAATACCTCATTCAAGTATTTAAGAGCAAAGATGTCACTTTGAGGATTAAAGTGCACCCGTCCCAAGCCATGGTATTTGCACTCACCTCATATGCATGGGAAAGGTGAACAATGAATAATTATGGAAGACCAGAGAAGAACAAAGGCATGTGAATTATGGTGTTGGCGAAGATTACTGATTATACCACAGGCAGCCAGAGAATGAACAAATCTGTTTTGGAAGAAGTACAGACAGAATGACCACTGTAATGAGGGCAAAGAGTCTTTGTCCTGGTGTGGAGCTGTGGGTTAATGTGCTGGACTATAAGGTGGGTGGTTCAAACTCAACAGCCACTCCTCAGAAAACCTATACAGGGTCGCTATGGGTCAGAACTGACTCAACCGCACATAACACCACCACCACCACTTTGGACATGCTATCAGGAGGGACTAGTCCCTGGAGAAGGACATTATGCTTGGTAGAGTGTCAGTGAAAACGAAGAAGACCCTTAGCAAAATGGAAAGACACAGTGGCTATAACCATGCACTCAAACAAAGCAATGACAGCGAGGATGGTACAAGATCAGTCAGTGTTTCATGCCGTTATACATGGGGTTGATGTACATCAGAACCAACTCTATGGCACGTAACACCAACATCAGTGTCTTACCCAATTTGGTCTATTCTCAGAAACACTCAGGAAAAGCAGAAAATACACATTATGTTAGCCCTTCCTTTTCTAGACAAATATCAAAACCATATTGTGTGCAAGGCCCAAAGGTGAAGTAAACAGAAATGGATCCTTTCTTCCTGTCACTTACATTGTTGAGAAAACAAACGTCAACAAGCTATTTGAGTAGCATGTAAGTATCACAATTGAGAAACCTGATGATTCTGTGGGAGCTAGCAGCAGGGGCCAACCTAACCTAGTGTTGTTATTAAGTGTCTACTCATAGTGGCCTCGCATAGGGTTTCCAAGGAGCGGCTGGTGGGTTTGAGCCACCAACCAACTCTTAGTGGGTGTATAAATGTCTTCCTGAAATAAATAACATCTATACCAAGATCTGGCTGAGGAAGTCAGCCAACTAAAATGGGCAATAGTAGGTTCCAGGCAGAGGCAAGAAAATTTAAAGAGCTGAGAAAGAGTTGAGATATGCAATACGGAGTAAGACAATGAAAATCAAGAGATGTGGCTGGAAACATAGGCAAGGGCCAAACCATATAAGGATTTGTAAATCTGTAAAGAGGTTGGAATTTATCCAGGAATTGTAGAGAAAATCACAGATTTTATTTGTTTTTAAATAGTGTTTTATTGTGTTTTAAGTGAAGGTTTACATATCAGTTTAGGTTCCCATTCAATAATTTCTAAAGACATTGTTCAGTGACATTGGTTAAATTCTTCCCAATGCCTGAACATTCTATTTCTATTCTGGTTGTTCTAGTTCCATTTATCTCGTTTTCCTGCCCCTTTACCTTCAGTTCTTTGCTTTAAAGTAATGGATGATTTTTCTGTTTTGTTTTTTTAAAGTACAAAACTCACAGGTGATATTCTTCATTTTGTAGGTCAATCTGTTATTTAAGCAAAAAGGTGACATTAGTGACTAGTTTCAGTTCAAGGTTTAGAGAATCTCCAGTCTAATCAGTTCACTAAGTCTACAGTTTGATAAGAATCTGAGGTTCCTTTTCACATTTTTCTCCTGTTCTACTACATCCATCAACTGCGACCATAAGGCGTTCTGGTGGTGCTGTATGACAGCTTAGTGGACTGCTAACCACAAGGCTGGCAGTCTAAACTCACCAGTCACTACTCCATGAGAAAAAGAGGAGGTTCTCCACTCCTGTAAAGATTTACAGCCTCAGAAATCATACATAGGGTCATACAAAAAACCATTTTGAGGGCACCAAACAACAAGATTGTGACCCTGATGAGAATTGTTGGTAGTGGCGGTACAGCACCCTCCGCCTCTGCTGGTCTCGGGGACGGGGATGGTGGTGGGGGTGGGGATGGTGGTGGTGATGTGCTGTGGAGTTGGTTCCAACTCATAGCGACCCTGTAGAGGGTTTCCGAGGCTGTGTATCTTAACGGGAGCAGAAAGCCTTATCTTTCTCCCATGGAACAGCTGGTAGTTTCGAACTGCTGACCCTGAGGTTAGCAGCCCAATTCGTAGCCACTATGTTACCAGAGCTCCTTGGTCTCAGGGTAGATGAGGCTATAGGTCATATAGACTATTAGTCCCATAAATGAGTGACTTCTTTGAGTCTGTTTTCCTTTTGCTCAGATGTGTATTGACCAATAGTTGTATCTTAAATGGTTGCTTGCAAACTTTTAAAGACTTATACTACTGTTTACCAAGCTAGGATGCAAAACATTAAATTTAAGAACCTTCTACCAACTTGACCCACTAGATTATGGTCCTACAGCTTCAAAACAAAACAAAACAAAAAACAATCTAATGAAGTCTGTGAGTGGTCTAAGAAGCATCAGCAATAACAGAGCCCATCCCCTACAGCCCTCCGGCCCTCCTGCCCCCACTTCAAGCCATTGAAGGGTTTTAAGACCAGATGAATTTTGCATTTGAGAACGAACACATTGCCTCCACTATCGGTAAGAGACTAAAAGCAGAAAAGAACTAGCAGAGAGTCCAGGTAGGAGGTAACTGTGGGTCAATAAGTGTCAAATGGTAGTGGCCTTCGTCATGAGAATGGCAGTGGGAACTGGGAGGAAATGAATTTTGAAATGTGTTCAGGTATAGAACATGACTAGGTAGGGCAGGATGGTGAAGAAAAACAGGACGATACTGCTGTTATTGACTTGGGCATTTGAGTAAAGGTTAGGTTCACTCAAAGACCAACAATATAAATACAAGAGCAGAAACAATTTTGGTTGTAACCCTGTTGAATCTGACGTGTTCATGGTGCATCTAGTGGAAAAGCCCAGTAAGCAGTTGGGCAGTAGCTAAACGGAAAGAGAGGTATCACAAGAACTCAGTCCTTAGAGGAGATGCTTAATATACAACTAGCACGCTCAATCCTTTCGAGGTTTGACTTGCAAATGAACTACTGAGCACTTCTGTGTTTCACCACTATCAACCATCGTCGCCAAAAGCCATAACTTATGGTCCATGCCACTGACTCTAATGGCAGACAGACCAATTCAAGCCTTTCACTGTTTGGAGAAACATCTTCTCAGTTACTTCTTTTGGGGCAATTAAAGAACAGAAATTTATTTTTCTTAGTTTTGTAGCTCGTAATCTATTCCTAAAATTAACACAGCAATCTCAGGAACACGAATAGGGTGACGAATGTCATGTTGGCATAGGCGAAATTGTTGTTAGTGGTAGAGCCATTAAGCTGTTCAGGTGACAGCTCAGTACTCCAGTCATAGAGCATAGGACAGAGTTCACGCTGTTGAGATCCTCAACAGACTGCAGAGGAACGTCGTGTCAGAGGCCAAGGAAAGCACATACGGTTACACGAAAAGATAATCCAACGTAAACCTATCTAAACACTGGCACCTTTGCCACATAATGAAAAACGCTTTCTTAAATTTGAAAATGTCCACTTTAATTGAGGCAGAAACATATTGTATAATTTTGTGTACCAATTGCCTAGGTACAAAACTCATATAAGATGTGTAACCGGCTTCTCTTTTTCTCATCTTAAAAGAACATGATATTTAGGTTTAACTATTACCTTCATTAACCTTTTCTTCAGGAGAAAGTTGGCTTATTATATCAGAGTTGGCTTATTATATCCTATATTAGCCACTTATTAAAACCATAATTACTAGTTGGAGATTCAAAGATCCTCCTGAAATTGTGCAGAACATTGCATATATGTGAGTCTGAACACCGTTCTGGAAATATTATCTAAAGAAGGTCTAGAATCCTCTGATCTTGAAAGTGGTTCACATTCAATGCAGACTAAAAAGCACTATCATAAAAATTTTTACTTCACTATGATTTTCTTACAGCGTATATTTAAAATATGTGTCATAGATGATGGGTTGACAGGTTTCATATTCTCTTGTAGGTAACTATGTTTATTTCCACAGACCCACACCTGGAAAGAACCTCAAAAAGCTAACAGGTTCATTCTCCTGCCATTAAGTAAAATGCCTCCCAAATCATGTAAGTCAGATGAAAAACGAAAAGTCTGTTGATTTTTCCCTACAGGAAAGAAATTTCAGCACCTCAATCTGTAACCTATTACATTTTCTAACAACCACTGTAAAATTTATCTTTAGTCTGTATGTGCCTGGTTTAGGTCCTCAATAACCTTATTACTATTTTTCTTTACTTTACACATAGCTATAAATGTGTGTTAATCTTTCCCAGAGAAAAAATACAGCAATGTTCTTGTTATAGGCCATTTGTAAACCTAATGGCTCCAGTGACAAATGTGTATAGACACAATATGGCTCACACACGTTAGGCAGGCAGCTGGCAGGCACCTTCGTGTGATCAAGTTACTAGTAACAGGAGTTTAGTATCTCAAAGAGCTGGGAAAACCTCTCAGAAGATGATTTTCTCCCTACAGTAATTACTTACCTAAAAGCTAGGCAGCATCACAATGAGGTACCACAACTCACAGAGGAAGAAGGGAAAGAGGCTGCTCCAGAATTCCAGGGGAAAACATGAAGATCTATCAGCAAAGAGAATTATCCAGGGAATCTGACACCATGATTTCATATATGCAAATAATCAAGGTAAGCACGCAGAAGACAGTCTGGACAAAGTACAAGAGACAAGGGGGAGAAACTTTTAAAAAGAGTGAAAGATGTCTATAAAGCTCCAACAAACTGCCGAGTATAGGAGGAGTGGTATTACAGGCAGGCACTGTGAAAGAGAAAACGTGCAGGGGTGACTAGTAAAATTAAAAAAATTGCAAGCAGAGGATAAGGATAAAAGTCAAAGTAATAAGATGTGATGAGAAAAAAACCCCACATTGAGTACTGCAGAGTCAAAGAGGTACGTGATGCATTCATGCCATGGATCCAGAACCATGCTAGGCACTTTCCCAAGCATCATCTCATTAAATACTTTGAGATTCAGAATCCTTAAGTCCCTCATCCAAGATCACATAACCTGGCAGCAGAGCTATACATTAAATCACCCACTCAGCAACCACTGGCCCAGAAACAGAGCATATTTCAATTAAAGTAACTAGGAGCGGCGCTGTAGGATAAGCACTGGACTGCAAGGCAGAATTAAAACACATGCTAGTCGTTCAAACCCACCAGCTGCTCCTTGGAAATGTTATATAGGGTTGCTGTCAGTCAGAACTGACTCAAGGGTACTTAACAACACAAACAAACAAAAAACAAAGGAATCTTATAAGATAATACCATACATGAAAAAAGGTGTAAATGGGTATCAAGAACTTCTGTTTTACAAACTAATACACTGTCACATATTGCTATTATCAGACTGAGCCAACTGAAATTGCCATTTTTGTAAGTCAAAAATTGTTTTGAGTACTGGCAATTTTTTATTAGGCTGAACCTAATGAAAGAATGAAAGAGAGACGATAGTTGGACCTGTAAGACCTGAATCTAGATCCCAGGCTAATGCCCTATAGTGTTCACATCTTAACAAAAATTAGGAAAAGAACGATGGGTGTGACAGTTAAAGTTTTATGCCAACTTGATTGGGCCAGGATTCTCAAGCAGAAGATAAGGCTAAAAATCAAAGTAAGACACTATGTGATGAGAAATTTGGCCGTTGATACTAGGGGTGTAGTCTACTTCCAGTATATTAGACAGTCAAGCAAGGTTTGCTTGTTCTCTACTGAGTCTGGATTTTGCATCTAGCTTGTCTTCCAACCTAGAGTTCTATGGACTTGAGCCAGCAGCCTGCTCTATTACTTGCCAATCCTACAAGACATTAGCAGCCTGCCTTCTTATCTGCCAGCCTGTCTTGTCAATCTTGGTTAATCAACCTTGCAGCTACATGAGTTAGGAGTCACCGACCAACATCTGACCAATACACTTAGTATTTTCCCACCTCTATAATGGAGTCCTGGTATGGTGCTGTGGGGTTAATGCGCCAGATTGCAAAGCCGTTTGAACTGCAAGGTCAGTGGTTCAAGCTCACCCGCTGCTCCTTAGAAACCCTATACATAGTCACTATGGGTCGGAACCAACTCTACAGCACTTAACAACAAACAACTGAGTGAGTCATTTCTTTGACACAAACCACTCTTCATATAAACATGCATAAGATTCATAACTGGTTTTGATATTCTAGAGAATCCAGCCTAACACATTTGGTACCAAAGTGGTTCTAGAGAATTAGAATCGTAAGGATGGGTTTCCTAAATTGGTTCTCAAGTCTGACTAGTTTTAGTGGCAATGATAACTATGCTGCTAACCCTATACATGATCGCTATGAGTCGGAACTAACTCAATGGTACTTACCAACAACAAAATTAGTAAAGAGTGTGCTATTAATTCATGGCTTGAGGTGGCAATGTTAACACAGAAAATATCACCATCTGAATGTAAATTAACTATTGATGACAATTGAGACTCTGGGTGATTGTGTATTTGTTACTATTTGGCAATTTTGTCAGGATGAGAAATTTAGGGACGCTGGTTGGTTGGTCCTATTGACGATATAGACCAAGTGGTAAAAGAAAGAGACCAGTTCAGGACTTCAGAGTTACAGCTCAAGCAATGCATAAAAGACCTGAAAGTTTCTACAAATGCCATGAAAGACAGTTTTACTTCTTGTAGTAACAGAGTCGATACTGCCAAAAACCAAACCCAGTGTTTTATCTTACAATGGGTGAATTACAACCCTAACTGAATTGCCCACCTTGAGTGGTCACTTAAGTTAAAGAGAAAGCAATGACTGGGAAGAAATGGGACGCTGAAACTTGGGATGGGGACATAATGTAAGGGCAGATAATCAGGAAAGTTGGAGGGCACGGGAACTCTAAATTATGTCACATCATTCTTGCCAAGAGCACCACCTCTCCCCTATCTGAAGAGCTTATTCTATTTTTGTCTGTGGATCCATTATCAGTAAACTCATTATCCCTTCTCCTCATACATGATGAGATTAAAACAACTAGACCTGCTGAAATGCTGCCTGTGGCATTGTCTGGGGCATCGCCTAAGGTAGATGTCTTGTAAGACACTGCTGAATGTTCCCAGGAAACATGTCCACCAATTACTGCTTCTAGACCTCTAACTAGACTGAAGTCTCAAGGAACCTCAAAAGGTGAAGAACAAATTGTGACCCAGAAAGAAGGATGCAACACTCCAAAAGATAGGCTTGATTTTTCTAATATGAACAAACAGAAACCTGGAGAATATGTGTGAGAACAGTTATTAAGGGTGTGGGATAATGATGGAAGGAACGTAAGGTTGGATCAGTCTGGGATTAATGACATGTACCCACTAAGCTCCTTGGAAACCCTATACAGGGTCGCTATGGGTCAGAATCGACTCGACGACACTTCACAACAACAACAACACACTAAGCACAGATTCTTTACTCAGCATTTCAGTTTGAGAGGAGACATTCTAATAGTTTATTTTGTTGGTTCACTAAAGCATGAATTTTGTGGTGGTCTACAATATATCAGGTTGGAGTCCCAGACCTGCCTTGGTATTCTGTATAGGAAGAAATCCAAAGACTTCCGGAAATTGGCATGCTAGAGTAGATTTATCAGTAAAGACCCATAACCCCACACATGGAGTGCACAAAGGATACAACTTTGCTTAGACAGTGAAAAATGAATTTTTGAAGGTATCCCCAGCCTCTGTGAAGAATTACAGATTTGACAATAAGAACTGCTCTAATTCAATTAGCACACCTATCTACAATGGCCACCACTCTCTGTCAGTTTATCACACTATGGTGGATTGGGTATAGCTGTGATGTTGGAAGCTATGTCACTGGTATTTTAAATACCAGCAGGACCACCCACAGTGGACAAGTTTTTAGAAGAGTTTCCAAACTAAGACATACTAAAACAAAAGGCAGACTACTTCTGAATAGTATTGGATTATTCTCTGATATAGTACCAAACAATGAAAATGTTATGAATAGAACCAGATCACTGCCAAATACAGTGCAGGAAGATGAGTTCCTCAGGTTAGAAGGCACTCAAAAATGGTGGGGAAAGAGCTGTTTCCTCAAAGTAGAGTTGACCATTATAACATGAATGGAGTAAAGCTTTTGGGACCTCCATATTGCATTAAGCAAATCTGCTGCACAAGACCTCTTTTTAAAATGTTCAAGAGCAAAGCTGTCAGTTTGATGATTAAGGTGTGCATAACTCAATTCCTGGAATTTTCAATAGCCTCATATACATGTGAAAGTTGGACAATGAATAAGGAAGACCTTAGGATAATCAATGCATTTGAATTATGGTGTTAGAGAAGACTATTGTAAGTACCAGGGACTGCTAGAAGAACAATCAAATCTGTATTGGAAGAATCATGGCCAAGATGCTCCTAAGAAGTAAGGATGGTAACACTTTGTCGCTCATATTTTGGACATGTTATCAGGAAGCAACAGGCTCCGGGGAAGAACATTTATGACTGGTGAAATGGAGTGTCACAGAAAAAGAGGAAGACCCCCAACACTATGGACTGGCCCAGTGAAGCAACAATGGGCTCAAGAGTAACAATTGTGGTGCAGGAGGACTGGGCAATGATTCCATCTTCTGTGCACAAGGTTACTGTGAATTGAAACTGACTTGACAGCACCTAACAACAAGGAGCTCTGGTAGCATAGTGGTTACGAATCGGGCTGCGAACCTAAAGGTCAGCGGTTCGAAACTACCAGCTGCTCCGCGGGAGAAAGATGAGGCTTTCTACTCCCGTAAGGATTTACACCCTCGGAAACCCTGTACAGGGTCGCTATGGATCGGAACCGACTCGACGGCACGTAACAACAACAACAGCACCAGCTACCTGGCAACATCTTGCAGGGTTGGGGCAATGTTTTCCAAGAGGTTGTAAACAGATAAAGGTAAAAATCATTCATTGCCTTCTCCCAAGCAAGAGGCAAGCTAAAATGCTAATCAGATCACTAAATGGGACCAATCCCCCTGGTTTTCCTACCTGGCCCCTCCCCGGACTCTGACCCCATATAGGCCAGGGTTGCCCTCCATTCAGGGCTCAGAATCTGGAGACATTAGCTCCTCTGAGTAAGCCGGCTTAATAAAATCTGAAACTCTGCTTCACATCTCTGAGTGGCCTCGGTTTCTTTGACCACGAATTTACAACTGCTGTAACATTTGGTTTCCTGACGGGGAAACTGACCACGCTGGCCCCTTGAACCACGGGATCAGAGTGCGGGAGTGACTAATGGCAAGCCCCCCACAGTGTATGAGACACCACATTTGAAGGTCCCTCCTCCTCCAAGTGGGGGCAGTCAGCCACTGCGCCCACCTCTCCCAACAGGACTCAAAAGGAGAGGCAGAACCAGAGAAACCAGCCAAGACTTCTGGAACTGGTCTGCCCCGGGGCATGAGTTAAAACACAGTCAGGCCTGTCCCTATGGACAGAAATGGAAGGCTGATCCCCTTCCAAGGCCTCACCTAGAGGCTTCAGTCAGGGACTCCCCAAAAGTGGGGATGAAACTGCCAAAAACTCTGTGTAACTGGCTGAATACTAGTGTGCATGTAACCAAAGCATGGCTTGTAGTGCCTGTTGTTTATGGTTCCGGGGCTCTAGCTATGGAATCTGAGTGGGCCCTAGGGCACTACATACACTTAAGTACAATGGGAATTCTCATAGTGACCCCGCAGCCTTGGGATGTATGTTGATGGATTTAAAAAAAAAAGAGGGTGGGGGGAATGGGAATTATGATTATGGAAAGTTTGTAAGCTGGCCTTTGGCCTATACTTGATTGGATTCATTAGAACTTTGAGGTGATATTTTGAGTCAGAACCTGAGTTGAAACATTTGTATTTGAAAAGATATGCACACCCACCCAAATATCAGGCTGGTAGTGAATCTTAAACTGCTTAAGGAGACAGTCCTCTCCGCTGGCATGGAGTGGACTCCTAGTTCAAAACTCTCCAAAGGTAGAGACACTTAAAAATTCTCACGAGAGAAGCAGCAAAGTCTGTTCAATCTTTTCTTGGGATTCTTTGGCCCTATGTCTCCTGCACTCACCTCCACCTTCACTTTGAGATCCCCTTTTGGCTTTATTCTGGGTGCGAACATTGGGGCATGGTAGATCCTCTTTTGATTTATTCTGAGTGCGCACATTGGGATAGGGTAGACAGGAAGTACTTTCCTAAAAATGCCCCTTCTGTTTCTGTTAAGGTTAACCTCTGTATCTAAAATAAAATATAAGACTCAATCTGGAAGAAAAGCATTGTACAGAGTAATTCTAACTGGTTTCTATATGGGTACCCTCCTATGGCATCTAAGGAAATGGTGTTTTACTGTAATACAATCAATGTGTAATCTAGATAATGGAAAAAATAACCCTTGAATGGATTCTTAAAATTATTACACCATCTTACAGCTTGAATTGTTAAACCACTGTCAGATTGTCTATTTGTTTGTAAAATTACCGTTTTTATGTTTAAGAAACTGAAAACAATCTGGAATTCCAAGAATACGTAAGCTATAACGTGTATATGTACTATAATGTACTTATACCGCTAATATGAAAGCCAGGAAGAAGAAAAATGAATACAGATGAATAGTAGGTAAAAACAGTTCTAAGCAGGCCTGTATGTGAATATCCAAAGAGATACAAAATATTACTTTATGTGAAATACAGCGTTTGATTGTGTTATTACAACCTTTGATAATTTTGTTGGCAAGAAAAACTGAATGTGTACCCAGAGGACTTGAGTAGAACTGAGGCAGAAGCATTTGAGACAGAGGTTAAAGGATGAAAAGTAAAAGACATTGGAATTGTTCTGGTTCCAAGAAGTTAAAAGCTAAAAAGTAAATGGCTTTTTAATAGAACGGTTCTGATTCTGTGAAAACCAGCACCTGCTCTTCTTAACTGAATCCATGAAATGACCCACTACAGGAAAGAGGCCCTGACTTGGTTCATTAGGTCTTGGCACTAGAACAAGAAATTTTCAAGAAAATCATTCAGGAGGTTAGCTCTGACTGTTACCTGCCTCAAGAACAATCCCAAAATAGACTGTCCTGCACCAATATCAAGGTAAACAACCCCCTGGAAATTAACAGGTTGCTTTCATGCCAATGCCCCAAGCTGGGGAATTAAATATTTGCTGGTTTTGTTTTTGTAGACAAAAACAAACAACTTTTCTGGTTGGGTATAGGTTTTCCCCCACCAGAACTAAGAACTTCAGAAACAGTGAAAATCCCCTTGAAGGAGATGACCTCCAAGTTTGCACTTCCAGAGTGTCCAAAGTGACAATGGAGCAGCAAACACCTACAGATTAAATGGAGATTGCAGTCAACATGAGGTTCGAGAAGATGAACCATACTCTCAAGAGAAACAAATGACAAAATTTGTCAAGAAAGTTATCTATATTGGGATCAGGTGCTGCCTTAGCCCTGTCTCAAATAGGCCCCAGAAGCGGGCTTAAATTGAGCCCTTATAAAGTTGTATACAGTAAACCTTCCCAGACAGCTTCCCTAAACCCTCTACCTGACCTCAGCCAAGGTTTAAAGGTGCAGTGGTATGCACAATACCTCCACCACACACTTTCTATTATTTGTAAAATTGCTCTTCCCAGGTCTGCTGCCTTCCGTACATGAAAACATATCCCTTCCAGCCTGGAGATCATATTATGCTCAGAACATGGAGAGATGGATCTGAAAACCAGTTAGAAAAAAGTGGACTGGACCCTGGGAAGTCCTTCTAGCCACCCCACCAGCTGTCAAGTTAGCCGGACTCAACTTGGACACAATGGGACTCTCATAAGACGTTATTCCTTTAAATGGGATGAAAACCATTTGGGCTTATTTACCTCAGAGTGTAATAAATGTATCTGATTTGTTTTTCCATTCGGGAGGGCATCCAGAAGCATCTGCAAAGATTACTGAGGACTAGAACAAGAAATTATCCCTAGCCTAGCAGCCAAGGTAGAAGGACTCCCCACCAGGATTCACCACAGCAGACTGAAGAAAGCCTCGTTTCCATGAGACGCTGAAACTGACCCTACCAACCCTCATAAGGTGACATTGAGACGTACAATCCGCCTTGCTTCAACCACATACTGGGAGCTGGCTGATCTATGCACAGCTGAAGCATGAGGATGTGTACTGTGGGACTCATTTTAATTAGACTTTGGGATGTGGGAAAGGGAGAAATCTGTGTAATCTATACACCTACACCACCAAGGTGGGTACCCTCCTAAGTAACTGAATCTATAACCAATGGAACTGAGGTGGCCCTAAACTTTCTTACATGTCAACAGACCCAGATACTAAATGCCATCTATCAAAATAGATTAGCCTTGGCGCTGTGGGTTAATGTGCCAGACTGCAAAGCCATTTGAACTGCAAAGTTGGCAGTTCAAGCTCGCCAGCTGCTCCTTGGAAACTCTATACAGGGTCGCTATGGGTCGGAACCAACTCGACCGCACTTCACAACAACAAACTATTTACTGGCTGCAGAGGGAAGAAGGGTATGTGAGAAGGTTAATTTTGCTAACTGCTGCATACAAGTTGTTGTTGTTGTTAAGTGCCATCGAGTCGGTTCTGACTCATAGCGACCCTGTACACAGTTCTCCCACGGAGCGGCTGGTAGTTTCGAACTGCTGACCTTAATGTTCGTAGCCCAATTTGTAACCACTACGCTACCAGAGCTCCTTATAGATGACCTGAATCTGGCAGTAGAAGACCTCGTAAAAATGCACAAAGTTGCCCATGTCCCTTTGCAAACCTGGAGTGGGTGGAACCCACAGAGCCTATGGGGACAGTAGTTCTTCATCTTTACAGGGTTCAAGACCCTTGTGGGTGGGGTCCTATTTTATTTGGAATTTACTTAATCAGTCCATGCCTCCTCCAACTAGCAATCAGGGCCATGGGAATTGCCATTTAGAACTAATCAATCAAAAGGGGTACCAACAATCCAAATCAATACCAAAATACCATTCCTTACACAGATGATGCCCCTGGGAAAAAGGTACCAAAAGGCATCAAACGGGGGAATGAACAGGAAAAGGTAAAAATCATTCACTGCCCTGTCCCACCCAGGAGGCAAGCTAAAATGCTAATCAGGTCACCAAACGGGACCAATCCCCCTAGTTTTCCACCTGGCCCTTCTATGGAATTTGATCCCATATAGGCCCATGTTGCCCTACATTCAGGGCTCAGAATCTGGAGAAATTAGCTTCTCTGAGTAAGCCGGCTTAGTAAAATCTGAAACTCTGCTTCACCTCTCCGAGCAGCCTCGGTTTCTCAGACCATGAATCTAAAACTACTGTAGCAGTTGTGTATGTTCTAAACCAGTGTCCAATATATGCTACTGTTTCCCCAACAGCCTGGATTCACAGGTTCAGAAACCAAAGGGTGGAAATGGAATACCATCACTCATTATTATTCGTAGTGACCCACTCTTAAAATTTTTACTTTCTGTCCTTGTGACCCTATGCTCTTTGGGGCTGGACATTTTAGTTCCAAAGGAGGAACACATACCAAAAGATAAAACACCGAGTCTATGAACTGGAAGTTAAAAATTGTCCCTGGCCACTTTGGGTTTCTTGCATCTCCAGACGAACAGGCAAAGAAGGGATTTACTGCACTAGGTGGTGTGACTGATCCAGATTACCAAGGAGAAAATGGACTGACATTACATACCGGAGGTAACAAGGGGTATGTGTGAAATCCAGGGGATTCCTTATGATGTCTTTTAATACTATCATGCCCTATGATTGAAGTCAATGGTAAATGAAAAGAACCCAAATCCCACCTGATCACTAGTGGTCCAGACCCTGCAGAAATAAAGGTTTGGGTCACCCTATCAGGTAAATTACCACAACCAGCTGAGGTGTTTGACAAGGATAAAGGGAATAGGGAATGCGTGGTGGTAGAAGGTAGTTCTAAATACAGCTAGGGTCACATGCATGATCAGTTGTAGACAGGAGGACTGTAGTTGCCATGATTTTCTTGTATGCATGCATCAAGCATTTTTGTATTCTTCATTTACAAAACATAAGATGTAATGGGGTTAATGCATCTTCAGTTGTTAAAATGTGTAGTGTGAGTCTACAAAGGTCAAAGACAGAAGGCCCGCCTTAGAAATCCTCATGATAGGGGAGAGAAATTACCTTCAGAGTATTAATTGTATCATATCAGGCACAAGTATGACTTTATAACTGCCTTGGGGGTATGGCCTGCTTCCAAATTATTGGACATTCAGACAAAGCTTGCTTGCTCTCTGGTGGGTCTGGATCTTGCATCTGGCGCGTCCTCCAACCTCCGGTTCTTTGGATTTGTGCAGTGGCCTACTCTTACCACCCTTGGGAGTCATCAGCAGTCTCTGCCTTCTTACCGACTACATATGCCTGCCTGACAACTGACCAATGGACCCGAGGCTTTCCCAACTTCCCACCTCTACAACTGAGTGAGCCATTTGCTTACTAGAAACCTCTCTTCCTGGCGTGGTGCAGCAGGAGAATGCACTGCAATGCAAGGTTGATGGTTCTAAATTCATCAGCTGCTCCTCAAAGACCTTATAAAATGTTGCTATGGGTCAGAACTGACTCCATGGCACTTAACAACAACAACAACATATAAGCATCACTGAACCCAGCCTAAGACAATGGGGAAAGAAAGAACAAGCTTTCCAAAGGAACATGAAAATGAAAATTTCTCAGATATAAGCAACAAAGTCCACTTCCCATTTTACATTCTAAATGACCTCTCTTCCCTCTCACAAGAATTCAGAGGGCAGTCACTCTGACTCTGACCTTTGAGACTCATACTGCCCTCTTCAACAAACCTGCAGAGAATGATCTATCTGTTTCTGCTCCAAGCTCATGGAGCTCTGCTCTTCAACCATTCCAGAATCTTCCAGAAAACTCACTGGTAACAGTCAGGCTGCTCCAGAGCAATCTGTCAAGTCTGCATTTCAGGGTTAAGCCTCTGCTCCACCTCAGAATTTTCCCATCAACAGTCTTTTAAAATCGTTAGATTCCCTCAGACAGATGTCTGTTAACAAACAACTCTAGAACAGGTAGATTCCTCTATGAGGGGAGAAGGGACTGTCTACTCCCTTACCTCTAAGTCTAATCACTCAAAGGCAGCAATTAAATAGCCTAATTAGGGCAAATGTTACATTACAAGAAGCGTAAGCAAAGCCAAGTTCATCAAAGCCACACTGCTCCAGGGATTTCAGAAGCATAACCATATCTTAATTGTTAATATCTTCTAATTAAGTCTGCTAAAGAACTGGGTGTAACTATATGTATTAAGAGGAAGGGTAAAAGAACTCCTCTTATCCTTCCTAAAAGGAAACACTGTGAAGTCTACAAGCAACTTTTTTTCTCTTTATGTGCTTGTCATTGTTCTTGGGACAAAAGGCAAAAATTATCTTCCCTTTGGAACATTTTCTTAAAGCGAGGGAAATTCATCTACATGTGTTTAAGATTTGGTGGGGCTATAACAGAAAAAACTGGATGGCTTTAATAAACAGAAATTTATTTCCTCACAGTCCAGGAGGCCAAAAGCCGAATTCCAGGTGCTGACTCTAAGGAACGACTGTCTCTGTCAGCTCTGGAGGAAGGTCCATGTGTCTTCAGCTTATTTCTGGTTCCCGGAAGATCTCCATGTGGCTTGGCACACATATTACTCCATCTCTGTTTTGTTTAATCTCTTCAACATCTTTAAAAAAACTGACTCAAAGTACACTCTATACACAAATTCTTCCTCATTAACAACAAAGACTACCTACTCCAAAGTGGGATTATGATGACAGGCATGTTGTTGTTAGGATTTGCAAAAATGTATCTTGGGGTGTGTACTATTTAGGGTTTTGTGTCAACTTGACTGGACCAGGATTCTCAGTTGATATGTAGTTATGGCCCATGATGAGAACTTCCAGTTCTCTATCCTTGAGTCAGAGGCCTGCTCCATTACCTGCAATCGCAGGTGTCATCTCCTTACCTGTTTGACCAGCCTGCCTGCATCTGACCAGCCAATCTTGATTCATTAGCCCTGCAGCTGTGTGAGTTAAATGCCTCCAACCTGACATCTGATCCACAGATTTAGGACTCTCCCACCTCTACAACTGAGTGAGCCATTTTCTTGACAAAAGTCTTTCTCTCTCTATTGTTGTTGATAAGTGCCTTCAAGTTAGTTCAGATCTGCAGAGACCCTGTATAGGGTTTCCAAGGAATGGCTGGTGAGCTTGAACTGCCGACGTTGTGGTTCAAACTGATCTTACAGTCCAGCAGATTAAACCCAAACACCATACCAGGACTCCCTTCCCTTCCTCCCCCTCTCTCTCTATCTATACATACATCTATACATACATACACACACACACACACACACACAAAAAAAAAAACCTCATTGGTTTTTCTTCTCTAGAGAACTCAGCCTAAGACAGGAGAAGAGAATTCAATCTGCAACAGGAGGCGATTCTACTTTTTAGTTAAGAATGTCTTCCATTCATGCAAATCCTCACACCTTAAAAAATCAGAACGGTTTTCTAATCAAGCGTATTCTTTTACAGTGAGAGTATTTCAAAACATAATACAGCTAAGAGCTTTATGCTTTTGAAGTTAATCCACCAAGGCCAAATGGAATTGCGGTGGGAAAAATGTACACGCTGAGGTCAGACTCTTGGCTCTGCTATGCTGTATTTTTAACCTCTGTATACAAGGTAAGTCAGAACCGATTTGATGGCATTTAACAGCAACAACAACAACATAAGATTCACAGTCCTTATCTGTAAAATGAGATTGGATCCTGTGTCACAGAGGAGGACAAACGAAATAAAATCCAAAGTAAAGTACCAAGAGATGAATGTAGTACATCATCAATGCACAGTAACAGCGGGCCATATTTTCTCACTTTTTATATGCCGCATTTGTTGAGAACTTACTATGTGCCAAACCTTTCTGGGTGGCACCAATGTATTCTGCTCAATTATTAACATAAATGCTAGAGACTTAAACCATCCAGTGGTTCTGGTAAAATCCCGGTGATGTGCTTCAATAAAGACTGTTGTTGTTACGTGTCCTTGAGTTGGTTCCAACTCATATAGTGATCCTGTATAGGGTTTCCGAGTGGCTGGTGGGCTCGAACCACTGACTTTGTAGTTCACAGTACAGTTCTTATTCGATGGAGTCACTGCCCTCCCTCCCATAAAGATTACAGCCAAGAAAGCCTTGCAGAGCATTTCAACTCTGTAACACACAGGGTTTTCATGTATCAGAATTGACTCAAGAGCAACATGTCTGGTAGTGGTTATCAGGTACTATTATCTTCACAATGATCTCATGCTTTATTTAGTGTAACTAGGCCCATTTTACAGATGAGGACATAGATCAATTAAGTAGACTGCTGAAGGATGCACAACTGGTAACTGGCAGAGCAGAGGTGAGTCCATGTCCGTAACGTCTGTGCACAGGGCCTGTTCATGACTATTTCTATTGACACACTACTTATATCTACTTTACTTCTTCTCCAAGTACTTTGTGGGTGCATAAAGACGAGGCTTTCTGTTCCCACCAAGATTTACAGCCTTAGAAACTCTATACAGGGTTCACTATGAGTCAGAACCAAGCCGACGACACTTTACTTCTTACAGTTCATCTTCTGTCTCACCTCTAGTTAATTATTACACTTGGATATCATTTATAAAGAGAAAAGACCACTAGAGGAAGGTCTGCTAATATTCTTAACTAGAAATTTTTATCTGCAAAACAAAGTTTTTATCCAACGAAGAGTAATTTGAGATAAAACACTGGAAACCAGATCATTTTGAAGAGACAGGAATTATACATTTAAAGCAATTTTTTAATGCAAGTTACTCTATTTCTACCGTAATTTATGTTATGACAGAAACTCATTTTCAAAAGAACATCACAAAATAAATATTAGCAAATAAACCCATATAAAGGTAATTAATATTACGAGTTATTGTTGTTGTTTCTCTGTATGGGGTTTTGAAGGAGAAGCTGATTCATTCAGCTGTCAACCTTGCGGTCGGTCCAGTGCTTATCCTAGAGAACGCCACATCAGGACTCCTACTAGTTATTGTTTTTCAGCATCATTGAGTCAGTTTTGACTCATAGTGAGTGAGCACAGGGTTTTCAAGGACCAGCTGGTGACCTTGAACCATCGACCTTGCAGTTCAAATTGACCTTGCAGCACCATACCAGGACTCCAGGAATTACACTGTTGTTCTTGGTAAGTGCCGTCTAGTCAGTTCTGAACCATGGCAATTCTATATAGAATTTCCAAGGAGCTGCTGGTGAGCTTGAACTGCTGACCTTGCAGTTCAAACTGTCTTTGAAGTCCAGCACTTTAACACACAGGGCCACATCAGGACTCTATCACTTAAGTTAATTAAATGTTTGACTAATTTTCAGTTGATAATTCTGTATGGCCCGCGAATGATTAGTTATAGATTTTGGCAGAAGAAAGTCTCCCCACCTGTGGTATATGTAGCCCTTCCTAACAAACACACAAGGAGCTCTGGTAGCGCAGTGGTTACAAATTGGGCTGATAATCTCATGGTCAGCAATTTGAAACTACGAGCTGTTCTGCAGGAGATAGATGAGGCTTTCTGCTCCCATATAGATTTACAGCCTTGGAAACCCTGTACAGGGTCACTATGAGTCAGAACTGACTCCACGGCACATAACAACAAAAACCAAACACACACCCCAGCCACAAAGTTCTCCTGGCTCTCTCTGTGTGTCTGTACATCTGCCTGCTGGCTATGACTCACCTATGCCCAGCAGGATTGCTGGTTCCTAATTAGAAGATATTAAATACATTATAGATCTCTGGATAGTTGAAACACAACACAAATATACTCAGGTAGATGAAAGGCAAGACTCTGTTACTTGGAACTCAAATGAGAAAAGACCATCATGCAGAAGGTTTGAATTGGGATGCAGGGTAACAACAAGCAGGAACAATAAAAGGCAGCCTGTGACTAGCAAGCAGAAGGGGTGAGATAGATTATCCTGGCTTCCTACAATTGGGCAATTTGAATAATTCCTAGATGATAGGCACCTGGGGCCTCTGTGCCTTGACACCCAGGAATGTTACAGGCTGGTAAGGGATGCTGTTGGAATGGAGGCTTAGCAAACTGACTGCAGAGGAGATGGAGAGTGTTTAGCCATGACCTGAAAACAAGGTCAACAAAGCACAGGTAAAACATTATATTACAATTGTTTCCTGCTTGCCCAGTGGCCATCATAGCCAATGAGGTGTCTCAAATCTGTCTTAGCCTTAGGGTATCTCGAACAGTTATTTTATAATCTTACATTTACTCTTCTATTATAATAATTCTTTATATTAAATGTCTACTGGTTAAATCACTATGGTTTTTAGCTCTGGAATGGACTCATATGAAAACAATCACAATATGACTATACTCAAGACTGTACTCATGAATAGTATTTGCTAATAGTATGGACTGAATTTTGTTCCCCCAGATTATGAGGGGGCTTCATAAAGTTCATGGGAAAATGGAATTTTTCCATGAACTTTCTGAAGCCTCCTTGAATGTGTACTTGTAGATTTGAGCCTGTTTGGAAATAAAGTTTGTTATGTTAACGATGCCATACCAAGGGAGGGTAGATCCTAAAGCTATTCACTTCTGAGCCATGAAAAGAACAGAATGCACACAGAGACATACCGGAGGAAGACAGATGCTACGTGAAGATCATGGACAAGTCAAGGGACCAAAGAATGCCTAAGGCTGTCACCATATTTATTCAATCTGTACAATGAGCCAAGAATCCAAGAAGCTGGATTATATGAAGATGAATTTGGCAACGGAACTGGAGGAAAACTCATCATCAACTGGCGATATGCAGATGGCACAACCTTGCTTACAGGAAGAAAAGAGGACACGAAGTACTTACTAATAAAGATCAAAGACTATAGTCTTCAGTATGGATGGCACCTCAACGTAAAGAAAACAAACATGCTCACATTTGGACCAGTAAATAACATTGTGATAAATGAAGAAAATACTGAAGTTGTCAAAGATTTCATTTTACTTGGATCCATAATCAACAATCATGGAAACAAGTAGTCAGGAAACCAAACGATATATTGCATTAGGCAAATATGCTGTGTCTCTAAAGTGTTAAAAAGCAAAGCCATCCGTATGGCTGCCCTGCTGTGCACATAGGTTCACTATGAGTGGAAACAGATTCCATGTCACTAACAACCACCACTATCAACACGTTATTGCAGTCACCACCAAAACAAAATCATTGCTCAGAACTTGGTTTGAACTGAAAGCCTCTAGAACTGTACAGGAAAGAAGATGCAGTCTCTACTTCTACATTAAACAGAGGGATACAGACCAACTTTATTAAAGTTTACATAAGGGGTCAAGAAAACTTTTCTGAAAAGATTCTAAAAGGAAGTATTTTGGGCATTTAGTCTATAAATTTTCTGTTTCTGCAACTCAATCCAGGCTTGGTGAAACCAGCTCTAAACAATGTGTAAACAAATTGTCTGAGTGGCAGTATTCCAATGAAACTTTATTTACAAAAATAGGGTTAGACCAGAGTCCATTGTTTGCCAATCCCTGCTCTACCTCAGTAGAATTTATCTACTCAGTAGAATTATCTGCTTCACTGATCACTTGACCTAAACTGCAAAGGTTTGTTTGGCTCTTTTCATGTATTCATTGTTCTTGTGTGTTGTGTAGCCTTAGCTGTTTTTATTTACTTTCATCCCATTTCTGTGGAGACTGAGAAAGATGTGTTTTAACTGTATTTCTGCATTTCTGGGGAGTGCTGCATGTTAAAAGTACAACTCCAAAGTATCTTTTTGAAGTGAACTGATCTCTATAATGATTTTTTCTTCTTCTTGGAATTCATTTGTTAAATCTTTCACGTTGTATTCATTAAGAAGGTAATTGGATTGGAGATTCTGCCTTACTTAAAGATCTATTTAAAGAAATGATACGGCACCTGGCTTTAAAACAAAGTAGGTTAGTAGTATGTCCAGGCAAAATCACCTTCTGCAATTTCCTTTGGTTCTAGTTATGAAAGGGATCAAAATCTATCATAAGAATTTGAAGTTCATACAATTGCAGGAGATCATAAAACTCAAATTAAAAGACTTCAACTTCAGCAATGTTCAGCAAACACACAAACAGGTGAGATCTTACCAGAGGAATGAGCAGGCTAATGAGGTCTGTCAGAGGTTTGCTGAGTACCAGCAGGTCTTCCGCAGCCTGAGTGTCCCCTCCCAAGCCAGACTTCTGTGCCTTAACAGGAGACAGACAAGAGGAAAAGATTCTTATTGATTCTTATTGATGAGGGGAACTGATGAGACATTCCACCTTAGTTCCTCTGAGTGCAAGACAGAGGCTCCAAAAGAGGTTATGTTTTATTATAACAAGAGAGTATGTGGAGCTGTGGGATCAGCACTGATGGCAAGGTTGGTTTAAACTGCAAGGTTAGGTTCCCACTAGCCACTCCTCCCTCATTGGAAATCCTGTACAGATAGCAGATGACAAAGCCAGTACCTAAAACCAGGTATTGTTGTTCTAAAGTGTTGTCCAGTCAGTTCTGACTCATAGGGACCCTATATAGGGTTTCCAAGGAGCTGCTGGTGAGTTTGAACCACCAACCTTGTGGTTCAAACTGACCTTTATCCCACAGCGCCACACCAGGACTCCACAAACCCAGGTTATCCAACCCTAAATCACACATGTTGATTTCCTGGGGCATTTGTATGCAGATGCTGAGACACATAAAATGTATTGTTATGCCCATCTTCTTTATATGCATGCTGTTGTTATCTGCCACTGAATTGGTCCCCAACTCATGGCACCCAGATGCACAAAAGGAAATGCTGCTTAGTCCCACGGGATCTCCATGATGCATTGCAGAACAGACTACTGTGACCCAGAGTGTGCTCATAGACCAACTTTCAGAAGTGAATGTCACGGCCTCCTTTCTAGTCCATCTCAGTTGGAGAACTCTGTTAACACTGGTTCTGTATCATTAACAACACACAATCTTCCACAGACACACAGGTAGCAGGTGTGGGAATGAAACTTGGATTTCCCACATGGAAGGCAAGGATTCAAGCAGTGAAACATCAATGTCCTCTCTATAGACATACACTTGTTCAAACATTTGTCCAAAGTATCACCACATGAACAGACTTTAGGTCCACAGCCCTTAGAAGCAGCGTGTTCAAGCAGCAATGGAAATTATTAGTAAGCGGTGGCTTTCATTTTAAATGTGACTTCTCCCAGCACTCTAATTAAAAAGAATCAAACCCACCACCACCAAGTTAATTCCAATTCTGTACAGAATTTCTAAGGATGTAAATTTTTATGGGGGAAGAAAGATTCACCTTTTCCCACAGAGTAGAGTGGTAGGTTTGAACCACCAACGATTCTGTTAGTAGTCCAGTGCTTATCCTATAGTGCCACCACAGTTCCTTCAGGAGTTTAACAGAACTGCCGAATTCCAGAGGCGTTTTCTATCACAGAAAGGAATAATTGTAGATTCCAAAGAGGTACTGATTATTTATTGTAGTCTTCATAACTGCTCCTTTGAAACCCTATACAATGTCACTATGAGTTGGAACTGACTCGACAGCACATAACAACAATGTTGTTGTTGTTGTTATGTGCTGTGGAGTCGGTTCTGACTCATAGTGACCCTGTACAGGGTTTCCAAGGCTGTAAATCTTTATGAGAGCAGAAAGCCTCATCTTTCTCCCAAAGATCAGCTGGTAGTTTTGAACTGCTGTCCCTGAGGTTCGCAGCCAGATTCGTAACCACTATGCAACCATGGTACATGCATATTTCATTCACATTCTTCCTCCTCATTTTCACTTTTACTCAAAAACCCATTTTACGGTAATGATCTTTGTCAGAACTGTTAGAGTAGGCCTTTCAGGCTGTTTCAGCATGGATCATGAATCTGGAATCCGGCATGTTAAGTTTCCTTCTGTGCTTGAAATCTAGAGATAGAATTTTAGTTTCCTGCTTTTTTTGTTTCAGAAAGACCTGTCCGTTTGAGCCTCACGGTTGGTGGTTCTAACCCACCAGCTGCTCCTCAGAAAACTTATACAGGGGCACCATGAGTCAGAAATGACTCGATGGCACTTAACAACAACAACCTCTCTACAGCCAAGACGAACAACGTCAATCAATACAGCTTGCTGCGTTCCCCAACTGGTATAATCAAGAAAGGTTGTTTCCACCCAGAAAGTAAATGTGCAGAACAATCCTAGCGACATGAACCTTTCTGAATCTCAGCTGCCTCATGAAGCACAATGTGAGTCAGACCATTGGCCTTCTCATGGTAACGCATCATCCCGTAGATGGGATCCTTCTTGGGAGAGAGACGGCCATCTTGAAAATCACAACCAAAGCTGCCTAAGGGGATATGGTGTCAGTGGCTGCCCTTCCAAGCACACACACAGCAAGCAGATGGGGACACAAGAATAAGCACACACTGAGCATTTTTCCCACCTGGATATTCACTAGCCCTTCAGTGTCCAAGATTGACACAGTCCCTTCATAGGGTCACCAAGAAACATCCAGAGCCTGACCCACATACTGCACTCAGGCATAAACTCATTGCAGTTACCAAGGATTCCAGAGAGCGAATCTTACAATACTGTACAACACAACAAGGAGGTACAAAGCCAGGAAGGCATTAGAAATGTAATTCTCCTCAGAAAAAGATGGGCCTACACAGGAGCTTTGTATACCAAATGGAATCCCTGCACACATGTAGGAGTACACCCAGAAGCTGAATAACAAATTCAGAGACTCAGCTTGCCATGCCTTTGTCTCTCTCCAATTCCCCAGCACCACACTCTCCTAAGTCAGCCCTTTAACTCTGCCCCCGTGGTCTTCTAGGTACATTTTTCAGGAAGCCCATTTCACAGCAAGAACCTCATCCCAGAGCAAAAACCCCATTCCAGAACAAGAACCCCATCCAGAGCAAGAATCCCATTCCATCACTGTTGTGACCTCATTTCCCTGGGATCTATTGTTGGTAGAGCCTGCTGGTACTGACTGTTCCAACAAGAGAGGATGCTAGTGTGGGCAAGGGTGGTGGTAGTACGCTTGAGTGCAGTACTTGGATTTGTTAGATATTAAACGTAAAATCAACATATCTGGTGAGAAATTAGATGTGGTAAACAAAGAGAGGGAATTTAAAAATGACTCTCAGATTGAGGTTTGCATCACTAGGTAAGGGTGGCACGGCTCACTGCCAAGAAGTTAAAAAGGCTTATCCCAGATAAGAAGGTACCACTGACTTTTTCTTAAGAAAAGGAGTAGCGAGTGCTATAGGATAAGCACTGGACTGCTAACTGTAAGGTTGACCGTTTAATCCTACCAGCTGCTCCTCAGAAACTGACCTGACGGTACTTAGCAACAACATAGGCTATGGCACAAAAATCACAGACACGTAACAATGAGATAAAGGATTATTGTTGTTGTTGTTAAGTGCCATCGAGTTGATTCCAACCCATAGCGACCCTGTAGAGGGTTTCCAACTTTGCTTAAATAACTTTGCAGTCTGACGCATTAGCCAACAGCGCCACGCCAGGACTCCAGATAAAGGGTAGCTCATGAGAATAGTCCAGTATGTAGAAGGTCACAGAGGAGGCTCACTGGATAATTCCAAGAGAGGTAAAAAAATAAGAGGCAACAATCCCCAACCATGGAGAGCCCCGATGTGCTCACTGAGACCAAGAAAGAGGCAGTGGTCACATTTCAGGCTTTCAACACTATCAACAGGTCTGCAAATAGCAGCGGTTCAGTTATCATACTACAGGAAAGAAATATAACAAGCTCCTGTTTACTGCCCCAGAAATGATGGGCAAGATCCAGACTGGGTACTCAGATGACCTGGAATCTCTTGCCCCCAACACTAGCCTAGACCCCACTTGCTCATTATTTACTATGCAGCACTCTATACCCAAGAGTAATGCAGTAAGATGAGGAGGTGCTTATAGACAGCCTTCCTTACCAAGCTGCAAGCTCCCTGAGAGCTAGTAAGTACCATTTCTCTCTGTTCCCTGCTATGATGACAGGGGCCTAGTCTTTGTGCAGAGGTCATACTAAGTATAAAGTAAAATCATACATCAATTCATAAGCATGCTAGGGATTAGTCCATCTCGGCAAATATGAATGGAGTGTTTTCACATGGGCTAAGACCTGGCCTACAGTGAGGTAACTAAGAGGGTGCATATATTTCTTCTTGCTGCTGGTAAAAGTACAGAAGCCATTCATTGAATACCTTCCCTGCACTAGGTGTGTGTAATGCACTGTATATTTATATACGGACATACACTGTGTTCACTCATTCATTAGTTGTAACTGTGTCTATTTCACAGATGAGGAAACCAAATTGCCCAGAGTCATGCAAGTTGGAGAGAGGTGCGTGGCTATGATTTGAATCCATAATATTCCAGTCTACAAGCCCACACACATGTCCCCACATTAGTAGCTCCCCAGAATGTTAATTTATTTTTGCCTCCACACTTTTCTAGCAGCAATGCGTCCCTCAAGGGGTAAAATTCCCTTAATGGACCAACTTTTAACTGCAGTGCAGGGAGGAGGGTAAGAGGGAATTTCTGAGAGATTCTGATAGGGGCCTTCCCCCACCACTCCTCACTTCCCCAAGGCACATTCTTGCATCTTAGTATGTGGTGCTGTAGGATTAAATACTGGACCCCAAGGTCAGTTTGAACCCCAAGGTTGGTGGTTCAAACCCATCAGCTGCTCCTCAGAAACCCTATTCTATATAGGGTTACTATGAGTTGAGACCGACTCCACGGCACTTAGCAACAACAAGAAAAAGTGTTTCATAAATCTAACTACTATTGTAATTTCAAACATTGGTTTCCCTCAATTCTCCAACCTAAATATCTTTCTTCTACTTAAGAGAAGCTACTGTCAAAAGTACACATGGGTTTTAAATGTAGAACTGCCAACATGAAATATGTTTATAAATGGAAGAAGTAACTTAACAATTTCAAAAAGCACTTCTAGCTCAGTGATTGAAGAAGTCTTTGATGTACACTCCATTTCTTTTTCCAACTCTTTCCCCTAATTCAAGGACTACCTCTTTCAGACTGACACCAGGTGTCATGGACATCAAAGTTGCTGACCAAGGCAAAAAGTTCTAATACATGGAGGATGTAAAGAAGGAAGATGTGATACAAGACAGCAGTAAACTTGGCAGTGGTGTTTACATTTGTTTTAGAAAATGATCAAGCACACAAACAAAACTGGAAGAAAAAAAAAGTTAAGAAACCATTTTATTTTAAGGAGTTGGTTTTTTTCAAACACACCTGAGTATCTACGCAATCAAACCTGCAATGCAAGAGGATTCATAGAGTTCTTTAACTTCTTATCCTTTTTACCCACAATCTGTAAGACATAATCTTTTAGAGCATGACGAAATCAAGATATCTTATGAAAATAACTATAGGCTGCACCTCAAAGTGTTACATGGAATTCTATCACTATGGAATACCAAGTAAGAAACAATGTTCTCTGAAGAGAGACTTATTAGAAAAGTTAAGGTAAATCCATACTCCATTGCTCCTAACTACTAAACAATGTTTCTCATTAAGAAACAAAAACACAAGGATCGGTCAATCAGAAAGATGGTGGGCTAGGCAGACACTACCCAGACCCTCCACAACAAAGACACAAGAAACTAAATAAAACTGATATGGAGGGCAAGCAGACAAAAATGGAATGAATACTGAGAAGCTGCTGAACAAAAGCAGGGAGTGAGGAGACTGACAAAAAAGGTGAATTGTCAGCTGACCTGACCCATCACAGCCATTTTGAATTCTTACAAGCAGTGGTACCTCAGACTACTAACCTGATAAATAGCTCTGCAGCTCAGGACACAAAGGTACCCACCCACATGGGAGAGCAACAGGCAACAGACACCTCACCTTGCTGGTGACCAGAAGTGTTGGCCAGCCCCCACCATCACTCATTCTGTGACTGGTGACATCGTCCGAGCCATGCACAGCCCCGCTCCACCTGAAGTCAGATGCATTCCCTTGAGGACAGATGCTGGGTACACACCATCTTGGTGTCCGGAGGCAAGCACTCTCTGCAACCTCTGACCAGAAGAAGGAGCATTGCCGCCAAGATAGAAACTCCCTCAGAAACCAGACACCCTGCCATCTGATGCAGTAAGAACCACTTCTAGGAAAAAACACCCTAGCCACAGTCACCTCTGAGGCAGCAGGAGCTCCTTCTGGGATCAGTGCCCTCAAATCAGACGCTTTATAGGCCAGCAGGAACTCCACCTAGGACCAGCTGTCTTTTTCCACCCCCTCACCACCTCCTTAGCTAGCAAAGGACACTAATTCTTACCAAGTGCCTGACCCCGTCCCAGGTTTCTTTTCTGTCCCCTTTCCTCCACAGTTTTCCCCTTTCGTTTTCCCTTTTATTTCCCATCCTTTTCTTTTGTCTTTCTTCTATTTCTATTTTCTTTTTTTACATTTCTTTTACTGAACATTCCCTTTCCTTTTCTATCTTTTCATTTTTCACCTCCGGAGTTTTGCTTCTTGTGATTTTCTTATCTTGTTTCTTGTTATTGTCTCTTCTCTAGTTCTTATTTTTCTTTCCTTTTTTTTTTTTTAAATGAATTTTGTTTTCTTGGTTTTCCCTGCTTATTGTTTTCTTTTGCGGCTGTTTTGTTTTCAGCTTTCTCTTTGATTTTGTCCCACAGTGGGAGATAGTAACCATCCCCACGTGTAGCTCCACACACTGACTGAGGGCCACCACCCACCTATACAACCTAATCAATGATAGATGACAGCCAATAACAGCCCAACTCACCTTCAACTGTGCTACATGAACAGCAAACAGAGAACTGCACACATTGCAATCCTCTCTCACAACCATCAGGAGACAGGTGATGATCACCTGAGTAACACAACATCACAACCTACAGAATTTCAGTTCACACAAAAAAATGACCGAGTGGCTCAATCAAGTAATGTACAGTATTGAGCCAAAAACCCAATCTGAAGAAGAAATGGTACTGGAACTACCTGATCAGGAATTCTAAAGAACTGTGTTTAAGAACTTTCAGCACTGGCATCCATATAGAATAAGCACTGGACAAGTCATCACAAGGTGAGTAGTTCAAACCTATAAGTCCTCAATGGGAGACAGATGAGGCTGTGTGTTCCTGTACAAATTTTGTCTCAGTAACCCTATATATAGGGTCGGTATGAGCTGGAATCAGTTTGATGGCAGTGGATTGGTTTTCAATGAGTTGAGAAAAAGACCAAGAAAGCTGCAGATGAAGTCAAGGAAAATACAGACAAATCTTGGGAAGAATTCAGGAAGGCACTACAACAAAAAACTGACAAAGCAGATGCAAAATTAGAAATCATACAAAAACAGCACACAGAAATCTAGACTACTCCGATTTTAGAAATAGATAATGCACTAAAAGGACAAAGGAGTAGAACCTAATCAAGGGAAGACAGAATTAGTGATATTGAAAATCTGCTGCTGTTATTAAGTATGGTTAAATAGGTTCTGACTCATAACCACCCTGTATAGGATGGGTTTCTGAGGAATGACTGGAGGGTCTAAAGCATCAACCCTGTGGTAAGCAGTCCTGTGTTTACTCTGCATTGCCATATTAGGACTGCAACAATCTGCTAGGGGAACAATAAAAAACAACAAAATGAAATAAACTATGTCTTAGAATTGTGTGGGGACACCATCAAGGGGAGTAACTCAGGTGTGACCAGAATTCTAGAAACGGAAAAGACAATAAAAAATGAACAGAAAAAAACTGTCCAAGAATTATTGGAAGAAAACTTCCATAACATCATGAAAGATGAAAGAAGCCAAACAAATCCCAAACCTCAAACATGATAGATCTCAAATAAAACCACCAAGACATACTCAAGATTACCAAAACCAAAGAGGAGAGAATTCATAGAGCAGCTTAAGAAAAATGAAAAGTTACCTACAAAGGAGAACCAGTAAGACTAACTCTGAATTTGTTGGCAAATACAAAGGCAAAATTTGTACATTTTCAGATTGACAGACACAAAAGCTAATTATAAAAACCAGACCAACCTGCTAAGATATATTAAAGGTAGTCCTTCAAACAGAGAACCCAAAATTTCAGACAACACCATCAGAAATTCAGCATAAAATATTAGTATCCAAAGTAAAACAACCTTCAAGATTTTACTAGGGAAACAAAGACATCAATTTGTAAATAAAAACAACTATTAAGTAAAAAAGGGAACAAAAAGTGTACTTACAGAATTTCCAAACATAGAGGAATTCAAGTCCATTTCAAAGTAAAGCAGACAGTTTTAAACCTAGGAAGAATGATTACAGGGTGACCTCTAAATAAAATAAAAAAATTTAAAAAGGGGAAAATCATAACGAGCTAGTAAATACTGCAACAGTAGCAATGAGTACCAACAAAAAAAGTACAGCAATCAATCCGTACCAATCTATAATTCCACTGAATGTGCAGGGACGAAATTGCTAGGCAAGACAAAGAGTAGCTGACTGGATAAGACAACAGAACCCAAAAGAAATAGATGAAAAACTCAAAAGATGGAAAAAATGTTTCAAGTAAATGACAATGAAAAGAGAACATTAGCAATAACAAATTTGAAAATCTAGAAGAAATAGGCAAACTCCTAAAAACTCACTACCTACTAAAACAAACATGGACTGAAGTAGAAAATTTTAGCAGACCCATCACAAAAGAAGAAATTGATCAAGTCATTTACAAACTCCCAACAAAAAGACTGGGGCTTAGATGGCTTTACTGGAGAATTCTACCAAAAATTAATTTCTGATTAAAAATAAATAAAACACGAGCCACTCCTTGGAAACCCTGTAATAGCACGGTTACTATGAGTTGAAACTCTACAGCACTTAACAACAGTTGACTCTACAGCACTTAACAACAAACAAAGAAATAAATTTTAAGGCAAAAACAAGCATGAGACAAAGAAGGACGACATAATATTATGATTAAAGGGTCAACTGAACATGAGGACACAGTCATAGTAAGTTTTTATGTACCCACTGAAAGAACCTCAAAATACATATATCAAACTAAAACAACTTAAGAGACAAACAGAGAACTCCACAATTGTAGGAGGAGTCTTTCAGATGCCACTTTCTATGAAGAACAAAAACAACTAGCAAGAAACTCAACAAAGACACAGAAGAACTAAACAACACAATCAACCAAACTGATATCCTATACATGTATAGAACATTACACACAATATAGCATAAAGTATAATTTTTCTAACATACACACAATAATCTCCAGAACAGACTATAAATTAGGCCACAGAGTAACCTTCAATAAATTTTTAAACATCAAAATTAACACAATGGTACAAAACAAGAAAGAAACAATAAAAAGTAAAAGGGATAAAACCCAAATACATGTAAAATGAGTAAAATCCTGCTTTAAAACTACTTGGTGATTATTGTCAAGTGCCATTAAGTCAGTTCTGACTCATAGCGACCCTGGATAGGATGTCCAAGGAGTGGATAGTGAGTTTGAGCTACTGAACTTGTGGTTAACACTCCAGTACTTATCCTATCAATCCATTTTGGAAGAAGTGCAGCCAGAATGCTCCTTAGAGGCCAAGATAGCCAAACTCTGCCTCTCATACTGCAGACATTTTGTTAGGAGGGACCAGTCGCTGGAGAAGGACATCGTGTTTGGTAAGGTGGAGGGTCAGAGAAAAAGAGGAAGATCCCCCAATGAGATGGATTGGCCAAGTGGCAGCATCAATGGACTCAAGTGTGGCAACAGTAGTGAGGCTGGCTATGGAATGAGCAGTGTTTTGTTCTGCAGTGCATAAGGTAGCTATGAGTCTGTACCATCTTGATAGTACCTAACAACAACAACAACTTATCCTATCATGCCACATCAGGACTCCACTAAGTAATAGAAGGTAGACAAAATGAAATTAACTTCTTGAACCAAACAAGAATTAAAACACAGTATACCAAAATCTTGGGGTACAGCAAAAGCATGCCCAGAGGGCAATTTATAGCAATGAATGAACACATCAAAAACTAAGAACCCAAATCAATGCCTAACCCAACATCACCAACAATTAGACAAAGAGCAACAAAGTCAGTTTGCAGTCACCAAAGAAAAGAAATAAGGATTAGGGCAGAAATGGAAAAAAAAAAAAAAATCAACCAGACAAAAAATTGGTCTTAGAAATGGCTACTAAAAATCAACAACTACTGACAAATCAAACAAAGGAAAATAAAGACAAGATGCAAATATCACAAATGAAAAATAAAATGGGTAATGTCCAAAGAGAACCGATGAAAATAAAAACAGTGACAGACTACTGAAGAACTATACTCCAACAAATCTGAAAATCGAGAGGAAATTGACAAATTTCTAGAAACACACCACCTACCAAAACTAATAGAGACTGAAACAAAACATTTGAAAAAGACACATCACAAAAGATAAGGATTAAGTTATTAAAAAACTCCCATCAATATTATAATCATTGCAATGAAACGATGCATGTAAAACTGATGATGTTCCCCCATGTAAACTATCACTCAAGTCACAATAAAAACTTTAAAAAAAACACACACACTAAAAAACCTCCTGTCAAAAAAGTTTAGTGCTTATAAATGGGACAGAGGTAAATAGGGATGTATGCTCAACCTCTGCTCTACCTACTAATGTAAAATAGACACCTGAGTGGGATAGAAAGGAATATCAGGAAATATTTTTACAGAAACCTTGTAAACCTGTCTTCAGTTTATAATGGATTAGAATTACTAAAAGGAGTTCTAAACTTGCCCAGTGAAATAGGCTTCTTTTGGAGACTTTGTAGAGTATGGGGCCTTGGACGGAATCCTGATCATGATACACAGTCTTCTGAGGTGGGACATTCCCACTTGAAAAGGACATGCAGACCAACCCAGAGTGGCTAGAGGAACAGAAGATACTTCTTGAAAGAAAGTCCAACAGGTAAAGAGAAAATAAAGCAGACTGTATGGCTATTATTACAAGAACAAGCAAGCTGTTTGCCTGGAAGACATCAAGTCACTTCAGGACAAACCCCCTTTCAAGACTGAAACTCAAAGAGCAGATATGTAAGCTCGCTGGTGACCACACTGGCCTACTTGTGAGTGGAAGCAGGAGAAAGACAGTACTGAAGACCTGGGCTGAGCTTGACCATATTCCATAGACTACTGTTGACCTTGAGATGAAAGAGAGCAGGCTAGTTGATCCAAAGTCTGGGAAGACTTAGGAACCACTGAGCCCATGAACACTAACCTAGCCACTGAGGACTGGGCCTGAGAGTAAACATTCCAGCTGATATGAAGTGGGGAAGGTGCGCAAGAACGCCCAAACTAGCAGATAGTACTCATGGGGCCTACATTGAAGTGCTTGATGATCAAAACTCAACTAGAAGAAGATAAAGAACTTTGCTAAAGGCTGTTATTGTTGTTAGGTGCCACTGAGTTGGTACCAACTCAGAGTGATCCTAGGAACAAGAGAAAAAACACTGCCATGCCTGGGCTGACCTCACAATACTTGCAACGCTTGAGTCCATAGTTGCTGCCACTTAGCCAATCCATATCGCTGGGGATCTTCCTCTTTTTCTCTGACCCTCCACCTTACCAAACATGGTATCCCTCACCAGTGACTGGTCCCTTCTGACAGTATGTCTAAAGTATGAGAGATGAAGTTTGACCATCTTGGCCTCCCAGGAGCACTCT
>NW_006408642.1:1685717-1687148 GCF_000296735.1 Chrysochloris asiatica
TGTTTACAGCTGTTTCTCTTTAGTTTGAGTTGTGCTTCATCAGCAAATTAAGATCCCGAGGGCTTTACTCCATTCACATCATCACGGTCAACTGTAGTTTGAGGAGGCAGCTCTTCCCCAGTCACATTTTGAGTGCCTTCCAACCTGAGGGGCTCATTTTCCAGCACTATATCTGACAGTGTTTTCCTGCTATCCATAAGTTTTTAGTGACTAAATAATTGTAAGCAGTTCATCACACCTTCTTCCTAGTATGTCTTCATTTGGAAGCTCATCTGAAACCTGTCCATTGTGTGACCCTGCTGGCATTTAAAATACCGGTGGCATAGCTTCCAGAATCACAGCAACTCACAAGCCATCAAAGTATGACAAACCAGCAGACGAGTGGTGGATAAAGGAAGCACTTGTTAACAAAGGAAGCAAGTGTAAATTACTACAATTTAATGAACGTGACTTATATTTACAGATGCAGTAGCTCAAAATACCACTAAGAGGGAATGAGTCTTCACATCAAGGATCAAGCCTATCCTCTTGGCATAAAGGGTTGACTCTTGTTCTTGTTGTTAAGTGCCGTCAAGTCGATTCTAACCCATAGCGACCCTGTATAGGGCTTCCGAGGAGCAGCTAGTGAGATTGAACTGCTGAACTTGCAATGCAAATGGCTTTGATAGGGACGGGCAAAGTAAACACTGGCTACCTAAAATGTGTGTGTGTGGGGGGAGGGACTATAAAGGCACAAAGTGACTAGCTTAGAAGTTTTCAAGACGGAATTTAGTTTCAGAGTGAATGCAGGAAGGTAGAATCCCCACTGAATAGTTTCCATCCTGTCTAAATGGGTCAAGTGAAAGGA
This sequence comes from Chrysochloris asiatica, assembly GCF_000296735.1. Taxonomy (NCBI): domain Eukaryota; kingdom Metazoa; phylum Chordata; class Mammalia; order Afrosoricida; family Chrysochloridae; genus Chrysochloris; species Chrysochloris asiatica. The sequence continues at coordinate 1,686,565 of NW_006408642.1, forward strand.
GATGGGGACAAGATTCTTTCAATTTAATAGTGAGTAACTGTTATCACGGAGTCCTGATGTGACACTGTGGGCTAATGTGCAGCCACTCCTCAGAAACCCTATTCAGGGTTGCTGTAGGTTGGAACTGACTCTACAAAGGAAAAGAATCACACGAACACGTCAATTAACACAGAAAAAGGATTGAACAAAACCCAATACCCATTTCTAATAAAAAATGCTCAACAAAATAGGGAAATTACTCAGCATAATGAAGGTCAAGCATACAAAACCAATGGCCAACATTAGCCTCAACAGAGACTAAAAGTATTCCCTTATGAATGGGAACCAGAGAAGGATGACCTGTATCACCACTCCTATTCAATACTGTGCAGGTAGTCTCAGTCAGAGCTATAAGACAAGAATGGAAATTTAAATGCATCCAAATTGTCAAAGAAGTAAAATGCTACTTGTAGACGGTATGATCCCATACATAGAGAACCCCATGAACTCATTAGCTTCAAGAAACTTACTGAAACTAATTGCAAGGCTCAGTAAAGTGGCAGTGTACAAGTTCAACATACAAAAATTCCTTTACACTTCCAAAT
>NW_006408642.1:1688428-1690306 GCF_000296735.1 Chrysochloris asiatica
AAGTCCTTGACAACTTCAGTCTTTTCTCCATTGATAATAATGTTTATTGAACATAAACAATAAGACAAAATAGACTCCCCCAAATTAGAGACTTATGTGCATCAAAATATTTCACCATGAGTCCAAACAGAAACCAGTGACTGAGGGAAAAACAAACTGGCAATGATTTATCATTCAAGGAGCCTGGTGGTTCTGTAGCATAAACATTAGACTGCAAATCACAAGGTCAGTGGTTTGAACTCACCAGCCACTCTGTGCAAGAAAGATGAGGCTTTCTGCTTGTGTAAAGATTTACAGCGTCAGCAACTCTTCACAGGGTTGCAATGAGTCAGAACTGACTAAAGGGTGCTTTATTACAACAATATATAAGACAAGGAGCTAATCTCTAAAATTTATAGAAAAATGCAAACCTCATTAAGAAAAAGACAAATCCAATTAAGCAATGACAGAAGACAAGAACACAACACAGTTCACCAGAGAAGAAAATTCAGGTGGCCAACAAACATTATGATAAAATGCTCATAATCATTAACCATTAGAAAGATGAAGATCAAAACAACGAGTATCATCTCATCCCAGAATTAATGTTATGTTGCCATCAAGTCGGTTCTGGCCATTAGCGACCCTCTATAGTGTTTCCTGTACAGTATACCCTGTGTAGCTTAAGCTGCCTACCTTGTGGTTCAAACGACTTTGTGGTCCAGCACATTAACCCACAGTGCCACACCAGGTCTCTTAGAGTTTATATATGTATGTGTATGTATGTATGTGTATATATATACATACACATACATACATACACATACATATATACATACATACATATGAGTTGCAGTTGACACAATGGCACTTAACAACAACAACATGTTCATTGCAGGATTATTCATAATACCCAAAAGAGGGAACCAACCTATATGTCCCCAATAGAAGAATAAACAAACCATGGTAAATACATATAATGAAACACTACACATTAAAGAATAATGATGAATCTGTGAAACACCTCATAACATGAAACTAGAAGACAATAATTATGCTGAGTTAGAGAAGTCCATTACAAAAGAGCAAATATTATATGAGATCATTGCTCTTTGGAAACCCTATACAAGGTCGCTATAGGTTGGAACCGACTCCATAACACTGAACAGCAATAACAATGATTAAAAGTGAAGACAAGGTTTTCACACTAAAAGAAACATTCTATGATGATCATCAAGGGTAGGCGGGGAAAGGAGTGCAAATTTCTAACTAGAGGGCAAACACATTCGTTTGGGTGAAGGGGAAAGTAATATACAATAAGAGGGAAGTAGGCAAAAAATTAGTGAGCACTGTAGTCAATTATATGGAACAAAATGTGTATGAACTGTTCAAACTATTTTGCTCTGTAAATCTTCACCCAATTCACAACAAAAATTTTGACAAGAAAAAAAAAACCTACTGGGTAGCTAAAGGCCATTTTCAGCTGTTTGCTTTACAAGCTAAACAGTAAGCGTCTACATTGCCTGTTGAGGGGAGCTTGGAATTGTTTATTAAAGCATATTAGACCAGCCAAATAGGAGGTCTATAGATTCATTCTTGGCTCCACTACAGTGACACCTGGTAAGGTGTCAAAATGGTTTTCTGTGAAGTATAGCTTCTTCATCTATTCAAATCAGGATACTATCACTTGATGTACACATCTCTTACATTTTTATCAGGTCTCTAAATTCCTATTGACTGTGTACCTTTTGTGTGCTCAAAGTATCAGCTGACTCAGGTGGTTAGAGAGGGCATTAAATGAGATAAACATATGGAAGAATTGATCACTTACTATGGAAAGTAGTCAGTAACACACATCTTCTATCTCCCTTACAATCTACCCAGGGGAGGGTTTGGAGC
>NW_006408642.1:1691904-1710376 GCF_000296735.1 Chrysochloris asiatica
GAAGAATGAAGTCCTTGACAACTTCAATCTTTTCTCCATTGATAAGAATGTTGTTTATTGGTCCAGTGGTGAGGATTTTTGTTTTCATCTCAATGTCAAGAAAACAATATATATATATATACATACACACACATATATACACATGTACATAAATACATATACATATATATACATACGTACATACATACACACATACATACATGCATGTACATAAATGCATATACATATATACATGCATACACATATACACATACATACATATACATGTATACACACATATATACACATATATATACATATATATACATACATATATATACACATACATATATATATATATACATATATACACAGAGTTTGTGCATTGTATATTTATATGTGTGTCTGCGCTCTTACACACAAAATCCCAATCTACTGTTCCTAGTATTGAAGCCATTTTGAGGATGGACTGGCACAGAATCTCTGGACATGAGAGAATGACCCTATGGTGTGGTTAAAGCAAATGAGCTTCTTAGTCAGGAGCAGTTGCCAAACTAACACATTCTGCTTAGTTTTCCTGTTTTCCCTTAAGATTTTGTGATCAAATTCTCTGTTCTTGACATCAGTCATCCAAAGATGGCTTGTTCATAGTCCCTCCATAAAGACTTTTTAAGAAATAATATTTTATTGTGTTTTAGGTGAAAATTGACACAGTAAATTGGGTTCTCCTTTCAACACTTTTACACAAATTGTTTCAAGGCATTGCTTACACAGTTTATACAATGTGTCAGCAGTCTCCTGATTTTCCTTTGTTTATCCTTTTTCCATTGATCTAACTTCCCTCCTCCTCCTGTCCTTCTCATCTTTGCTTCTGAGTAACTGCTAAGTGGTGTCATACAGTGTATAGTGTTTATTTCATAAGCTAATCTATAAATTGTCTATAAGGTAACCTGCTTATATTAGCAATAGCTACTATTCCATATTCAAAGGATACCTAAGAGTTCTCGCCTTGGGGGCTCCTAGAGTCTAGCCAGTCCAGTCTGGTTGGCATTTGTTTTTATTCTACATTTTCCTTCCCTTCTATCTGGGACCTTCTTTGTGTTTCTGATCAGAACAGCTGGTGATGATAATCAGGTACCATCTAGTTCTCCTGGTCCTCAGGTTAGAAAAGGATGTGGTTTGTGCGGGTTATGAGTCCTGGAGACTAGCTACTTCTTCATACTTTTAATTTCTTTCATTCTGTTTTTCTCTGTATGAGTTCCCATTAGACTTTTATGTTTATTCCCAAGGGCAGATACAGTAAAAGAAAAATACGAAGAACCAAATGAAAGGCAGGCATGCCCTAGATGAGTTGCTGAGAGCCAGGAGCAGCGGTATGTACCTGCAGAGCCTGCCGTACAATGGTGGATGTGTAGGTCAGCATGCCGTGCAGAATCTCCAGCAGGGAAAACAGCAGTGCGGCAGCTGTCTCATTGTTGCTTTTGTTGTCCACATCCAAACATAGCTTGGCCGTTTCAGTCAACAGGTTACAGACATGACTTACAAGTCCTGAGAGGGAAACAAACAAACAAACAAAACAATTCATTAAATAGTATAAAAAATACCCTTTCTTGTAATGTGTTCAGAATAGACACTATTTCAACTATGTTGCATATGCTCAAAACAGTCTTTGAATACTACTTGGTCCCAGATTCATTTGGGAAAGTTGTTTAAAATACAGGTTTTCAGGGATGGAATGATTTTGATGCCAGGATTTCTGACACCACACGTTGATAAACATTATCCTTTATGAGTGGGTTTTACCGAGTCTAAAGGCTAGCTGATACTGAAGGAAAGAGAGCATGTTGTACATTAACTATGTTGTCCTCAGGAGTTTTTAAGAAAGCTAAATCATTCAAAGTATAGATCAGGAACCATGGGTAAACCTAATCATCAATTTTGATCTTATATCATAAAACGTTTGAAATGTATGACTAATTAAATTTAATCAATGACTTGCAGTTTAGAAATTGGAAAATTCTGTCATTTTGTCTCTGTAAAACTCATTAACAGTGTGGCTAGTCTTCACCAGCATTTAGTTTGGTGTAGCTGATCACAACAAATAAACTTTCAGAGTCCAGGGCAAGATGGCAGAGTAAGCACACACATGGGAAACTGCATGAAACAGATACAGATAGTAATCCTGGAACCCTGAGCATCAGATATAGAACACAGAGGTAGATTGAATGCCGACTGGAAGAGCAGAGAGAGAAGAAGAATGGGCAGACTGTAGCCTGGCATGGAACTGGGTAGCCATTCTGAGCTGTTGTGACCAGCTGCTGATACAGCAGCCTGCGGGCACAGCTCAAGGTCGGAGGCTGACACAAAGGGCCTGCAGTTCTCCTTTGTTTCCATGCTCACCCTACTGGTATATGGGGGCATGGCCAGTCACTGCCTGCTCTAGCCAACCCAATAACCAGTAGTATTACCTCCTGTGAAGCGTCTGCTCTACCTGGGGTGGTTGGGTGCCTGGTATAGGCCCCTGCTTCTGGAGTCGCATGAACCCACCCTGAACTGTATCACACAAAAAGTGAACAGAGAACTAACAGCGTTCACACTTCTGGTCGCTACCACATCCCCCAGGAGAAAGGTCGGGAGTGCCTGATAACACACCAACTAAATATAAATATGGTAACACAAGGTCTCCAAGAAAACAGACAATTCCAGCTTACACAATGAAACAGGGCAGAGTACCTCTGACAAGTCACCAAAATATAGTAAAAAAAAAAGAACCACCAGAAATGGTATTAGAACTACCTGATAAAGATTTTAAAATAATGCTTTTTAGGTAACTTCAAAAGACTGACAGAAAGATAGAAAAAACTACAGATGACATCAATGAAAACATGGACAAAACTATGGAAAATCTCAGTTAACAAACTGACAAAAATGTTGAAAAAAAAGGAGCCATACAAAATCAGCAATTAGAAAGCCAGAAGACTAACATTAAGATTTCAGAAACAAATAACACACTGGGTAAAGGGTAAACATGCAGAAATGAATCAATGAAAGCTGAATTACTGAGCCTGATGATCCACTGCTCATTAATCACCTACTGGAGGAACAATCAGATCTGAAAAAAGCTTAAGATTGATGTAGGACACTAACAAGAAGAGCCCCGTGGTGTGGCGCTGCAGGGTAACTACAAGGTAGGCAGTTCAAACACACCAGCCGCTCCTTGGAAACCCTATACAGTGTCACTGTGGGTCAAAACCAACACAGTGGCACTTAACAACAAAAAGCGTAACTTTTGTGTGATTGGAATACTAGAATAGGAAGAGACAAAAAACCTATAGATAGTATTGTCCAGGAGTTGTTGGAAGAAAACTTACTTAACATCATGAAAGACAAGAAGACAGCCTTTCAAAAACTTGAATGAACACCAAACAGGATAGACCCGAAAACAAAAACATCAAGACATGTTATCATCAAACTTTTCACAAGCAAAGACAAGGAAAGAAGCCTGAGAGCAGCTGAGAAAAAAACTAGAAGTTTAAACTCAATATTTAGGTGATATTGTCATGTCTCTTCTGTTTCAGGATATTGTCAGGGTCTCTGTCCAAAGAACTCGCTTTAGTATTTTTGGCAAAGTTGGTCTGATTTTCACAACTTCTTTCAATATCTGTTTTTTTGAAGGTGACCTAATCTCGCCATCATAGTTGATGGGCAGTTTTGCTGAAAATACGACTCTTGGTTGGCAATTTGTTTCTTTTAGAGTTCTTATATATGTCACTCCATTGTCTTCTTGCCTGTATGGTTTCCGCTGAGAAATCAGAACTTAAGTTCTCCTTTTTTTAAAAAGCAGAAAAAGGAATCTTAAAGGCAAGTGTTTTACATAAGCAAGTGTGTGTGTGTGTGTGTGTGTGTGTGTGTGTGGTGGTGGTGGTGGTGAGACGGAGTAAGGTAGTATGATATGTACAAAGGGGCTTCAAAAGTTCATGAAAAAAATTCTATCATCTTTTACTTCCATTTGTCATGAAATTTTTAAAGCTCCTTTATATTAGAAAGTGCATTTTACTGGACCTATAATCCAATGCATGTCTCCAGCTCATCACCTGGATGGAAAATCATCCAAGCACAGCTTTTAAAGAATTGTTCCCACTTCCAGTAAACTCAGCTAGTTGTCCTTTACAAAGGGAAAAATAATACTTCAAATTAAAAAAGTAATTAATTTTGTCATTAAAGACAGAGGAGACACCACAATTATAGAGACATTATTGAAACATGTGCACCTTCTGGTAGAAACTGGTACAAGTCACAAAAATGCCAAGTTTTAAAATAAATAAATTAATTAAAACAAGAAACTGAGCCATGAATCTGAAGATAAATACGCTTCAAAGGAAGGCAGAATGAATTATTGGCAAAATTTCTTTATCAAATGGCAAGGTCTGATACCACGTATAGGCACTGAGGTATAGTGTAAAATAGCAATTTTTATTACATGTGCATTACACTGGTAGGCATTTCTCTTTAGAGTTTTGCCCATCACTCATGTAAACGCCATGAATCACACATGGCACCCATGAACGGCAGATGAGAGAGAACGGCATGAAAAATGTTGTATTGGGTAAACACACATGCTTCAAAAAAAATTTTTTTTTTCCTTTAGGGGGGTTCATGATTGTTTCTAATACAGCAAGTAGATAGTGCTGAGGTCAGCACCGGTGAAGCCCAGCTACATGAAGAACAGGGAAAAACATGGATCTTTGCAGAGAAGTGGGTCCCTTACAAACCCTTCTATAAGCTGCTTCAGTCGAGTAAACAGGTGGTGAACATAAGTGAAATAAATCCCAAAAGGACCAACAGTATATGGTACAAATTTTAAGAAATATGTAGAATCAGAGAATTTGTGGAGAACAAAGTCTATGAGGGGGCTTCAAAACGTTTGTGGAAAAAGTCCATTATCTTTTAACTCCATTTTTCCACAAAACTTTTGAAGTCTCTTTTTTAAGATTATTAGAGACAGATGGGAGGGTTCATTGCTTAGGGGATATGAGCTCTTGTTAAGGTTGATAAAAAATTTAGAAACAATTAGTGGTGCTATCTGAGTAACATGGCAGACATAATTAATGCCACTGAGTTGTGCACAGAAGCCCTGGTGAGACAGTGGTTAAACACTTAGTTGCTCATCAAAAGGTCAACAGTTTGAACTGACCGGCCACTCCACGGCAGACAAATGTTGCAGTCTGATCCCATAAAGACTGTTCTTTTGGTTGGTAGTACCGTTGAGTTAGTTCTGACTTATAGCCATCCTGTGTAGGGTTTCCGAGGAGGGGCTGGTGGGTTTCAACTGCTGATCTTGTGGTTAGAAGTCCAGGGCTTACCCTATAGCACCACACTGGCACACACCTATGAGGTAGTTATACTATGTCATATAGGGTCACTGTGAGTTCATATCAACTCCACAGCAATAAATAATCAATGGGTATGTTTATCATATAGTCATTGCTTTTTCAAAATTAAAACTTTCATTTTAGAGTCAGAATACATTTTTTTCTTTTTATTATTAAAATACAACTGTATTTTATCTATACCAATCTACTTTTTTTTTTTTTAAGTAATTTAAAGCAACTACAGGCAGCCCTCCCGTTAAAAATGAGATAAAGACATTGCTAAGTTTGTCTAAGAATGTGTAGGCTAATACAAAGAGATGCATTGTTGTTAAGTGCTGTGAAGTCGGTTCCGACTCATAGTGACCCTGTATAGGGTTTCCAAGGAACAGCTGGTGGGTTTGAACTGCCAGCCTTGTGGTTTGCAGTCCAGTGTTGATCCTACAGCACCATACCCGAAGTCCAAACAGATGCATTGGCTTCTTATTTAACCTTACGTTAGTGCCAAGGGGAGCCCTGGTGGCACAGGGGTTACAACTGGCTGCAAACCAGGCAGTCACCAGCCACTAGGCAAGAGAAAGACGTGGCAGTCGTCCTCTGTAAAGATTTACAACCTTGGAAACTCTATGAGACAGTTAGACTCTGGCCTCTAGGGTCCCTATGAGGCATAATCAACTCAACTTAATGGCAACGAGGCTTGGTTTTACTGCAAGAAAAGGCTCAAAACCTCTTCAGTGATTAAAAGCTGCACATGCAGTAAGGGAAGATGACTGTGATGAATTCGCACAACCATTTCAAAGTGAAGACTAGTCAGCATACTTTATGGTAAAGCAGGGCTTCCAACTGGTAAGCAGAGCTGAAGCAGTGGAATCGAGCTCAAAGATGGTGGCCCCTTGCTTTGAGTATGTCCTGCCTACAATCTAATCTCACACATAAGGCTCCTAAAATGGCTCACTATGCCTCTTGATTCCTCTCATTCCAGGACTTCAACTAACTTCAACTTTTCCCATTCTGGTTACCAAAAACATTACCACTGTAAGAGTTTACGTCTGCTACTGTTTCATTTCGCCAACCAAGACAGAACCAGTTCGAATCAGTTCAAACCCATACTTAAAGGGCAAGATAAAGTTGTCCATAAGTTGGACATTCCAAATCAAGGGACTGCCTGCATCAGACAAACTTACTGCTCTGATAAATACTTCCCTCTAAGTCAGACAGAGAAGATCATGCATGGAATACTTTCATACAAATCTAACATAACAAAGACACCACTGCCATGTCACAAAATTAACATAAATTTCAATATGCCCATGATTTCTAAAGCAGTCTAATAAAATACTACAGCCTTAGTGGTTTATAAGAACATAAATGTATTCTCTCATCGTTCTGGATGCTAGAAGTCAAAATTAACAAGCAGTCAGAGCTATGCATTTTCTCAGGTCTCTAGGGGAAGATTCTTTGTTGCCTCTCTGAGGTTCCAGTACCCTCAGGCTTACAACTACAGCATTAACTACAGTCTCTTCCTTTATCTATCTGTGCCTCTTTTATTTTATAAGGATAACACCCAGACTGGATTAAGACCCACTCTACTCAGAATGACATCCTGTTAATTAACAACATCTACCAAAACCCTATATCCAAACAAGGCCACATTCAGAGAGATGATGATTAAGTATCTTCATAACATCCTTCTAACGAACACAATTCAACCCACAACAAGTTAGTAAGACTCTATGTGCAAAATTCCAATTGCTTCCAAAGTACCTTTTCATAATGATTTTGTTTAAATCAAGATATGAAACCAGGTCCACACATTCCAAAAGTTTGTGGGCCATAAATGTTCATTAATGTTTGTCTTCTGTCCACCAGAATTTTTTAATGCTATTTTTACTTTGGGGATAGAAATCAGAAGATTTTTTCCTGTGAATTTTCTCACAGTACCATTCTTTTATTCTTGACATTCCTGTAAACTGGTGACTGGTCCAACAGATAAACATGAATTCAGGTTCAATTCTTTCGGCAGGAATACTTCACAGGTGGTGCTGAGTGCTGTGTGCTAGGTGACAATGAATCAGTTTTGACTCACAGTGACCCTATATACAACATAACAGAATACTGCTCAGTCCTAGCTGCCCCCATAATCACACTATATTTGAGCCCACTGTTGCAACCACTGTATCTGTTCATCCTGTTGAGGGTCTTCCTCACTTGTGCTGATCCTCTACATTATCAATCTTGATGTCTTTCTACATGAACTAGTCCCTCCTGAAAACATGTCCTAAGTATGTGAGACAAAGTCTCCCCATCCTTGCTTCTAAAGAAGTATTCTGGCAGTACTTCTTTCAAGACAGATGTGTCCACTCTTCTGGCAGTCCATGATTTATTCAATATTCTTCACCAACACCGTAATTCAAAGGCATCACTTACAACCGACTGCCAAAAGAACCAACAAGTATGTTTTGGAAAACCTACAGCCAGAACGGAGTCCTGGTGTGGTGCTGTAGGATAAAGCACTGGACTTCAAGGTCAGTTTGAACCACTAGATTAGGTGTTCAAACCCACCAGCAGCTCACTATGAGTCAGAACTGACTCAATCACACTCAAATACAACAGCGTCAGAATGTTTCTTAGACTCGAGAATGGCAAGAGTTGTTTCACTAACTTTGGACATTGTGCTTAGAGGGTCAGTGAAAGTGAGGAGGATCCTCAAGGAAATGGACTGATACAGTGGCTCCAACCATGGCTCACATATGACAACAACTATTAAGGATGGCATAGGAACAGGCAATGTTTTGTTCCATTGACACAGAGTTGTCATGAGTTGGAGCTGATTTAACAGCACTTAACAAAAACAAACAACAATTCTTGGTGAAAATTCAAAATGGTATTATGGAAAACACTGTAGCATTTCCTCAAAAAACTAAAACTAGAACTAGCGTATGATCCAATACGTTCCCTTCTACGTATATATCCCCAAAGGCTTGAAAACAGAGCCTCAAAGAGAGACCTGTATACCAATGTTCATTGCAGTACTAGTCACAAGAGTTAAAATGGGGAAACAAACTAAATGCCTATCAACAGATGAAAGAATAAACAAAGGATACAACATACGATGGAGTAGTATTTAGCCGATAGGAGAAATGAAGTCATGATACATGATACATGTATGATACATGTATGGATGGTGCTTGAAAGCATTATACTGAGTGAAATAAGTCAATCACAAAAGGGCAATTATGAGCTCACCTGCACACACACAAAGAAAAACAAAATAAGAAAAGGTAAATTTATAGCAACCACAGTTACTAGGGTTGGAGAGAGAAGAACAGGGAGATGTAATAGTGATGGGAAATTTACAGTGATTAAGAGCAGGGGTTCCACAGCTGATTACTGTCGCTGCTATCAATAAGTTAGCAATTATTAATTGGCACAAATTGTGTGATAGATATTGTTAGTTATCTGATGCTGCTATAATATAAACACCGCAAGTGGATAGCTTTAACAACCAGAAATGTATTTTTTATATTTTAGGAGGCTAGAAGTCCTAATTCAGACTGCTGATTCCTGGGGAAAGCATTATCTTTTTGTTGGATCTGGGTAAATGTTCTTTTCTCATCTGAGCAGCTGTAGGTCTAATATTCCTTGGAGATCTCCACACATCTGGGCATCAGTTTTCTAGTAGCTTCACGGCACAGGGCTCCTAGTTCCAAAGGATTCAATCCACTCCCGGCTTTTCTATCTTGGTGTTAGGTCCCATTTTCTCTGTTCAAGTCTCTCACTTTTTATCTCTTGTAAAATAAAAGATATTGTATGCCACATCCTTTGGAATCTCCCATAAATCAGATCAGGATGGTGGTGGGATTAAGCATGGTGTATTCTTACCCTTAATCCGCAACAACACCATCATGGATATGCCTACCACAATTACAACAGCAGTTGTAAAGGCTGCTTATGCACAACCAAATCGCTCATGGGATTTTGTTTCTTAGTGCGGAGGTTTCAGGTCATGGTTCATGATCTAATTAAATGATCTAATAATATGTTCACTGCTTTTGTTCTACCTCCTACTTCACTGTGTAGTGTTTGGGATCTTAAATACCTACAAATGTCCATCCAATGCAACAGTTGGAATCTATTCATCTGGAGGAAGCAGGATTGCCAGCAACAGGAGGAGAATATGGAAGGTAGGGCTGGTTGTTCCCATAAAGAGCTGTCTCCTGTGCCCCCTGAATCCAGAAGAGCTGGATGGTACCCAGCTCCCATTACTAAACATTGTGATCAGGTACCAAAAAAGAATCCTCATCAAAAGGAGGGAAATCCAGAATAGAATCACAATTTTTCATGGACTAGATTTTCTGGAGCCATGGAGGATGTGTAATCTCCAGAAAATAGTGCCCTGAGATAATCTTTTAACATTAAACCCAAATACCCCTAACGTCTTCTGAAACCAAACAATACTTGAGCAAAATAAGTCTGAATCAAGTACAAAGCTCATTTAAAATCGATATGAGATCACGTTGGTAACAGCAACTTGAAATATTATTACATAGGAACTTTAGAAATCAGTGAGCTCATGTTAATGGAGGGTGAAAAGAAGGGTGAGAATGGTTGTACAGCTCAAAGGATATAATCAATGTCACGAAATGACACATGTTGCCGTTGTTGTTAAGTGCTGTTTGGTCAATTCTAACTCACAGCAATCCTGAACAGCATTTCCGAGAAACTGATGAATTAGTGTGTTTTGCTGTGTATATTCTCAACAACAAAGAAATATAATTTAAGGACAAAAAAATCAAAAGAAGATTTTGAAACACAATTTACATGAAATTCCGATTTCCATGTGCATAAAGTTTTATTGGAACACACACACACAAATATAAAATATTTCATTGTCCCATTACTTGCCAGTTTCCAGAATAATTCTGGAGTATCAGCAACTACTAAAGGCAACAACGAGGGAGGAAATAAACTACAAAGGTTACTAAGAAGTTCATTTTGTAGCTTCATGATAAACAATGGATTTTTATATAATATATATTTTATGGTTTTGATTGATTTCAATCATTGTCATCTTTTATGCTCAGCCTGTCCCAATATGGCCACTGAAAACTGTTCATAATTTAAAGAACTTTTTTTCTGAAATTTTTTATTCTGAATTGAAGGTTTACAAAGCAAGTCATAAATTTCACATCCAACAAATCACACAACTTATTTAATCTCAATGACTGCAATACATTCAAGGTAACAACAGTTGTCCTACTTCCTCCCTGTGGTTCCTGTCTCGGTTCCACCCTCCTTCGCAAACACTTGGAACCCTGTCCCCACATAAATGTTGCCCTTTTGATCTTGAATGGTTAACATTCCTCCATGGTGAGCACACCTCACTACTGTTGCCATTCCCACCATATACCTACCTACAGCTTGATTGAAAATTGGGCCATGAGAGTGAGTTCCATACCAGACCAGAACAATGGCTGAGGCCCATCATTCTGGCTTCATCCAATCTCTTTCTGACCAGTGAAGCTTGTTGTGTTTTTGAAAAATAATTGAGTTTTGTTCTACATTATCTCCCATTTTAACCAGGAACTCTCAGAGCAGTTGGTAGTGGCAGCTGGGCAACATCTAGTTTTTCTGGTCATCAAATCATGGAAATTGATGTTCACATGTTTCATATTAGTCCAGTGGACTGATTACAAGCATCTTCAATGTTCATGACTAATTGTGGCACTTTAGATAACCACTCATGAGCTTTGATGATCCCATTCACTACTCCCTAAAGTGGAGTCCTGGTGTGGTGATGTGGGTCAATGCGTTGGACTTCAAAGTCAGTTTGGGGCACAAGGTTGTTGTGTCCAGTTCACTAGCTGCTCCTCGGACACCCTATACAGGGTCGTTATGGGTCAGAATCGACTTGAAGGCCCTAAACAACAGCAAGTCACAGAGGTAGTATGTACAACGCTGCCTCTGTGGATTACGTTACGGCATTGACCATGGCGTCGCCTCACACTGTGGTCTGGACACCCTGACCCAGCAACTCGTTGCCTCAGGATGTTGGGTAATTTCCTAGAAGGGTTCATCATTTTATGCCATTTTAGCAAAGGAATCAATGTACAAACCTCCTCTGCCAAGCCCTATATATCTGTGGGTATATTCCCATTCTCTCTTCATACCTGTTCAGCCTGTGTATTTGTCCATGTACCTACCTGTAGAATATGGCTGCTACAGAGGAGTGTATATAACAGTATTTACCTCCATCCCCATAACCCTTGCATTCCTAGCTGTGTCTTCACCTGTCATCAATCTTCTGCCAACTTCCTTCTTGCGTTATATTGTCTTCTCCGTCACCCTACTTTGTGGCCAGTGAATTTCTCTCCCTTTCCTCCCACCCCTGAAAATCATCACAGAATGTTTCTTTTAGCATAAAATCTTTTCTCAAGTTTGTACAACAGTGGTCTCACACAATCATTTTATTTTTTTGATTGACTAATCTCACTAAGCATAATGTCCTCCAGGTTCATCCATGTTATGAGGTGTTTCACAGACTCACTGGTATTCTTCAATGCTGTGTAGTATTTCACTGTGCATATGTATCAAAGTTGAACAAGGCTCTTTTGACCTGATTCCAGTGATCTTTGAAAGCCTCCCTGCTTCTTCTGTAAGTTGTCCAAGATTTATTTTACAGAATTCCTACCTTAGACTAGGCATTAGCCACATTTCCATGAAGCCTCTGTTTCTTTTAATGGGAAATCACTTAATATTTACTACTACTGGTGTGGCGCCTTAGGATAACGCACTGAACCAAAAGGTTGGTTTGAACTGCAAGGTAAGTGGTTCTAATCCACGAGCCACGCCTTGGAAACCCTATGCAGGGTTGTTGTGAGTTGAAACCAACTCGAGGGTGCTCAACAACAACAACAACATTTTAGAAACCATGGCCCTAGCAATACAATCACTCATTGCTACTGGCTTGTTGATTCAATAGCCAAAACTAAACAGTAGGTTTCTTTTAAAACAAATAGTAATGGTGACGTCAGATATTTTCAATTCAAGATTAATATTGCAAAGTTTTCACATACATACTTTGACTCCTTTTTACATCTTTTCTCTCTGAAATGAAAACTCTGAATGTCAAACAACATTAAACTGATTACTTATTTGCTTTATATTATTATGTATGTTTGTTTTTCAGAATAACTATACCTATACTGGTACTAAACGCAATCTTAGATTTGGGGTTTTTTTTTTTTCAATAGGACGTTCTCTCCAGGAATCCGTAGTAAAACAACATGTTTTAAGGTTACCTGAAATAATTCTTTTTTCCATGTATGATCAGAGTTCCAAAAAGCTCTTGGGAAGATTCCATTATCTTTTAATCCCATTTTTCCAAGAACTTTTTGAAGCCCCCTCACACTTATGCCACCAACTTGATATACAGTTGGTCATCTGTTTCAGTCGGCTTTCACTGTAAAAGATTGTACTGCATTTTTCCTTTAAATTTAATTTTGATTTTTAATTATGCAAAATATTTCCATGACTCCAAAGTTAAAATAATAAGAATGAATGATATGATGAACTCGACCTATACTCATGGATGTAGTAGCTCAAAATATCAACAGGGAGGCAAAGAATCTTCACATCAAATATCGATCCTATCCCTTCTGTATACAGGATAAATAGGGACAGGCAACTTAGACAATGGCTACCTAAAATGAGGGGGCAATAAAGGCATAAAGTGACTGGCTTATAAATTTTCAAGAAGGAGTTTAGTTTCAGAATGTATGGGGGAAGGTAGCATCCCCACTGAATAATTTCATCTTGTCTACATGGATCTGGTAAAAAGATGGGGATAAGATTCTTATAATTCAATAACGAGTAATAGTTGTCAGGACGAATTGTGGCTGTCACAATTGTAAAGGTAGAAAGTCTTGTAATAAAAACCAAAGAGTAGTTAATCTTACCATCCAGGTACAGGAAGCCCTAAGACCATCAAGGGAAAGGACCACGAGCAGAATGCGGGACCCTATCCAATGAAGCAGTGACACCAGAGACAAAGGCAGAGATGGGGACATGGAGAGAGGGAGTAGCTGAGGACTCTAGACTCATGGAAAGAGAGGGACTAAGTGCTGGTGGCCAGGAGGCAGGCTTATATATATGAATATATAATAATACAATATTAAATGATTAAATATTCCTGAGTGATTTGTGTACATTCTCACGCCAACTCCCACCCCAAAAAAACAGAGGAAATAGAAGCAAATACTGTTGAATGATGATGCACAGAAGAGACTGTAATCACTGCAATGAAATGATGAGAGTAAACCTGATGCTCTCCCATGTAAACTATCACTCAATTCACAATAAAAACTTAAAATAATAACAATAATTTTAAAAAGAATGAATAAGGCAAAGAGAATCAGAGTAGAAACCTTTGGTAGGAAGCAATGAAAAGTTAACATTCTTCTATCTCCCAGCATTTATATTTACCCCAAAATAAGTGTGCATGATCCAGAGAAATATTCTCTACTTCCAAAGAGATAAAGTTCAAAGATCTTTCCAGGTTTGTTTTCTCCAAGGGATTAAAATGTAAGTGGACATGGGCATATGGCTCATCTCTAGCTTCCTCTTCTACTAAGAAGGCTGGCGCGAATGCAGCATAGCCAGAACCCTGCACTCCTGGGAAAGACATCCCCCATTCCTTTTCTTCTCTCCTCTCTCCTGCCCCCTTCTTTTTGGTCCAGACACAGTCTGGGATACAGTAGCTACCTGTGGCTTAGGTCACTCTGTTCCAGATCCCTGGATAGAAGTGCTGACCCTTACACTTTACTCTTTTCATCAGCACCTTTACATAGTGATATAAAGGAACAGAAGGACCATGAAGCTTTATTGCATGTGAGTGTGAAGAGTAGGCTGCAGTTTAGACACTGAACCAAATACACAGGGAGGCCACAGTCAACTCTGTTTCCTGACCAGTTGATGAAGCAAGTACAGGAAGTGTGACCAAAAGGCATTCTCCATAGGGACCAGCAGCCTGTCAAGTCCTTCAGAGATGTTATACAAAGGCATCTTGGAGCGTGTGACAGTATTCCTTTGTCCCCTGGTTAAATACCATCATACTAACTTCTTAAGATGCCATTTCAACCTCTCAAAAACCAATAAAAACTCATTAATTCCAAGAATCCAAGTATTATTCTACATTAATTATAACTAACTCATTAAAAAAACTCCAAGAATTATTTTCTATCAACCAGAAACCAAATCTCTAAAGGAGCTACCCCATAAAGTATTCTTAAGTGTTTAGCGAGCAGGGAATATTCTTGTGCACCAGCAGTTTCCAGCTCTAGTCAGAGTGTCCTTATTACACTATTAGGACTTTGTCAAAATCCGTTGGATTATAGAACTCATAACAGAATACACTGTGAACTTCCAGGCTTTTAAAGTACTTTATCTCTTTAATGATATGAATATAATAGGTTAAATCCAAATGTAACTTTCAAAAATACAGGCTTTCTTCTTCCAGTCCTGGATAATTGTATATTTATACCATACAAAAATGTGGTCATTTCCACTACATTAAAGTGACCTAAGCAGATGACCCAGAAAAGGAGTGCAAAGGGTTACATCTGGAAAAGTCGATGTGGGCAAATTTTTTCTTCCCAAATTGATCTATGCTTAACCACCAAAACCAGAAATCACAACTAATCAGCCAATTTAAAAGTCTACTTATATAGGAAAACCTGTCATGTGGAACTGACAGTACCTGCCGTGGACCCACTGACCAGGTCAATGGAGATGCCCAGGTCTGTGGTGTTCTAAGGCACAGCACATGGACACATTCAACTTCTTCACCTAAAGGTTAACAAGCAGTCAGTCTCATACAGAAAAGATCCCACTTGAAAATAAATCTAAGTATCTCTAAAGTTAAAAAATGACTGAACCACCTCAGCGTAGGTCTCAGACTACGTTGCTCCAATACATGTTCACGTAAGTTGGCACTGAAGTTGCATATGAGAGCATGGGTGTCTACACATGTGTTTGGTATCAGGCCACAATCTATTCCAGGTCTTGATCCTTCTAGCACATGTATGTTCTACCTGGTTTGATCCTTTGTCTTGCATTCTTCATCTCCAGAAGAGAGGGTGAGGAACACCTTATGCTCACACCTTGCTCAAGCACCAGGGGCCTATGGGAGTTAGGTCTTTCACAGTCAGGGGACGGGCCTTACAGAGTTTTGATTGAGGAGGATGACCTGCTAATTTACATTGCTCTGCTGTGCTGAATAAAACCACCCAGAAAACCTGCAATCTGCAAGAACCTCATGCATCACAAGCTAGAGACTATTCAAACAAACATGACTGAGGCTAATGCTGTAATTAATTTTTTCCTCTCCAAAACCTGAATCAACTGTATTTATGGTACTTTGACTTACTTTCCTAAGAAAACTTTGTACTTTGTGGTGGTGGTGATGGTTGTGTGCCATCGAGTCGATTCCGACTCACAGCAACCCTGTACAGGGTTCCCAAGGCTGTAAATCTTTATGAGAGCAATAAGCTTCATCTTTCTCCCATGGAATGGCTAGTAGATTCCAACAGCTGACCTTGTGGTTAGCAGTCCAAATTGGAACCCATTACATGCAACAAGACAGAATACCTTAAAAACGAACTTGCCCATCTCCAGTCTAACCCCTCAATGCTGCCTGAATCTCCCAGTGGATAGCACTGAGCGTACAGATCAAGAACACTGTGACTGAAAGCTTGCAAGTCCATCGTTTATTCTGGTTGATTGTCCACGGGGTTTCAATACCCTTCTCTAGTTTAAGCAGAGCTCTTGAATTTTGGCAGCAGGTAAACATACTTTTACATGGCCACAAAAAGGTCCATGTTACATATTTAAGAAGTAATGTTCTGGACAGAACTAACTCAATTATAATATTCCTGAAAGGAAAAGCTTAACATTTGAGGGATTATGCTCCTCAAATGTATGTATTTTGTGAACTCAGAGACAGTTAAAGTAGTTTAATATTGATTTAAGTATCTGGAAGAAATTTTGGGGAGAATCTTTTTAAAAGGTAATTTCATAACCAAATTTTAGAATACAACATTGTCATGATTAATTTTAAAAATGTAACTTTCATACATTAACTTTAAAAGGAAACATAAACTTGTATTTACTCTCTGAGTTCTACGACTGATTGGGTGATGGAAAAGTCAATTGACTAGATATTCACAATGTACAGGAAAACACAAGGAAGAGAGAGGGGTAGAAGAGCAGGGAAGGAAACCCTCTAAGGGTTTTCAAGCTTTTTTGAAAGCTGTGGATAATTCTGTTCTGAATTCAACTGAGCATTTGCTGAAATAGGAAGGGGCCATTCTGAAACAGTGGTGTGGCACTGTAGGATAAGCACCAGACTGCTGTTGAGGTTAGTGGTTCAAACCCTGTACAGGGATGCGATGAGTCAGAACTGACTTTCAGCATTTAACAACAATATGATGAGCCAGAACACATCCTCTAGATCCCAATACGCTTAGAAAACCCTCAGTCCTTTCCCTTCTTCCTCCTCTGTCATCTCTATCTCTGAGATAGTAGGAAAATAACCGGAAAAAGCACATATCAGTCATTCACATTTTGATTTATTTGCAATAAGCTAAGCATTTATTATGTAAGTTTCATAATGCAGGACACAGCAAGAGCTACAGCAAACTCCTTACAAGGCCCCATAAAAATATCTACCTGTAAAACAGAACAAAGAATAACATGCCAGCTCAGTGCCATCACTCAGAGAAGCTGAGTGCGAGGGCAGGGAAAGCACATTTAAACAAAAGAAGGACTTGGGGGTCGACTTTCTAAGACATCAGGAATTAGAAAGGAAGAATGGGAGAAGGGCACACTAGGCAAG
Source organism: Chrysochloris asiatica (assembly GCF_000296735.1). NCBI lineage: Eukaryota > Metazoa > Chordata > Mammalia > Afrosoricida > Chrysochloridae > Chrysochloris > Chrysochloris asiatica. Next base: position 1,709,146 of record NW_006408642.1, read on the forward strand.
TATAAAACAAAACCAAAAAAAACCACACAGGAGCAATTTGCAATTGGGATATCAGTGTTTTTGTTCAAGCAATTGTGGGAAGACTAGACCACAAAATCCGTTAAAGAGAGGAGGAGAAGCAGTGAGAGGTTGTGTGGTCAGATTCTCAAGATTCTATTAGGATGGAAGACAGCAGACTCGATCTTGTAGGCAATGTAAAGTGGTGAAGATTCCCCCTACCTATTTCTTACAATAAAAGCAATATATCCATTATATACAAATTTGGATTTTTCCTATTATTACACTCTGTAAAAATGTTTATAGAACTAATATGTGTATTTGTATGTGATATGTATGAATGACAACAAAGGTTTGCTGGCATTCTATTTCCCCAAAACTCACAAGAGGTAAGATTTTGCAGTTTATTTTTCCAGGCATATGAGATTTATGTAAATACACATACACACATGTACACAGAATACATACATAGAATATTTTTTTTCAATTTTTGTTGAACGTAAACACAAAAAAGAGTCCTGGTGTGACATTGCAGGATAACACTGGACTTCTAATCACACCTTTGGCATTTCAAACCCACCAGCCACTCTCGGAACTCCTATAGAGAGTCACTGTGACTTGGAACTACTTTGACACACACACAACAACAGCATAAACAATATACCCGTTCGAGAATCTTTATCTGTGCAGTTCAATGACAATGGCGACATACTTCCCATAGTGTCATCTTGTGATTGTCTGCCCATATTGTTTTATCATCAGTCACGTACACTCTCTATCCCTCTAGAGTTCGCATCTACACTTTAAAGTTACTGCTATCAATCTGATCTCAAGTAAGTAATTCTTTAAAAGAACACTATGCTCAAGGCAAACATTCTTCATTAACTGAGCAAAACATGTTTAAGAATGACTGCATGGGATAATTTTGGTTCAAGGCTTAAAAGTTGTTACCAGGAAATACATGCAGAGGGCTCCTCCAGTCTCAATATATCCAATAAGTCCTGGTTCTGTAAGAATTTGAAGTTCTGTCAATAATTTTGCTCCTTTTGATAAGGATCTATGTATCTAATGGGTCTTTGATGTGAAGAGCCAGTACTGGTACACGGGAACCATCCATGTCTTTGGGTCTCTTGTCAAAGAAAGGTAGTACCTTCATGGAGGACATTAGACCTACAGTCCATTGTTTTCTACAATTTCTGGGTCTCCTCCTTCCTTTGTTGGTTCAGTTGAATAG
>NW_006408642.1:1712365-1730647 GCF_000296735.1 Chrysochloris asiatica
CCATCCTTGCAGTTCAAATGGACCTTGCAGTCCAGCACATTGCCCCACAGCACCACACCAGAAATGGCAGGTATTGCAAAACTTCTGAAAACAGTATTAGGTCAGTTGAGTGAAGTGCAAACACATGAAGCCATGACTTTATACCTCAGAATCAAGAAAACTAATCCCAGGAGGCATTTACTTGTACCTAGCAATGACCCAACAGCACTCAGCAACAACATCAAGTATCAAAAACGACAGCTCTCCCTTTTTTCAGATGCTGTTTTTATTGTAAAATTATATACAGTATACTATTTGCCATTTTACCTCCCTCCATTGTTTTCTGTGTACTGCTTAGTGGTAAAGTTGTGTAATCATTATGCTTAGTCGATGCTGATCTTCCTATCACCATAGACAAAAATTCAGTACTCCCAAAGAATGATTTCCTCTCTCCCTGCTCTCACCTGTTAACCACTAGTAACCATGGGTTTTCTTTTACATATTTATCTGTTCTTGTTACTTTATATAAGTGAGATGATACAGTATTTGGAGTCCTGGTGTATAGGATAAGCCCTGGACTGCTAATTACAAGATTGGTGGTTCGAACCAACCAGTAACTTCACAGGACAAAGATGAAGCTGCCTGCTCCAATAAATATTTAGTCTCGGAAACTCTAAGAAACAGTTCTACAGTGTCCTATAGGGTCACTACAAGTAGAAAATGCCTTGATGGCAGTGCGTACTGCTTTAATTTACAGGCACTGAAACCTGTGACAACCAATGAGATTCAATGGGACAGCTTTGCTTTTCCAGGTCTCATAGGTTTTCTGCCTTTAACCAGGCCCAGTGGTACCACTTGGCCATCGTTTGTTTTAGTGAAACAGATTTTAGTTTTCCTTTTCTGACAAATTTCAGCCATATTCAGGTTCTGGCTTTTTGCAGTTTTATTGCAGATCTTATTTTAACAGAATGAACTATCATTTCCCAGTTGTCAGAGAGCAAATTTCAAATAATAAAGACCATGGAGAACTGCCTCTTAGGGTTCTCAAGGCTGTAACAGTACTGTCATGCATTACGAACTGGGTTTCTAACTGCAACATCAGCAGTTCAAATGAGCCAAGTGCTCCGCCAGACAAAGTTACAGCTTTTTTGCTCCGGCACAGATCTACAGCCTCTCAAGCCCTGTACAGGATGCTATGAGTCTGAACTGATCCAACAGCACACGACTACCCACCAATCATTGTGGAACCAGACTGCTTCATCTCTTTGTCAGAGGAGCTGTTACGTTCCAGTAAATGAGCATTTGATTAGCTGTCAAGTGCTTAGCCACCGCGCTACCAGGGCTCCTTTCAAGTTAGTTATCTACAAACACATCTTTTCGTAACTCAATCCAGTATTTTGCTTCCTTCTCCTGATTTGTACTTTTATTTTTCCTTCTGAATCAGAATTAGAAGTCTAAGTCACAGGTCACCTTGTTCTCTCTAGATTCTACTATTTTCTCTTGATTACTTTATTATTTACCTCCATTTTTCTAAATAACATGTTCACTTTGCTACTTCAAGATTTTTGTTGTTGTTGCTGTTTTTAGTTTGGGGCATTATTTGTTGACTTCCCGCCAGAGAACATGAGAATTAAGCTCTGTTACTCTCCCCCACCTGAGACACACACATCCCCATCCTCTATCCTTCCACTATGGTTATCTTTTGTAAAAATCAAAACAAATGTTTTAAATGAAGTGAAATTCACATGACTCACAACTAATCATTTTAAAGTGAACAAATCAGAAGTACTTATGCATACAATTTAATGGTATTTATTCACAAACTGGACCAATATAGAACATGATACATGGAGAAAAGACTTAAGTAGTGAAGGATTTCATTTTACTTGAATCCACAATCAAAGCTCATGAAAGCAGCCATCAAGAAATCAAACAATGTATTGCATTGTACAGATCTGCTGCACAAGTCCTCTTTAAAGTATTGGAGATGAGAGCTGTCACTTTGAGGACTAAGGTGCACCTGGCCGAAACCATGGCATTTTCAACTGCTTCATATGTCTGTGAAAGTAGGAAAACAATTAAAGAAAATCACAGAAGTGTGGATGCATTTGAATTGTGGTTTTGGAGAAGAATATTGCAAATACCATGAACCTCCTAAAGAACAAACAAATCTGTCTGGAAGAACAGCCAGAAGGCTCCTGAGAAGTAAGGGTGACAAATCTTTGTCTCACCTTACTTTGGACATGTTGTCAGGAGGAGCCAGTCCTTGGAAAACAGCATCGTGCTTGGTAAAGAAGAGGGTCAGGCAGAAAGAGAAAGCCCTGCAGTGAGATGGACGGACACCATAGCAGCAACAATGGGCTCTAACAGTAACTGTGAGGATGATGTAGGACCAGGTAGTGTTTCACTCTGTTGTGCATATGGCCACTATGAGTCACAGCTGATTCAAGGATAACCTAACAACCAGCAAACAATGGGTGTGAAGCAGTCTTACAAACATCTTTCATGTTCTCTCTCATTACTTATATGCATCTTCTTTAGAGAAATGAAATGTCTATTCAAGTCTTTTCTCCATTGTTTAACTGAGTTTATTATATTGTTGTTGAGTGGCTAAAGTTCCCTACATAGTATGTTGTTGCTGTAACTGTCAGCGAGTTGGTTCCTACTCACAGGGACCCTTTGGGTGTTGTTGTTGTTGAGTGCCATTGAGTAGGTTCCAACTCATAGCTACCTTGTATAGAATTTCCAAGGAGTGGTTAGTGAGCTTGAACCACAGGCCTTGCAGTTCAAACCAACTTTGCAGTCCAGTGCATTAACCTACAGTGTTACACCAAGACTTCATAGCTAAAGCTGAGGTCATTCAGCTCTACATCTGTTTTTTCTTCTATGTGTTTTATACATTTAGCTCTTAGATTTAGGCTGTGGATCCATGTTGAGCCAAATTTTGTACATGGAGTGAATTCAGTGTCCAACTTCATTCTTTTGCAAGCAGTTATTCAGTTATCTCATATGTCATACTTTTAATCAAAATGACATTTACTTGTCAGGCTGCTGTGACTTATGAAATTATTCCCAATTAAATAATGTTCAAAACTATGGCTATGTTCTCTTTAGTGAGCAACTCTTTTTCCTCATGAAGTTAACAACTTAGAAGATGGTGTGGCACTATAGGATCAGCACTGCACTGCAAACCACAGGGTTGGCAGTTCAGACCCACCAGGTTCTCCTCGGAAACCCTATACAAGGCCGCTATGAGTCAGAAACAACTTGTAAGCACTTTAGAAGCACAACACCAACTCTTGCTTTAATGGTGTTTTATAAATATTGTATTCAATGTATGCAAGTCCTGTTATCCAGAATTTCTAAATATCATTTTTTTCTGTACACTCAAGTTGACCAAGGTTAAATTTCCAATTTTGAAAATGAAGGCACAGTACCATGTAATCTTTGATATCTAGTTCTGCTCTAATATTTTACCATTGTAAGACAGAATATGGCAAATGAATCTATGACGTATCTGTAATACTGTACATAGAACACTGTTTCCATACACTTTCATTGAAGTCACATAACAAATTATGATGATTATTTATAAATAAATATTCTAAAGCTGAACTTCTGGTGTGGTGCTGCAGGATCAGCAAACCATAAGGTCAGCAGTTCAAACCCACCTGCTGTTCCTTGGAAACCCTACATCGGCTCTGACTCGATGCCACTTAACAACACTCTCTGGTAGCGCAGTGGTTATGAATTGGGTTGCGACCCTTAAGGCGAGCAGTTCGAAACTATCAGCCGCTCCATGGGAGAAAGATAAGGCGTTCTGCTCCTGTAAAGATTTACAGCCTCGGGAACCCTGTACAGGGTCGCTATGGGTCGGAACTGACTCGACGGCACTTAACAACAACAAAGCTAAAAAAGTAGATATCCGAGTATGCCAGGGCAAGGAAGCAGCAAGAATAGCAAAACGTGTATGACTTTAATCATGTGCCAGATTCTCTTAAGTGCCTTCTACACTGATTCCCTCTCAACTACTCCACTGTGCAGATGACACAATTGAAGCTCAAGAATGTTCCATGGCCAGCTGGCCCCAGAATCTGTACTATCATCTACTGTTGTGTAGACTGCTTCACTGTACCTGAAAGGATGGGAAAGTGACAAGAAGAGAAAGGAAACTATCACGTATAATGGAAGACTACCAAAAAAAAAAAAAAAATTTAAAAAATGTAACCAGAAACAGAAAAGGTAAGTAGAAGGGCTTTCACTACTAGAACACGAAGGGGCAAAATATAAGTAATGAAAAAGAAGAGATAGAAAATTGTCATTGCACTGAGGCATTCTACCTTAAAATAAATTGCTTCATTAAAATCTTATTTTGTAAAAGTTATTTTAGCATTGGTACACAGCAGGTCTATTATCCCAGGGCAATCTTCTACTTCACTGACACCTTTCTGCATTAGTTAATTAACAGGTGCCACTCACATAGTGAACCCATTCTAGCTGCTGGAACAGGGTACTGCTGAGCAATATTGCATATTCAACACCAGTGCTGTCAGGTAAATGACAACAATCAGCAGGGAACACGTTTCATTTTCAGTTTCTGGTAGAAAAATAAATATTAGTAGGGAAGAATCTGATATGCAGCTTTTACACATCAAATTTCTGGAAAATTTTAAGTCACACTGGAAATCAATTCAAGCTATAAAAGGACTTCTAAATGCTCACTTTAATGTAAATGCAAAGGATGATGCCAGCAGAAATAAACTTTGAGAAAAATAAGTGAGGAACCATGGTAAAAAACAGAAGACCACACTACTCATTCCTTATCTCCTCCTATGCTCAGCCTCTCAAAGGTTTTAGCATGTCTGACATTTTACACATGATATCTGGCCATGGCTTGGATAACACTCCTTGGACACCCACACCTAAGTTTCTTACAGCTTTATGCCTATCCCCACAATCAAGTGTGTGTGTGTATTTATCTAATGAAAGGCCATAGGCTATAAACCAAAAAAAGTTAAATAAACCCAAAACCACACCAGTAACAACTAACTCAATTCTGACTCATAGAAAACTATTATTTCAAAGTAGAAATGCCCCTTTGGTTCCAAGGATGCAATCTCTATGGAAGCAATTGGTGTATTTTTCTCCCTAGCAACAGCTTGTGGGCTCAAATCCCTGACCTTTCAGTCTGCAGCCAGATGATTACCCATTACAATACAAGGGTTCCTTCCATAGGCCCTGAGACACCATAAATTTCACTAGAGCAGGACATATAGCTACTTCAATTATTCTTGCCATCATCTGAACCTAGGATATTGTCTAGCTCATAGTAGGTATTCAAGAAACATGTGTTGAGTGAATGACAATACAACATGACTAAAGACAGGTTTATTCTAGAAACTAATAAGTAAACATTGGGAGAAGGGGAAAAAAACTCATTAAAGAAATTAGACATTATAGTATAAGAAATAAATGAAGACCACTTATATGAAAACAAGTCATCGTAGTTGTTAAGTGCCATAGAATTGGTTCCAACTCATAGTGACCTGTATAGGTTTTCAGAGGAGCATCTGATGGATTGGAACCACTGACCTTGAGGTTAGCAGTCCAGGGTTTATCCTTTATACTGAGGTGTAACACATACTGACAGGTGTCGTCTTTGATCTTCATTTGTAAATACATAAAGTCCTCTTTGCTCTGAGTCAGCAGGGTTGTGTCACCTGCATATCTCAGGTGTTTATGAGTCTTCCTCCAATCCAGATGCTGTGTTTCTCTTCATATAGTCTAGTTTGTCAGATTATTTCTTCTGTATATAGACTACTAAGTACGGTAAACAGTTACACACCTGACAAACACTTTTCCTGATTTTAACCCATACCATTTATCTCCCTTCTCATGTTAGAAATACAGTCTTTTGGTCTACGGACAGGTTCCAAATAAGTTATTGGGAATTCTTATTGGGAATTCCCATTATTCACAATGATATTATTCATCATTTGTTATTTAGCCAGAGATATGCAATGCCATCTGTCATAAATCCAGTATCCCTCCTTTGTTTAGTATCTATTCTGTTCCAGCAGTTTATGTGACCACACTGAAACCAAAATTCTTCTAACAGTTCAGCCATTTCGGGCCTTCCTCCTCCATATAAATTTGAGTCAAATAGTTAAGTTCCCATGGCAAAACAAACCTGTTAAAATATTGATTTCAATTTACACTGAGAATTTTAAGTCAATTTTAGGGCAAAAAATCACATGCACAAAGATTTTTAAAATCTTTTTAGATCTTTCTTACTGTCTTTCAAAAAACTTTTTCCTTACTTTTCTACATAAAGGTCTTGTAGCATACATAATTACATGATTCAATTTCTTGTTTTGGGCTGCTATTATAAATGACTACCACTCTCTGTCCATTTGTCATACTGTGTAGTGGTTTGTAAGTTGCTATGATGCTGCTGGAAGCTGTGATACTGGTGTTTTGAATACCAGCAGGGACACTTACGGTGGACAGGTTTCAGTGGACCACTTCTGAATGCTTGTTGTTGTTGTTATGTGCCGTGGAGTTGGTTCCCACTCATAGCGACCCTATACAGGGTTTCCAAGGCTGTAAATCTTTATGGGAAGCAGAAGGCCTCATCTTTCTCCCGCGGAACAGCTGGTAGTTTTGAACTGCTGACCATGAGATTAGCAGTCCAATTCGTAACCAATATCTTAAGAACAAAAAGGGAGCAGTATCAGACATAATCCAAGAAGATGAGCCCCTCAGGATGGAAGACATTCAAAATATGACTGGAGAAGAACTGTCTCCTCAAAGTAGAGTTGACCTTAATGACAGGAATGGAGCACAGCTTACAGAATCTTCATTTTCTAGATTTTCTACTTTTCTACATTTGAACTTAGCCCAGTATTTCCATAGTCTTCTTATTTATTTTGGCCAATGTTGTATCAGTATTCTTTACTCTTTTCCATTCCACATACTATTTAGTTGTGCCTTTTTTTTTCTCTTGAGGCTATCTTGACTTTCATCAGTTTTATCAGTCATTTCGAAGACCTATATGCTAGTGACGTTGGTTTTCCTTTATATATTAAAGAACTTTTCTGCTTCATTGAATTTTCCTCTTTATTGCTTCCTGCTTTCAGTGTTCTTTGAGCTTTCCCATCCTTACTTTTTCTAACTTCTTAAGTAGGCTGCCTAGCTCATTAATTCTCAGCTTATTTTTTTCTTTTCTAGTGAACTATTTAAGGTAGTGATTCTCAAATCTTTAAAACAAACCTAATGGCAGGATCCCACTGTACCAAAGTTCCGATTTCAGTGATCTAAGGCGGGGCCAAGAAGAGCTGCTTTCTTTTTTGGGTTTTCGCCTTCTGTCATGGTTGGAGGCAAGCTAAGTGTGATAAGGCAGTAGCTCCAAGCTGAAAACTGGTAGAGGCAACCTTTCCCAGGGAATTGGGGAGGCAATGTTTCCAACAGTCTTCTAATCCAAGATCCATATGACACCCCAAGAATGTGGGTCAATTCACTTGGAAATTCCCCAAAACATTGGTACAGTCTTGGAACTCACAGCCTGTTACTGAACCCCAAATCATCCCACCCATAAATACATGAGTCCACAGTAGTAAACAACAGCTCCAAGCATGCAAGCCTGGAACAATTCTGAAATGGTGGCTGAACCCCAGAATTTGGGGACAGCCGGCTATTATCAGCTTATACTTATCTTATTACTCTTGTAATATTATGATCACACAATTTATAAGTCTACTTCCTATATTATGGAAAAATTTAACTATAAATGTGATCCTTTGAGATCTGTATGCTTTTTGTGTTTTCTACAGATTTGTTCACATGATTTACTGCATGTGAAACAGACTTTATTTTTGCTTTCTCCTGTAATTTAAGAAGTTTATACCTTAATTTAAAGCCTTGGTGTTACGTTGTTAAGTAATGTCCAGTTGGTTCCGACTCAGAGAGATCTTGTATAGGGTTTCCAAGGAGTGGCGTTGAGTTTGAACCATTGACCCTTTGGTTCAAATTAACCTTGTGGTCCAGCGCTTTATCCCACAGAGCCACATCAGGATTCTTTTTAAAGCCTACCAGTTATTAATTTGTCAAAGTAGCATAGCACAATTCACTACTAATCACAGAATACAAACCAGAAATTTAATGAGATACCCTGACACAGCTACCAAAATGCTAAAAATTAAAAAGGCAACTTCAAGTGTTGGTGAAAACTCTCAATAACATTACTGGTGATAAGGGGGAAAATGGTACAACCACTTCGTGAAAGAGTCAGACGTTTCTTATCATATAATCCAAAAATTGTACTCCTATGCATATTCTCAAGAAAAAACAAAGACCAATATGTAAATGTTCCTATTATTCATAAAGATCCCAAACTAGAAACAACCCAAATGTCCACAAACTGATGAATGGATAAACAAAATGAGGTACATTCAAACATATGGATACTATACAAAAGGAATAAACTACTGATATATACACCAACAGGAAATCTCAAAAGTGTTTCACTGTCTGAAATGTCACACACAGAAGAATTCATACTGCATGATTCCATTTATAAGACTTTAGAAAATGCAGAACTATAGGGACATAAAAAATTAGAGGTTTCTAAAGGCTGTGGATTGTTGCTGTGAGGTGCTGTTGAGGCAGTTCTGACTCATAACAATCAGCTACACAAAAGAACAAAACCATGCCTGGGCCTGTGTCATCCTCACAATTACTGTCATGCTTGAGCCCATTGCTGCTGTCACTGTGCCAATCCATCTTGTTGGGGTTCAGAGGTGGGTGAAGGAATTCACAGCAAAGAAACAGGAGAAAATTGAGATGACAAAAAATGTTTTTTATTTTGATTGTGGTGGTGGTTTCACAACTGTATTAGTAAATAAACTACATTTTATTGTACGCAACATATCTCAATAAACTTAATTAAACACACGTGCACATTCGTGAACACCAAAAAAAAAAGGGATAAAGCCTATCGACTCCAATGCAAATCAATTATTTTTTAAATGGGACACTCATCAACCAACAGTACATTGAGTCATAAATTGGTCTAGGTGAAAATGAAGTCCCTATGCTTTGGATGTGATTTTTAGTAGCTGCAGAAATTTAAAGAAAGTACTGGGACAGTAACCAATTAGCAAGTTGATGAAAAGGACAGAGAACATTTAGCCCTATGAGAAACTGAGACAGAACCAATAGAGATAAAGCACGAAGGTAGAACTGTGAAAAGATGTCAAGCGTCCAGCACATCAATCTTCTGTTGGGAGCAAGGCTGTTCTCACCAGTCCACCATTTAACTAATTTAATAATATGTGCAAAATATCAAATTACTGGAACAAACATATCAGAGAGCAGGATATCTCTCAAGATCCTAACCGATAATGACAAGGTCCATCAGTGACATCTTATGACTCTGGTACAGCAAACTCAAATTAATCAACAACAACAACAAACAGAGATCTTATATGTGGTTTCCAAAACTGTTAAATCTTTACAAGAGCAGACAGCCTCATCTTCTGCCTGACCTTGCAGTAAGCAGCCCAACATCTTTATCTACCATGACTCCTTAAAGTCAAAAACAGATCAAAATTTAGTGTTTAACATTTAGTTGTAAAATAAACATATGCAAAATGCTTTTAAGATTATTTATAAAAATAACCAAGGCATCAGCTACCGTATCTTTATACTGTGACATAAAGCTGAACCAAGAAACAGAGAAAAGGGCACTGGTTTTGAAATTTACAGGTTACACATGTTTGCTGACTCTAAATTCTGCAGGGCAATCGGTCTTTATTGATCGTCTCACTAATATTAACAGAATAGATTAGAAGAGATTTACACTTTATAATTTTAGAGGTCCTGTATGCTTTAAAAATCTATTTCAGAGAGCCTCTGTATTACATAAACCCATAGGTAGAGTCCTGAACTGCATCTAGGGTCTTCTGAGGTGGGAAATTTCCACTTGGGGGGATGGGTGGACTGGCCTGGAGCAGCTGGAGGATAAGAGGATGCTTCTTGAGGGAGGCACTGACAGGAAACACACAAAACAATGTAGGCCATCCAACTGGTTGCTAAAATAACAAGCCAGTTGCTCACCCAGGAGACATCTAGGCAAGTGGTCGGGTCCCCTCAGGGCAAGCCCCCCTCCAAGACTAAGATTCAATGTGAATACGCGCTCTGATTGGTGACCACGTTGGTCACCGATTAGGGGAAGTGAGGGAGGAACAGCGGGGGGCTGTGGGCTAGGCCCTACAACGTTTGGTGGACTCTTGTGAGCCCAGGTGGAGGCCTGGTTGGCCAGCAGTGTGGCAGGACCTGGAGACTCTTGGGCCCAGGGTCAGTGGCATGGCCACAGAGGACTAGAGTGGAGAGTGGGGCATCCAGCTGATAGGAAGACAGGGCATATGCATAGGAGCACCCACACTTGACCTGGCTTCAATAACTGGATGATCTGAGCTCAACTAGAAGAAGAAAGAAGAGGGGAAAAAGAATAATTTGATAAAATATGATGAACTTGACCTATACCTATGGATGCAGTAGCTCAAAAGAGGGAACAAATCTTTAGAACGAGGATCATTCCCACTCCCTCCATACAGAGTAGACAGGGATGTGCAACTTGGACATTGGTTACCCAAAATGGGGGAGGGGGACAGCTACAAAGGTAAGAAGTGACTGGCTTACAAGCTTTCAAGAGGGAGCCTAGATCCAGAGGGTGTTGAGGAAAGTAGAATCTCCACTAAGTAGTATTCAATCTGTCTGGGTGGGGCTGATGAAAGGCGATGCGGATAGGTGTCTTGTGATACAGTAGTGAATAATTTTTATCAGGATTACTTGTGAGGGTTGGAAATGTAAAGGTAGATGTTTTGTAGCAAAAGGAGGGGGGGAGATTGACTTTGCAGTCTAGGAGCAGAGGTCCCTAGGACCATCAATGGAGAAGAGCAGAGAGCGGGACCCTACCCAGAGAAGCAGTAATGCCTGAAATGGAGGCAGAGATGATGACGTGGAGCGATGGAGCAGCTAGAGACTTTAGATCCAGAGAGGGAGAGCGACTATGTGCTGAAAACCTGGGGGGTATGGGGAAAGGATTGCATGGAGGGGATTGTAACCATGGCAATGAGACGATATATGATAGAATGAATGTAAAACTAATGTTCTCCCATGTAAACTATCACATAATTCACAATAAAACATTAAAAAAAGAAAAACGGAGAGCAGGACCCTATCCAGAGAAGCAGTGACACCAAAGATGGAGACAGAGATGATGACGTGGAGAGATGAAGCAACTGGGGACTTTAGACCCAGAGAGTGAGAGGGGCTGTGTGCTGACGACACGACCGGGTGGGTAGGCTTGCAGAGTATACCCTTTGGTTGGTTGATGATGTATGGAGGGGACTGTAACCATGGCAATGAAATAATATACGATAGGATGAATGTAAAGCTAATGTTCTCTCATGTAAACTATCACATAATTCACAATAAAAAAAAAAAAGAACTTATAAACCCTAAAAAAAAAAAAAAAGTCTGTATCAGAAGGAAAAAACTTCCCTGCTAGTATCAAATAATGTCTAAAAATTTTATAAGAAGCCATTTGGTTTGAAAATTAAGAAACATTAAAAGTGTTTATGGTCTGAACTAATTGAGAAATTAATCTAAACAATGATTTCTCTTTTTTCATATTACATTTAATTTAAAAGTATGTACACCTATGTAATTAGAGTGCATACACAATAGAGTATTTTTTTTCTTTTTTATACAGTAAAATTGAAAAACTAATACCTGATATTTTTATGTTTTAAAATGATATATATGGAGTCCTGGTGTGGCACTGTGGATTAATGTGTTGAACTGCAAAATCAATTGAACAGCAAGGCTGGTGATTTAAGCTCACCAGTTGCTCCTTGGAAACACCTATACAGGGTCTCTATGGGTCAAAACCGACTTGCTCAAAAACAACAACAACAAAATGATATATGGACACCTGGTGTGGTACTGCACGATAATACACTAGACCACTAGGTCAGTTTGAACCATAAGGTTTACAATTCAAACCCACCAGCCGCTCTTTGGAAAGCCTACAGGAACCGACTCAACAGCACTTAACAAAATGATATATTATTACTGCCTTACTGAATAATATCTGAATCTTATAGGTGTGAATATATTTTGGAATCAGGCAAAAATCCAGAGAAGAGGAACCAGAACTGTTACTGTTGTAATGTGCCGACTCCACTCGTAGTAACACTATGCACAACAGGAGATGCTGCCCAGCCCTGCAGCATCTTCACCATCATTGGTACATTAGAGACAATTATTGCTACCATCGTGTCAATCCATCTCACTGGGGTCTTCCTCTTTTTCACTGACCCTATACTTTACCAAACATGATGACCTTCTTCAGGGATGATTGTTGTTGTTAAGAGCCATTGAGTCAGTTTCAACTCATTATGAACCTGTGTAGGGTTTCCAAAGAACGGCTATCAAGTGTTTACCCTATAGCGCCACACCAGTACCTGGTATGTACTAAAAACATGTCCAAAGTATGAGAGATGAAGTCTTACCATCCTAGGTTCTAACAAGCATTTTGACTACATTTCTAACAACAAAGACTTGTATGGTATTCTGGAAGCCCCTGGTAATTTTATTCTTCTTCTCAAAAACAATTCAAATGCATTGACTCTTCTGTGGTGTACCTTTTTCATTGTTCAATTTTCACATACATATAAGGCTATTGAAAACATCATTGCTTGGGTCAGGCGCACCTCAGACCTCTAACTGACAAGTTTGCTCTTTAACACTTTAAAGAAGTGCAGCAAACTTTCATAATAGAATACATCATTTAATTTCTTGGTGGCTGGTTCCGGGAGTGATGATTGTGAATTCAAGGAAAATGAAATATTTGACAACTTCTATCTTTTCTACATTTATCATGTTATTTAGTTTTGTTTTCATTATACTGAGGCGCAACCCACACTGCAGACTGCAGTTTTGATCTTCATTAATATTTTAGGTCCTCTTCACTTGTATTCAAGCAACGCTGAAATCCCTATGTTTTATTGCAGGTTGTTAATGAGTCTTCCTCCAATCCCAGTATTAAGGTCTTCACAAAACCAGCTTCTCATATTATCTGTTCAGTATAAAGACTGAATATTTATGGTGAAAGGATACAACTCAAGTGCACATATATTCTGATTTAAAATAATTTAATATCCCGTTGTTCTTTTCTAACAACTGCCTCTTAGTATAAGTAAGGTCCCTCAGGAGCACAATTAAGTGTTCTAGAACACCCGTTTTTGTCCATGTTATCTATAGTTTGTCATGGGCCACAAAATCAAAGCATTTGCACAATGTACAAGTAAACAAGTTTCCTTTTATGTTCTGCTTTCGAGCAAGAGCTAATCTAATATCAGCAATGCTATTACTAGTTCCGTGTACTCTTCTGACTTCAATTTGAATTTCTGACGGTTCCATGTTGAAGCACTATTGCAACTGTTTTTATGTTATCTTCAGCAATTTTTTTGTATGTGGTATTAACGATATTGCTCAATGATTTTGGCACTCCATTGGGTCACCTCTCTTTAAAATGGGCACAAACATGGATCACTTCCAATCAGTTGGCCACGTAGCTAACTTCCAAAACTGTTGGCACAGATGAGTGAGTGCTTCTAGTTCTGCATCAATTTGTTTAAAGATTTCAATTTGTACTCCCTAACTCTTGAAACCTTGTTTATCACCAATGCCTTCAGTACAGCTTAGACTTTAGTACACGGGTTCTTGATCATATGCTACCTCCTGACATGGTTGAACACTAAGCATTTCTTTTTGCTACAGTGACTAATCCATCCTTCCATCTTTTGAACCTTTGTACATCATTCAGTATTTTGCCTATGGAATCCTTTAATATTTCAAAGGTCAAGACTTGAATTTTTCCTTCGGTTCTTCTCTTTCAGAAATGTTGAATGTGTTCTTTCTTTTTGGTTTTCTAACTATAGGTCTTGTTTTGTTATAATACTTGAGTTTATCTCCTTGAACTGCCCACTGAAATTTTCTGAACAGCCTTTTTATCTCATTAGTTCCATTTACTTTAGCATCTCTACATTAGAAAGCAAGTTTCAGAGTCTCTTTTTCAAATGACCTATTACTTTCTTTATGTATGATGTTCTCAATGTCATCACACAGCTCTTCTGGTCTTCTGTCATTAGTGCCTAATGCATCATATCTGTTCTTGTGATTTCTCTAAATTCAGCGGGCTATATTTGAGACCCTTGTTTTGGATGACAATACTGAGCTTTTCCACCATCTCTTCCTACAGATATAGTCAATTTGATTTCGGTGTATTCCATCTAGTGAGGTCCATGTGTATAGTCACTTTCATTTTGTTTAATAAATAATCTGCGGTAAGTCATTGATCTTACAAAATTCTATCATGCCATCTCCAGTATCATTTCTAGCACCAAGGCCTTATTTTCCAAGTACTGATCCTTCCTTTTACAACCTTTGCATTCCAATCACCAGTAATTATGAATACATCTTGTTTGCACGTTTGATCAATTTCAGACCAAAAAAGTTGGTAAAATTCTTCAATTTTATCACTATTGGATTTACATGGTGTGCAAATTTGAATAATACTGGTATTAAGTGGTTTTCCTTGTAGGCATATAGCTATTATCCTATTATAGACAGCACTGTACTTCAACACAAATCTTTAAATACTCGTTTTGACAATGAAGTTGAGTCCATTCCTCACAGTAAGCCATGCGATTGTCTGATTCAAAATGGCCAATACCATCATCTATAGCCATACCACCACCCTGAAAGTGCCTGATCTCGTCACAATGGCAATAGCAGCACATTTCAGCTCACAAATACCTAGGGTGTCAATGTTTACATGTTCCATATCATTTCTAACAACTTTCAATTTTCCCAGATTCATATTTTGTGCATTCTATGTTCCAGTTATTCGTGGATATTTACAGCTGTTTCTTCTCATTTTGTTTTTTGCCTCATCTAGAAATGAAGGTCCCTAAAGCTTTATTCCATTCATGTCATTATGGTAAACCAAGCTTAAAGGAGACAGCTCTTCACCAGTCATTTTTTGAGTGCTACCCAACCTGAGGAACTCATCTTCCAGCACTGAGTCTGAAAACATTCTGCCACTATTCATAATGTTTTATCTTTTTGTACTATATATGACAATGTTCTGTAGCTATTCACATGGTTATCAGTGGCTAAACATTCAAAAGTAGTCTGCCTGTCCTTCTTCCTAGTCTGTCTTAGTCTGGAAACTCTCTTGAAATCTGTGCACCATGGGTGACCCTGTTGGCATTTAAAACACTATATTTATTGATGGTTTCCAGCATCACAGCAACACACATGACACTACAGTACAACAAAATGACAAGCAAGTGGTATTAATTTAATTTCAGGTATGTCTCTGATTCTAGTCATTAGAGTCAGGGCTTTGATTTCAGCATGATGAAGCATTTAAGTAAGACTACAGGAAAAACACAATACAAAGAAATTAAAATCACCTCACATGAACAGAAAAAGAGCTTATGTATCTTTTTATTTTGGATCATTTGATTTTGAATTGAGATTGGTATTCAGTATGTCTGGCAGAGGGAACGGTCATTCATTAGACAGCGGCATAACTGTCCCGCTTTCTTCTTTAGGTCTCTGCTCTAATGTCACCATAAAGAGCGACTTTCCCTGCTTAACCTGTACACAGTACCCCACATCCCACAAGCCCTACTATTCATGTCATCATCTTACTGTATATAATTGTCTCACAGATGATTTATCTCTCCCCTAAAATATAAGCATGGTTAGGGCAGGGGGCCTTTGTCTATCTACTGCTATGACCAGTGCCTACAATATTACCTGGACTTAGTCTTCAACACATAATTAAATTAATGTGTGAACTACTAAATGAATGGAAACAAAGCCAGTTCTCTTATTTGGAACTAGAAAATAACTCAGGTCTTCAGATTGATGTATGCAAATGTGGAGGTGCAAAGTATAACTCTGAATTTCATTTTCCATCAATGTCTGATTATGTACTGATTAAATCTGACAAGCTGCAAAGGAAGAAAAATCATTATTAGACCCCAACCTATCATCTGTAACAACCTAAATGTATCTAATGATATGTTTTATTATATATAATAGCTTTTATAGAGGGAAAAAAAGATATGGCCACATTTCACTCTATAAAATTTTCAATGAATAATTATTCTCTACATTTAAACACAGTCACAAAAATTTTTAGTTATATTTATGTCTGCAAACAAATGTATTTAGAAATAACATTTCATGTGTAGATACTTCAGTATGAATCCAAGTCGCTATGGGTCAGGTTTGACTCAACAGCACTTAACAACAACAACAATTAAGTACTTCTTCCAATCATAGATATACTAAGGATGATACACACACAAACACATCTTCCCTGAAAGCAAAGGAAATGAGCTTTTCTCAATTACATCTTTGTGCCAATGTTAATTCTCAGTTTAACCCAATATGATATCATCCCCATCTGTAAAATCAGGAAAGAAAGTTCAGACATGTGCCATGGTTGGTTGTATAAAGTCACACGCAGCTATTCCATGATAGCATTAGCCGGCTGACTGAAATCTAAAATATAAAAACGAATATCCAATATTAAGCTACCATATGTGAAAATAAGCGGTGCTGAACTCTCTTCTCTTTAAACGCTCTACTGAGATGTGTAAGGAGCCTTGGGAGAATATGTTCGAGTTGAGCTGCTAACCACAAGGTCAGCAGTTAGAATCTACCAACAACACAAAGGGAGAAATATAAGGTTTTCTGCTCTCATTAAAGATTCACATCCTCGAAAATCCTTATACATGATCATTTTGAGTCAAAACTGATTCCACAGCACACCGCTGCCAGCACTATCACTGAGGTATGTATGTATTATGTACTACGAGTAAACTTAGGCATTTGTATATTTACATATATGTATTGGAAAGGGCACATAAATGTAAAGCAATATGAATTTTCCCAAACTAAGATGATTCATCTAACCAGCATGAAGCTTCAGAATGACATGATCACCAGCACTCAGAAATCTTCCTGTGCTAACTCGAGGGAAGATGGCCCTTCTTAGAGAAAACACAACCCTCACGCTTCAAGCACCATGGATAAGCTGTGTCTGGTTTGTACTCTGTATAAATAAGAGTATACATCATGTTCGTAAGACCCATCCATACTATAAAATACATGCAGTTGTACTTCATCCATTCTTATTGCTGTATATTATGACACTTGGACAATATCCATGTATTATAATATTCTAATGTGATGAGCAACTGAGTACTCAACCAGGTTTTCATTAATACAACAAATACTATTGCTATGAACATCCTTACACAGGTCTCTCAATAATGTTTATAGTTTTCAACACAAAAGTTCTTTTCCATCAGATATATTCCTAGATATATGTCATTTGGAGGCTACTATTTCTTTCAAATAGTATCTTGAAATGATTATAATGAAATGCATAAACACCTGGAGTTAGAAAACCAAAAGGCAAGAATATGCTTAGCATTTATAAAGTTGAAAGAAATGGAGAAAAAATTCAAAACTCGGATTCTACGGGCAAACTACTGAATGATACAGAAAGTATCAAAACCAAATAATATGAAAGGACTACAAAGTCACTGTATCAAAAAGATATGGTTGATGTTCAACCATTTCAAGAAGCAGCATAAGATCAAGAGCTAGTGGTACTAAAGGAAGAAGTCCAAGCTGTATTGAAGGCATTGGCAAAGAACAAGGTTCAGGGAGTTGATAGATTACACATTAAAATCTTTCAACTAACTAACTGATGCATCACTGGAGGCACTTAATCATCTATGTCAAGAAATTTGGAAGATAGCTACTTGGCCAATTGATTGGAAAAGATCCCTATCTGTGCCCATTCCAAAGAGAGGTGATCCAATAGAATGCGGAAATCATCGGACAAGATCATTAATATCCCATATCAGTAAAATTTTGCTAAAGGTAATTTTAAAATGGTTCAACAGTACAATGACAGGGAACTTCCAGAGATTCAAGTTGGATGCAAATGAGGACATAGAATGAAGCATATCATTCCAAAACACTTTATTAACTTCATGAAGAACCCCTACACAGATTAAGAGGCACTCAGAGCAAGTGGACACTGAATCATTTGAAATTAGGAAAGGTATGTGGCAGGGTTGTATCCTTCACCATACTTAATCTATATGCAAATAATCTGAGAAGCTGGATTACATGAACAAC
>NW_006408642.1:1731739-1734615 GCF_000296735.1 Chrysochloris asiatica
GTTGGAGAAGAATATTAAAAGGACCACAGACTATCAGAAGAACAAACAAATCTGTATTGGAGTTAAGTACAGTCAGAATGCCCCTTACAAGCCAGGATGGCGAGTCTTCATCTTTTCACACTTCGGTCATGTTGTCAGAAGGGATCAGTCCCAGGAGAAGGACATCATGCTTGGTACAGTACAGGGTCAAAAAAAAAAAGAGAACAACAGACAGATACAGTAGCTACCACAATGGGTTCAAACAAAGCAATGACTCTGAAGACAGTGTAGGACCCGGCAGTGTTTCCGTCTGTTATACATGGGGTTGCTGTAAACTGGAACCAACTTGGAGCTACCTAGCAACAGGATAAGTGGAATAACCTTTAAAATGGTTGGTTTACGGTTGGTAGAAATGTGGTATTTTAAATATTGAGTCTGGGCCTGATGACCTTGATAAATTCACTTATTAATGCTATCATTAGTAGTCTTTTGAACTTTTTAGGTACGTACAGCTTACACCCCACTTTTCAAAAGTTCACTTTATGCTACTTCACCTTTACTGAAGAATTAAATTAGTAGCCGCTTTCACTAACCTAAAGAAAACATGGAGAGAGGATTTTCACTTTTACAAAAACAAAATAATAAAAAATAAAACAAAGTGAACGTAAAACTAGCATTCAGTGCTTGCTTTGTAGGCAGTGGTTAAAACAGGAAGCACACAGCTGAGCAGTGAGTGGTACTGTCAAGCTCCTTCCCCAGGAACTAAACTCAGCATCAAGCCACCGTAGGTTTGAACTATGTCTTTCAATACTATTGTTGTTAAGTGCCATAGAGTCAGTTCTGACCCGTAGAAACCATGTACAGGGTTTCCAAGGAGCAGCTGGTGAGCTTGAATCACCAACCTTGCAGTTCAAATGGCTTTGCAGTCTGGCAAATTAACCCACAGCACCACACCAGGACTCCAAACAAAAGCCTACAGCACCCAGTATTCTCAGGAGGTCTCCCATCCAAGTACTAACCAGGCCCAACCATGCTTAGCATTCAGGGTGGTAGGGCCTTAGACTTGAACACTGTATGTTATTGTTATTTAAGGCTGTGTGTGTTACTTAGCATGATTTCGTAGGCTCTTTTGGGGGTTTGGGAACACTCGGAAAAAGATCCTATATAAATTAATGGTAACTCCTCTTTGCTTTATGCCATTTCAGCTTACAAAAGATTTTAATGGGAATGCTCTAACTTCCTATTACAGGGGAATCCAGTACCCATACTTGAATAGAATTCTTATACATCTATTTTTTTTTTTTTTTTCTAATCTCACTGAACAGGGCCTCCATCTAGCACAATGCTCAACAAAAATGGTGACAGTGGGCATCTTTGTCTTGCTTCCAATCTTAGGGTGAGTATTTTTCAACAGACCACTACGGAATATGACAATTGCTTTAATTTTAGGTATTCTTTATCACATGAAAAAAATTCCCTGCTAATCTTAGTTTGCTAATAGGTTTCACATGATATAAAGGCATCACATTTTGTAAAGTACCTTTTCTACAGTGATCTTTCATTGTGATTGTAAGCAAGAAAAAAATCAGAAACTCTTGTTTCAAATAAATAATACATACATTTTTCTAAAAATTTAGCTTAGCGAGCACATTAACATTTTTCAGTCAGGATCACTTACAATTCCATCATTCTACCCTTCCAGCATTTGCATTAATGACTATGGAAGTGAAAGGGCTGGGTGAGAACACTTCACCCCTCCAGCACAGAGATAGAAAGAGCTGCCTGGAATCATGGGTCTTCCTGTCCTCCTCCTGGCTATGGAGAACTATGAAGCCAAGAGAATAAAGAGATGGGTTTCCCAGGTATAAAAATATCAGGCATACATACTGGAAGAGGGAGAAAAATCTTTCAGCTACCCATTGGATGCTCTTTTCTAACTTTAGCATCCCATAGCAGTGACTCTGCAGAAATCTTGGCTTTTCATTATTTGCTTGCTAGCTTTATTTTATTCTTTTGCCTCTTTATTGAAATATTTTTCTATTAATATTTTTCAAGTTTCTCATCACCGTCTCTTATTTTTCCTCTCAATTTTCTTTCTGTGCCTACTACTCTTTAATCTTTCATCAATGAATTATTTTTCTGTTCTTCATCTCATAAAGCAAGTGGTTATTTTAGGCCAACAGTGATCCACTAGAGTGGATCATATGTGTCCTGGTATGGCACTGTAAGATAAGCACTGAATTGAAAACTCAGTTTGAACCACATATTAGAATTTCTGTTGTAATTATTTTTAAATAAAGATTAGCACTGCTTTCCTCACTGAATCCATGTACCAGTAGGTTCTCTGACCCACAGAGTAGTGGTGCTTCAGTCTCTGAAGGAAAGGGAGGCAGGGGTAGCTCGCAGCGAGATCTGCGAAGCAGCAAGATCTGCGAAGCATCAAGATTTGCGAAGCAGCGAGATCGAGATCTGGAGTCCTGGTGTGGTGCTCTGGTTTAATGCACCAGACTCCAAGGCCATTTTATATATATGAAGTAAAAAGCACCATCTCTCTCCCATGGAAGGCCTGATGGATTCAAGCTGCTGACCCACGGGGTTCGCAGCCAGATTCTCAACCACTACAATACCAGGCCTTCCATCTTCAAGATGGCGGGTCAGGTAGACGTGTAGTGAGGAGCTCGGTCAACAACAACATGGAATACTGGGCCAAGAGGGCTCATGAGATGGTGTGTTGGAACTCTGGAACAAATATAAAGGTATGTTTGGAGGTTCGGAGGGTTTATAGCTGGGGAATTTGCAGGAGAATCCAGAAATCTATTATTTTCTGGATCAAGACACTCAGCTATTCCAGGAGCCGCCATCTTGGGAGAGCATATCTTGAATGTACCAGGATTGAT
>NW_006408642.1:1739256-1756351 GCF_000296735.1 Chrysochloris asiatica
GTATACAGAGTCACTGTACAAAAAGTGAAAAGGTCAACCATGTCAAGATATATTATCAAGAACCAATGGTCCTGAAGGAAGAAGTCATCCAACAAGCTGCACTAAAGGCATTGGTGAAACAAGGCTTTAGGAATTGACAGAATGCAAACTGAAATATTTCAGCAAACTGATGTGGCACTGGAGGCACTCATTCAACTATGCCAGGAAATGTGGCAAACAGCTACCCGGCCAACAGGTTGGAAGAGATCCATATTTGTGCCCATTCTAAAGAGAGATCATGCAATTAAATGCAGAAAACATTAATACCATATGCAAGTAAAATTTTTCAGAAGGTAATTCAAAAATGGCTGCAACTGTACATTGATAGAGAACTGCCAGAAATTGAAGGCAGACTGAGAAAGAGATGTGGAAACAGAGATATTACTGCCGATTTTCAGATGGATCTTGGCTGAAAGCAGACAACATCAGAAAGCTGTTACTTATGCATTATTAATTATGCAAAGGCTTTCAACTGTGTGGATCATGACAAGCTATGGAAAACATTGTATTGAGTGGGTATTCCAGAACACCAGAGCATTGAATTGTGCTCATGAGGAACCTGTATATAGACCAAGACACAGTTGTTAGAACAGAAGAAGGGGATACTGAATGGTTTAAAATCAGGAAAGGTGTGTGCAAGGGTTGGCATCTTTCACTATATTCATTCGATCTGTATGAGCAAATAATCTGAGAAGGGGGAATATATGAAAAAGAGCATGGTATCAGGAAGGCAGAAAGACTCAGTAACAACCTGAAAACACAGAGGACTTAAAATCCTGATGAAGATCAAAGATACAGTCTTCAGTATGGTTGTACTTCAATGTAAAGAAAAAAAAAATCCTAGTAACTGGACCAATGAGTAACATCATGTTAAAGGCAAGAATACTGCTGGTGCAGTACGGTAATTGCTCATAAGGTAATTGCTCACCACAAGGTCGGTGGTTCAAACACACCAGACACTCCTCAGAAACCCTAAACAGAGTCTCTGTGAGTAAGAACCTACGTTACAATGCCTAACAACAACAACAAAAAGGGAGAAAAAAACTGAAGTTATCAAAGACTTCATTTTGCATGGATCCACAGTCAACACTTATTCCAGCAGCAGCCAAGAAATCAAACAACATATGCATTACACTAGTCTGCTGCATAACACCTCTTTAAAGTGTTCAAGAGCAAAGACATGAGTCTGAGGACTAAGCATGCCTCACTCAGGACTAAGGTGCACCTGACTCAAGTCAGGCTATTTTCAAGTCTCATATGCATTTGAAAGTAGAATAATGAATAAAGAAAGGCATAGAGGAACTAACTCATTGAAGTTGTGGTTTCGGGGACTAAGGTGTGCCTAACTGAAGTCTGGGTGTTTTCAATCATGTTAAATACATGCAAAAGCTGGACAGTGAAAAAGGACAGAATTGGCACATTCGAATTGTGTTGTCAGCAAAGAATAGTGTATATAACCCATGGATTGCTAAATGAAATAAAAACCTCAATCTTATACGAAATATTATCAGAACGCTCCCTCGCTCATTTTCTTTGGATTGCATCATTAGGAAAGAACAATTGCTAGAATAGTACATCATGTTTCCCCAAAGTGGAAGGTCAGAAAAAAAGAAGTTGAAAACCTCAAAGAGATGAAGTGACACAAAAATCACAACAAGAAATGTATCAAGAATCATGAAGGTGGCACAGGAGTAGGTCACCATTTCATTCCATTAATGTTGCCATGAGTTGAAGGTAACTAAGACACACACACAGCAATCAAAACCCCTCAGTGAGGTGGAAGACACATTAGCGACAATGATTGCCTCAAACCTAAGAGACTGAGAGGAAAACGCAGAACCAGGCAACGTTTAGCTCCATAAGCTGGAACTGATTCAATGACACCCAATAACTGATAAAGGGAATAATGGCAATGGACCTCATAGAAACCATGCTGTGAAAGCAGCCAGACACAAAAGTGGACAGGTTTTATGACTCTACTTATACAAGGAGCTCTGGTAGCGTAGTTGTTACGAATCGGGCTGCAAACCTTAAGGTCAGCAGTTCAAAACTACCAGCTGCTCTGCAGGAGAAAGATGAGGCTTTCTGCTCCTGTAAAGATTTACAGCCTCAGAAAGCCTGTACAGGGGCGTTATGGGGTCGGAATCGACCCAACGGAACTTAACAACAACAAACTTATATGAAAGTTTAAAGGGAAAATTAACCAGTGCTGACAGAAACCAAAATACTAATTAGCTATGGATCCCAATACTATGTAAGGACAAAATTTCTAATTAGAAAACTTCTGTATCTTCATCTATGTGCTGGTTTTACAGGTTTAGTCACATGTAAAACTTCATTTGGTTGTATACTTACAATTAGTTTAACCTCAATTAAACACGTATAAAATAAAATAAAATCATTTCAAAGCTATTTAAATATCTTCCAAATAAATCCAAATGGGTTTTGCGTCTATTAAAGAATGCAACATGTTCTGATTAGTTTTAAAAAAAATATGGGACCATCTGAGAATATAAAATTTTACTGTACAAAATAAAAAGTTAAAAAACAACTCTTTGCATAATTGGTGTATGGTTTTAATAAGTATCATAATTTAGGAAGCCTAAATGATGCACTTTCTTCATTTAGATCTGTGCATCATTAGGACGTTTACTTCCCAACTGTAACAGCCATTAAAACCAAGTATCAAAATCAATGAAACCAAACCTGCAAATTAGCTCTGCTGTATTTTTTAACATAACGAGGCGTATTTGATTTAAAACTATACTGGATTTCACACCGCTAAAATAATGTTAAATATCACTTATCCTATTAGTATTCTCACCCAAAGGGGTTCATGAAGCCCCTTTTATCCCCTGTCCTGTGTGGCGCTATCGGTTAATGCAGCAAAGCCGTTTGAACTGCAAGGTCGGCAATTCAAGCTCACCAGCTTCTCCTCGGAAACCCTATACAGGGTCGCTATGGGTCAGAACAGACTCAAAGGCACTTAACAACAATTATAAGGACGGAGCCCTGCTGTGGCACTGTGGGTTAATGCACCAGACTGCAAAGCCATTTGAACTGCAAGGTTGGTAGTTCAAGCTCACCAGCTGCTCCCTCGAAACCCTATACAGGGTCACTATGGGTTGGAACCGACTCAACGGCACATAATAACAGTAACTATAAGGACATTCCGTGAAAACCTAGTAGAAGGGGGAGGGGAGAAACTATCCGAAGAGGGAGGTGATTTTGAACTGGCCTCAAACAAGGCAAGAAATAGATATTCAATAGAAAATGTTAAGTTTACGAAGTCTTTGTTTGTGCTACCAGTAAGATGGAGTCTTGTGAAAATATTTACACTCATGTCCGTATAACTTCTGTGCTAAAACCAGGTTTCTTGTTTCCTTCCATGTTGCACTCTGACAGACCCTCTGTGAGCACTAGAGTCTCTGAATTTGAATGGCTGTTTGTACTCAAGGGGCCTCCTCCTTACCTAGGAGAAAGCTGATGCCCAGGCAAAGCCCCAGAATGCAGTTCAATGTTAAGTAACTTGTTAAGTCCTGTTGAGTTGGTTCCGACTCACAGTGATCCTGTCTAGGATTTCCGAGGCTTTTAATCTTCGTGTGAGTACATACATAGCCTCATCTTTCTCCTGCAGAGGAACTGTGTTGTCAGCGGGCTTGAACCCTAACATTGACCCATGCTTATCCTACAGAGTCACAGTGCTGCACTCCCCTTGTGTAAAAAATCATGGTTTTAGCCCTTGGGTTAAAAAATGCCATTCTGGATGCCGTGTTCTTGTTTTACTATTGTTCAACTAAGGACACCTGGGAGCAAAATGGCTAAGATCAAAAGGTTGGTAATTGGAACATAAACTGCAGTTCCATGGGAGAGAGAGCTGGTCATCTTTTTCCTTCAAGATTACTGTCAACCAAGTCCTCTGGAGCAGTTCTGCTCTGTCACATGGGGGAGGGTCCGGATATCCAGAAAGGCTCCACTGTGGTGGAATGTGTTAACATAATGAGAAGTAAAAGGCCTGCAAGACTTATTCAGCTACTTATAGCTAATTATGCAGGAATATGGAAGAAAAAACATTGGTACCTATATAAAAGTAAAATCATTTTATTAGTTTCTTTGTTGTTGTTGCTACGTGCCATCAAGTTGGGATCCGACTCTTGGTGACCCTGTACAGGGTTTCCAAGGAGCAGCTGGTGAATTGGAACTGTCGGCCTTAACGGCCCAAACCAACATTGCAGTTTACCGCAGTAACCAGCAGCACCACACCAGAAGTCCTTTATTGGTTTCTAGCCACTCCTTAATATATCTTTAAGTGGAAAAAGTCGATACCTTCTTTTTTATTAAAAATATTACTGATAGATTAGTCTTTAGGAACTCATTTTTAGTGTGCAAAATTCCAGAAGCTTTAACAAAAGAATCACATAAAGACATCTGAAATCTAAGTGATCTCTTGACATCTGACTAAAAGTCAAAGCAGTGGACCACAAGACAAATAGAACATCTCACCCATCAAGGTTGACTATTACCTTTGTTTCATGATCTGTAAATGACTTATTAAATTTCTCTATACAGTTTTATTACTATTCTAATCCCATTAATAACTGTCCTCACTTTAAATGTCCTACTGTTTGCGGAACGTGGTAGCAATGTACTGCAATAATTGCTGCCTGACATTAGATTTTCTTTCTTTCTAAAACCGGATACAAACGAGAAGGCGTCAGACACACTGTGCAGCACTCATCATATCATTAAAGGAAAAAAAGGCAAAGGCAGATGTTAGCCAGCTCTCTCTGTATGGCTATAACCTGCAAGCTTCCGAATTTCCATCTTTAGTTTCTGAGTGTCAGCAGCCGAAACATATGGGAATAAAAGTGAATGCATGTTTCAGCACATTGTGAAAGCAGAAAAAAACAATTTATATCTTAATAGCTTTCTTTCATTACATTAACTTTTCCCCTGTTTTCATCTTGGAGATTTCACAATTGTTCATGTATACAGACAAGTATAAGAAAGAGCCAGAGAATCTTAGAACTGTAAGGGGTTCCAGAGGCCAAAAGCCAACTTCCTGCCAGGGTCTGAATCACCTCTCTGATCAGAGTCCCTTGCAGTGTTGAGGGATTCACAGTGCTGAGCACTCGAGACTTCCAGACATTCATCTTTACCTAGTTGAGTCTTCAACCCATTGGAAATTATCTTAGGTGGAACAAGAAATGTTGTTCTGAAACTTTCACTAAGACTTAATGTCCTGCCTTTGTTGTGATTAATGACAGCAACCTCTCCCCTGAACCAGACACCACACATACACACAAGTGAAGACAACCATAGGTGCTCTAGTCTCCTAGTCCACAAGTCAAGCATCCCCAGCATCTTCCACGATGGCTTCCATTTTCCTCACCATCATGGATCACTAACACTAAGCAGTCTCTAGTTTTATTTGCAATGTTTCTTTCGAAATGTTTCACCCAGAATTAAACTCAACTCACTTCCTTATACAAAATAGACATTTGCGTTCCCACAATATACTTGTTCCTGAAATGAAGTGGAGTAGAGAATTTGAATTTGAAGTCCATATGAACATAAGGGAAAACAGGGTCAGGAGAGTCACTGCAAATTAATGCAACGCTCAATGGTAAAACAGAGACCACATAAAAATATAATAAGGGGAGCCATGGCTTTCTCTTCTGTCTGCTGGATGCAGACAACCTTCAAGACCCTGGTGTCTGATGGAACCATGAAATGGAAGGAGTCAGGCATCACATGGAAGAAAGACATCACACTGACCATACTGTACTGTGGAAGTCAGATCTTATACTGTTAAGTCTAATAAGTACCAAACATATTTAATGTTAATCAACTGAATCTCTGGTTCATTTCTTCCACCAGCATTGCCTGTTGTTGTTGAGTGCCATCGAGTCAGTTCCGACGCATAGCGACCCTGGATAGGGTTTAAGAGGAGCAGCTGGTGAGCTTGAACCACATTGCCTAGCCAAGTACAATTCTCCATCTAAAAGTCCAGAGTCTTTCTGATTATATGAACCTGGAGTTCATGACTTCTATCTCTCCCAGATCTCATCTCAATCAGCACTTCTTAGATGTGGTCTCAGGCTTTGCCTGGTTGAGTCTCTCCCGTTTTCAATTATCGTACATTAAGATCATAATCATTTTGTCTAGACAGGCTTATTTATCTAAAGTAAATGAGTGCTGGACACTGTTTAGTGTCCCTATAGTCTCCAAGGGACAATGAAAACAGAGAAGACCCAAGCACAACCAGGAGGTTGGTGTTAGTCTCCATTACTTGTTTTTTTGGTGTTGTTTTTCTTTTTAAAGTTTTTATTGTGAACTGAGTGAAAGTTTACAGGGCAGATCATTAGTTCTACATTCAGCAAATCATATACTTTGTTTCATTGAAATGATTATAATCCCTTCTATGTACCATCAGTTAACAGTATTTCTCTCTATTCATTTTAGCTCTCCCTCTCTCTTTTTTTTTTAAACACTCAAGCATATATAATAATTTACACCACTAGCTCTCAGTCTCTCTCTTCCCATGAATCTAGAGTTCTCAGCTGCTCCCTCTCTCCATGTCCCCATCTCTACCTCTATCTCTGGCACTGCTGCTTCTCTGGATAAGGTCCCAAATTCTGCTTGTGCTCTTCTCTCCGATGGTCCTCTGTTTCTGGACTTTACGATTAACTACTCCCCCGTTTTTGTTACAAAACTTCTACCTTTACAATTGTGACAGTCGCAATTAGTCATGATAACAATTACACATTATTGAATCTTATGCCTGTATCTTTTTACCAGACCTATCTAGACAACATGAAAACTATTCAGTGGGAACTCTTTCTTCCCCCCAACACTCTTAAACTACACTCCCTCTTGAAACCTTGTAAGCCTGTCACTTCATGCCTTTATTGTCCCCTCATTTTAGGTAGCCAGTGTCTAAATTGCCTGTGACTATTAACTCTGTATACAGAGAGGATAGCATGGATACTTGATGTGAAGACTCCTTCCCTCTCTGTTGGTATTTTGAGCTACTACCTCCATGAGGATATGTCAAGTTCCTATTTACTCTCGTTTCCTTTATCAAAAATTGTTTTGTGTTTTAATCTTCCTCTAGTTGGGTTCTGATATTCAAGCCAATTAAGGCTAGGTCAAATGGGTATTATCTACAAGTTTGGGTGTTCTTGTGCATCTCCCCTCACTTCATATCAGCTGGTTGCTTCACTCTGTGCTCTAGCCCTCTGTGACTATGTCCTTGTCCATGGGCTCAGGTGTCCCCAAGTCTCACCACACTTTGGACCAACCAGGCCTTCCTCAACTCCAGATTGACATGAGTCTATGGGACTGTTCCGACTCAGACCACCCCTGTATAGGATTTCTGGAGAGCTGCTGGTGGGTCCGAATGATCAACCTTGCCATTCTAACTGACCTTGTGGTCCAGTGCTTACCCTACAGTGCCACACCAGGAACCCCTGTCTTGGACTTTATTTCTATCTAATCGATAGTAGTGGTTACGTATTGGGCTGCTATTATCAGGGTCAGCAGTTCGAAACTACCAGCTGCTCTGTGGGAGAAAGATGAGGCTTTCTTCTCCCATAAAGATTTACAGCCTCAGAAACCCTGTACAGGGTCGCTATGGGTTGGAACCGACTCCACGGCACATAACAACAACAACAACAATAATGGGATTACACGGTCCAGTTTGAGGACCACTCTCAACTGATTTTATAGTACTTAGTTTTACCCACTTACACCAATTCTAATGATTATACGTGAAAATTTTGTTATCATTTAATCTGCAAATAAACATATGAAATAAGTACATAGACAGAAATGTTTAGCAAGATAAGCTGCTAACCAAAGGGTTCAAGGTTTTAGTCCAGCCAAAGGCACCTCAATAGAGCCTGGTGATCTACTTCTGAAGAGTCAGCCAATGAAAACCTGGTGGAGCACAGTTCTACTCTTAATATACGAGGTCACCACGTATATGAATTGACTTAGCAGCAACTGTCGGTGTGTGTTTGCATGCCGATCCAGATAGAGACGAAGAACTAAACTATTTCACCTCATTGAGGCTCAGCTTTCATACCCAGCTATTACAATTACTATGTCCCATAACCTTCTTTTGCTCACATGCTAATTTCTCACCTTCTTCTCTAAATAGACTTATATCTTATGTTTTGGAAGATAGTTTCCAAAGTCTCTCAGTAGTTCTCTGTGATACTGAAAGGAGGCAGAGTTCATTATGGTTTGCTCCCTGACACTACTATAGATTGATGCTTTCCAGTTTAAAAATACATTTCTAATCTGATTGAGTACAAAACTCTTTTATACCCAAAACAATTCTTATGGTAACTGATAATATGGCTTTGATATTTCAGAATAGATCAGACTTTAAGAAATGTACCTGAGGACTAGTAAGTAGACTATTGGGAAGAGGAGTAATGACATGCAAGCCATCCTATCAAAATAAAACAATAAAGAAAGAACTGACAGTTTAATTTACTTAATAGATTGTTACAAATGAAAAAAGTAAAATGAGATTACCGTTTTTAAGCATTGCACTCCCCAAAGTTAGTCTCCTAAAAGTAAGCCTACAATTTCAGCCTCTGATGCTGATGTTTATTGTGCTCCATTGCAATAGGATCTACCCCTAAAAACTTAGTCAGTGAAGTCACAAAACTGTACCATTATCACAAGAGAAAGTGGATGAAAACTGAAGAAAAAATCAATCAACACTAATGAAATGGTTGAGCTCAAACTTGATTCATTTGAGTGGTTTTCAAAGAACCCACGTAATGTCTTCTGTATTATCAGGATCTCAATAAATACACACAAAGGAACTAAATACATGAAGTACATCATTAATGGCCAGGCCAGAACTCACATAACACATGGAACAGAGCATTCTATAACTGAGTTCATGAGTAGGTTGTAGAGATTTGAAGCATTTATTCTAAAAATGGAATGTGAGTACTACACTTGGTATCCACTCCCATTCGTTCAGTCCATGAATATTTGTTGTTGTTATGCACTATTAGAGAACGCCTATTAAGGGGCCAGGGAACTATCCAGGGAACCAACTCTGAAAGCAGATGATAGGCACCTGTCCTCCTGGAACTTTGATTCAGCAGGTGACAGAGACATCAAATAATAATTATATAATTCATATCTAAATTAGAATTGTTAAGTGAAACAAAGGACAGAATGCAGGATTGAGGAAGATGTCCTTGAGGAAAGCATTTGAGCAGAGTGCTGAAAGAGGTAACAAGTGAGATGGATTAAGAAAATAATACTGGGGAAAGTATGGTGGGGAGCATGGTTCAAAAAATAAGCTGAAATAAGGTGAATGTGGCCAGCACATAGGCACGAAAGATTAATGTGTTTGAGGTGAAACTAGTAAAATGAGAGCTGTATGCCACCTTAATGGTTCCAGGCTTGGTAAAAAACACAATAAAAAAACAATATATGGAGGAATATAATGAAGTTTCCCTCCTAAAATGATTGTTGATAGTCTCTCAGTGAGAAGTAGACCAGAGGATTACCTTTATTTCTCACTCAAATATTCTCCTATTCCCAAACTCAGTCCCTACAAATTGTCTCTGAAATTCCAATTAGACAAAAATACTATTTTTAATTAAAAGGTAAAGCTAAGTAATTCTCATAACACACATACACTAAAGGGAAGTAACATAATGCAAAAGAGGAAAAAGGAAATGAACAGACACTTTTCCAGAGATGATAGATGGCCAATACAATCCACGAAAATTATTTAACATGATTAATCATAAGGGAGATGCAAGTCAAAACCACAATGATCTATCACTTCATATCACTGTTGCTAAGTACTGTCGAGTCAGTTCCAACTCATATCAACACTGTATAGGGTTTCCAAGGAGCAGCTGGTGAGCCTGAACCGCCAACCTTGTGGTTCAAACCAACCTTGCAGTTCAGTGCATTCACCTACAGCATCATAACTAACAATAAAAGACCTACCATAGTAAATGTTGGGGAGAATGTGGAGAAACAGGATCCCTCATACCCTGCTACTGGGAATGGAAAATGGTGCTGAGACTCTGGAAAACAGGCAGTTTCTTAAAAGACTAAACATAGATATAAAATATGATTCAACAATTCTGTTCCAGTTATATATGCTAATACCCAGTTTTATCTCCTCTGCGAGCACTGAAAACCAAGGTTACATCCCATCCCCTCTGTACACAGGGTTGATAGGGATGGGCAATTTAAGACACTGGCTACCTAAAATGAGGGGTGGGGGCCATAAAGGCACTAAGTGACTGGCTTACAAGTTTTCAAGAAGGAATTTAGTTTCAGAGTGAGCAGGGGAAGGTAGAAATCCCACAGAGTGGTTTTCATCCTGTCTAGACAGGTCTGGTAAAAGGAGATGGGGACAAAATTATTATGATTCAACATTGAGTGACTGTTATCATGACTAATTGTGATTGTTCCAACTGTAAAGATAGAAGTTTTCTAGCCAAAAAGTGGAGAGTACTTGATCTTACAGTCCAGGAATAGAGGACCCTGAGACCATTCAAGGGAGAAGAGTGTGGGACCCTATCCAGAGAAGTGGTGATGCCAGAGATGGAGGCAGAGATGATGACATAGAGAAATCGAATAGGTGAGGATTAGGGTTAGGGTTAGGGTTCAGGTTAGGGGCTGTGTGCTCATAGTGTGGCAGGGGGGTGAGGGGGAGGCTTGTAGGGTGTGCTCTGTTTGTTTGAATGATGGTATAATCCTGAGAGTTTTGGTGTATATCCAAAAACACCCAATAAAACCGAACAGAGGGAATAGAAGCAAATGCAAATACTGTTGAATGGTGAGGCATGGAGGGGATTGTAATCATTGCAATGCAATGAAATACAAGATGAGTGTAAAACTGATGTGCTCCCATATAAACTATCACTCAATTCACAATGAAAACTTAAAAACAAACAAACAAACAAACAAATCCAAGGCTACAGTGTGTTCCTATCCAAGAAAAGCATACCTGAGATTTTACACTGAGAAACACTCAAAAAGCAAATAGCAAAATGAGTGAGGTAGACACTTAATTTTCAGTAATAGCCTTAAATGCCTCATGCAAAAGGTTAAGAGTGGGACACACCTTAGCAACAGGACAGAGACACACTGAAAATAAAAGGATGGAGGAAAATAATCCATGCAACTAGTGAACAAAAAAAGAGCAGGGGCAGCCATTCTGGCATCATATAAAATAGACTTTAAATAACAATCCACAAGAGAAAAGGAAAGATAGTATATAATAATAAAAAGGTTAATCCAGCAAGATGATGAAAAAACTATAAATATATATGTACATAACTGAAACCTACCAAAACATATGAAATAAATACTATTATGTGAGGAGAAAAGAGACAACTCCACAACAAAAATAAGGGACTTCAACACACTCTTTTCAGTTATAGACAGAGCATCAAAAAAGAGGAGCAGCAAAGGCATCCAAAACCTAAAGCCAGTTAGACCTAGTAGATGCATATGGAAGACTCTACCCAGCATCAGCACACTACACATTATTCTTCAATACAAACAGATCATTATCCAGAAGAGACTATATGGTATGACACAAAACAAGTCTTAAAAATTACAAAAAGGCTGAAACCACACAAAGCATCTTCTATAATCATAATGGCATGAAGCCAGAAATCAACAGGAAAAGGGAAACAAACACAGAAACTACATAATATGCTACTAAAAATGATTTGGGTATGGCAAAAATCAGAAGTCAAATTTTAAATTCCTAGAAAAGGAAAATGAAAACACAACATACCAAAACCTTTGTGACACAGCAAAGGGAGTACTCAGAAAGAAGAAGTGTCTACATTAAAAAAGAAAAGATCCCAAACCATTAACTTAAACCAACAATGAACAAACAGAAAAGGAAGAGCAAAAGAAGCCAAAAAACCCCAAACCCACTCCCATACATTCAATTCAGACTCACAGCAATTCTTTAAGA
Organism: Chrysochloris asiatica; assembly: GCF_000296735.1. Classification (NCBI taxonomy): domain Eukaryota; kingdom Metazoa; phylum Chordata; class Mammalia; order Afrosoricida; family Chrysochloridae; genus Chrysochloris; species Chrysochloris asiatica. The sequence continues at coordinate 1,751,288 of NW_006408642.1, forward strand.
AGGAAGAAATCTGCTTTCCAAATTGTACAACTTTTTCATATAAGCCAACTGCCTTTATCTATCACCTATGGAGTGGCTGATGAGTTTGAATCACCAAACGTATGACATCAAATTGATTCCAACTCACAGGAACCATATAGAGAAGGGCAGAACTGCCCCATAGAGTTTCCCAGGTTGTAATCTTTACCTAGATTGCCATATTTTTATCCCGTGGAGTCGCTGGTTTATTCTTCTTATGCTATTATTTTGCTTGAAAGCAGAGTGCTTAACCATTGCTCCAACAAGATTCTTTTAATTTTACCACAGTTAACCTAGAAATTTAGCCAGAGCTTCACTGGACGTTGTTACTCATGCAACTTATTCAGGGTTAACCACCCTTTTCTGTAAAGGGCCAGACAGTAAATATTCAGGATCTGTGGGCCACACATTCTCTGTTATGCATATTTAACTCTGCTGTTGTAGCACAAAAATGCCCATAGACAGTGTTTTAGATAAGTAAATGTGACTTTGTTTCAGTAAAACTCAATGTACTAAAACAGGTTGCCAACCTCTCCTCTACGTCATTCAATCATTCAAGAAATCTTTATTGAGCAGCTATTGTATCCATTGTCACTCATCTGCCACTTAATTATACTGTGAAGGTCTGTATGTTGCTGTGAGGCTGGATGCTCTGCCACTGATAATTTAAATACAAGCAGGGTCACCCATTGGTTGACAAGTGTCAGCTGAGCTGCCATATTAATACAGACTAGGCAGGAGAAGAGGACTACTTCTGAATGTTTAACCACTGAACACCTTATGAATAGAAGTGGAACAATGCCACCAAGGAAATACTGAATATTCATACAATAAGAATAGCACTAGAATACTTTCAGACATAATGCCAAAACTGAGCCCCTCAAGTGGGAATGCACTCAAAATATGACTGGAGAAGAGCTGCCTCCTCAAAGTAGAGTTTGACGGTGATGATGGAAGTGAAGTAAAGCTTTTGCTCTTCATCTTTTGAACTAGAGTGAATCTATAATCTGCTTGAATCAACAGGAAGTGGCGTAAGTAACGTTACAATTTCACAACAGACCTAGAAGCTTCTTCTAAGGTCCTCTTATGTTTGTTGTCACCAAGTTAAGCCTAAAAACCCTCAGTGAAAGCAAGACAGCATGTAGGGAAGAGGTGCCATGTTCTCTACTTAAATCCATGAGTTAAGCACAGCAGATATCAGAAGAGTCCAGCACACATTGACAACCTACAGAATAGTGAGCGAAAGGATGATTGTTCCAGGTCACTGAGTTTTAGGGTCACAGGAGACAGACCTGGCAATTAGTTACCATAAGATCATAACCTTGGAAACCCAATGGGGTATTCTGCTCTGTCTCAATGAGTCACTATGAGTTAAAAATTGACTCAACTGTTTTAGGTAGTTTATCCACAAGCTCACTGACACAAGATTGTGATTATTAGATGAAACTCATAGGGCAGATTTTCTAGTATTTCATACTACTATGAGGAGTACTGGTGTGATGCCATAGCCTAAGTACTGGCCCAAAAGGTTGTTTTCAGCTGCAGATTGTCAATTCAAAACCATCAGCTGCTCCTTGGGAACCCCATATAGAAATGCTATGAGTCAGACCCGATTCAAGGGCATTTAACAACAACAACATACTACTACTATGAAGGAGTAGCTTCATTCTTAAGTTATTAATTTATATAAAATGTCTGCTTTCCTCGAACTGAATCATAGTTTTATTTATAAATATAAAATTATATACATTTAATAAATCTATTGATTTATGGAGATTTTTCAAAGAGTTGATTTGAGTTAGTTAATATGTAGCAGGAGTTGGCAAACCATGACCTGTGGGATGGCTACCAGATTTTGTAAAATAAAGCCAGCCAGGTCCATTCATTTCTTGATTTTCTGTGGTAGTTTTCACACGACAATGGTGGAATGGAGTCTTAGCAACAGACACCATATAGCTAGCAGACATATAAATGTAGTATGTGCTGTGTAACGGAAAGTTTGCCAACACCTGCTATGTATTATTTTAAATGCTATTCTTAAAAGTAAAGAACTCTAGGAAAGTGTCTTCATTACCTAGTGCTGCTGCATCAGAAATACCACAAATGGGTCATTTTATAGGACAGATATTTAGGAGGAGACCTCTAAAAATTTATCTAAGAGTAGAATTTAGAGATACTGCAACATTTCCAAGAACTCCCACAAAATTCAGGCCACTCGTTTTGGGGGCGAGCTCTCTTTCCCCATTGGCTTTAGGGAAAGATAAAAAACCATATTCCCAAATGGCATTACTTGCAAAGGGTTCTAAAACATACTGAAGGAGAGGGAAAAATTCAATTCATAACATATAGCTATCAAGTATACTTTCTTTCTTCTGAAAGCCTAAACTCTCACAGCAATTTTCTGGTCTCCTGAGTAAACACTAACTTAGGCAGTTTTATAATAATCCTAGTAATAAATGAGTATTTTGATTTCTGACACACCATAAACCAATGAAGACAAACATAATTTCTTTAAACGCTTCTTTGGGGGTGCACTAGTTTTTTTAGCTGCCGCAGTGTGTCGTGCAAATCCATTATCCTAACAGTTCTACTGGAGAAACTGAAGCTGGAATTAAAATCTATTATCGAAAGGTCACTGCACAGAGAACAAGCCAGCAGCCAGTTTTAAAATGCTAATAATTCTAGTATTTTTCAAATGTAAACAAAAAGTCTTACTTCGTTTTATATTTTCCCCTCTAAATGTTACACATAAAATTAAACTTACAAAAAGCCTGGATTATATAACGTGCCTGTGTGCTGGTGATATGCCCACAACTCTACTGATGAGAGCTTGCACATTTTCTTGGCAAGCCCACCATGCACCAGACACTTACCTCTATTACTTGCCACGTACTTCATTGACTCTAAGATGTCACTGATAAAATGGCACACCATTATTGTAAATACCACTAACAAAGAGCAAATGCTGCCAATTACACTCCATCACATGCTGTATACCCTAGAATTTCATTTTACACTTAATGCAAATGCTCTTTGAGATGTTTTGATGCAATTTTCCTCATGTATTATTCTGTTGTTGTTGTTAAGTGCCATTAAGTCAGTTCCGACTCATACTGATCCTGAATAGGATTTCCAAGGAGCGGCTAGAAGGCACTCAAAACACAACTGGGCAAGAGTTGCCTCCTCAAAGTAGAGTTGCACGTAATAACCTGGATGAAGCAAAGTTTTGGGGGCCTTCATTTGATGATGGAGCACAACTCAAGATGAGAAAAAACAACTGGAAACACCAGTTAATACTCAGAACATGCAATGTACAAAGTATGAACCTAGGAAAATTGGAAGTTATAAAAAATGAAATGCAATGTAAAGGCATCAGTGAGATGAAATGGACTGGTATTTGTGATTCTGAATTAGAGAATCATATTGGTTTATTATGTCAGGAGTGACAAATTGAAAAGGAAAGACAACACATTTAATCCTCAAAAAGTACATTTCAATCTCTATCTTGAAGTAAAATGCTGTTTGTGATAGGATAATATCCATACATATATATAAAGAAGACCAGTTAATATCACTATTATTCAAATTTATGCACCAACCACTAAAAGCAGTGATATGAAACTGAAAAAGTCTCTCGATTTCTTCACTGTGAAATTGATCAAACATGCAATCTATATGTAGTGGTAATTACTGGAGATTGGGAGGTCAAAGTTGGAAACAATGAGGAAGGATCTATAGTTGGCAAATATGGCCTTTGTGACAGAAACTATGCTGGAAATCACGTAGTAGAATTTTGCAAGACCGACCTATTCATTGCAAATACCTTACTTCAAAAAAACATAAATAGTGACTAAATGCATAGACCTCACCAGATGTAATACAACTGACACATCTGTGGGAAGACGCAGTACAGAAGCTCAATATCATCAACCAAAACAAGGTTAGGGGCAGGCTGTGTGGAACAGACCATCCAATTATTCATATCCAAGGTCAGGCTGAGCCTGAAAAATTAAAACAAGTCCATGAGAGTCAAAATACAACCTTCAGTATATCCCAGCTGAATCTGGAGACCATTTCATGAATAGATTTGATATGCTGGACACTAATGACAGGGAAAAAAAATAAAAAAGAGTTGTGGGATGACGTAAAGAAAACCACATAGGTGTAACAAGGCATAAAACTTGTTCTTCAGCATACAGATGCTAAAGCGATCCAAGAAATGAGGAAGCAGAATTGCTGAGCAGAAAATTTCAAAAGGTCAGCTGGAGAAGACATAGTCAAGTATTATAATGTGCAAAGATCTGGAGTTAGAAAAACCAAAAGGGAAGGACAATCTCAGCATTTCTCAAGCTAAAAGAACTAAAGAAAAAAAAATATCAAGCCTTGACTTGCAATACTGATTGACTGTAAAGGCTACATACCAAATGATGCATAAAGCATCAAAAGAAGATGAGAGGAATGCACAGAATCATTGGATAAAAAAGAAATGGTCGATGCTCAACCATTCAAAGAAGTAACATAAGGTCAAGGACCTGGATCACAAAATGGATAACAAAGGTTTTAAGATGCACCAATTTCAGAGATAGTACCAGAAGAAGGGGAAAGAAAAGGTGTATTCTTTAGAATTGATCCTTATCAGGAAACTACCACTACTGGCTGGTGTTTGGCTGGAGGATGAAACTCGGTTTGATACTGACCTAATTCAACTTGGTAATGCAGAAACCTTTTTTCTACTAAAACTTGTAACATTATTCATGATCTATAGACAATTATCAACTTAAAAATTACCTGGCTATATTTGGTCCACCATTAAATTATATCACCCCTAATGTCATGGCTAGAGACCTGGTGTGGCGCTGTGGGTTAATGCGCCAGACTGCAAAACTGTTTGAACTGCAAGGTTGGCACTTCAAGCTCACCAGCATCTCTTACGGAAACTCTATACAGGGTCGCTATGGGTCAGAAATGACTCAACAGCACTTAACAACAACATGATGACTGGTGTGGTGCTGTGGGTTTATGCGCTGGACTGAAAAGTCAGTTTGG
>NW_006408642.1:1756516-1760286 GCF_000296735.1 Chrysochloris asiatica
GGTGTGGTGCTGTGGGTTTATGCGCTGGACTGAAAAGTCAGTTTGGACCACAAGGTTAGAGGTTCAAGCTCACCAGCCACTCTGTGAAAACCATACACAGGGTGGCTATGGGTTGGAAACCCTAAGGTGTTGCTTTTGTTGTTAAGTGCTGTTGAGTCAGTTCTAAACTGCAGTGACCCTGTACAACAGGGTTTTTTGAGGAACAGCTAGTGAGCTTGAACCACCAACCTTGCAGTTCAAACCGGCTTTGCAGTCCAGTGCATTAACCCACAGCACCATATCAGGATTATAGGAAACCCATATAGGTTCACTATGAATCAGAACTGACTCAACCTCACTTACCAATAATGTGACAGCTGTGCCCGGGGCCAGACATTCCCCACCCCTACTGTAATGAAAGCATTTCAATAAAAGCAGAACAATAGTGTCTACTTCTGTGTCTACATTAAAATTTACTTTTATTGGTGGTACCAAACAATAAACAGGTCTGTAAGGGGCATATAGCATAAAGCAGGTGTGTACTATTTATATTAATAAGCTACTTGAGATCAAAAGTGCAACATTTACCCAAGCACAAAGTACAGATGTATTAGCAAATTAGGAGGAATAGAACCAGGAAACACAATGAAAGTGGGTATTATTTCACTGCGGGAACTGCAGTCAATGAGATGAAAAGAAAAATATGTATGAATTGTTGAATGGAAAACTGATCTGCTCTAGAAGCCATCACCTAAATCATGACAAAAATTTTAAAAATTACAAACATTAGTATTAGAAATAACACTACTTGAAATAATTTAATTCTGTATGTACTAGTACATAAACCAATAAATGAGAGAATTGAAAGAAAAAATAAACAACCACCCACAACTAAGGTTCCATGAAGACTGTATTCAAAATGCATACTCAAAGCCCATACAGTAACAAGTCATCTTCACACAGACGAAGTCATCTTCGTACCACAGAATCTCAAGATACTATGTGTTTACCAACACTCATGTGATCTGTTTTCAACATTAAAAAAGCCATCAGACATTTAGTGGCCAGGTGCTCCTCAGAAACTCTATACAGGGTTGCTATGGGTTGGAACCAACTAGACGGTACTTGACAAGAACAGCGGCATCATAAGGCTGGAAGCAGCAGTACGGACATCAATGCGGTATACGCAGACTGGGAAAAAATACTCATCACTTGATGGACCTGCCTAAAATATGAAGTCCTAATAGTTGTGCCAATAACTCTGAGCTTCCATTGGGCAAATCAACTGCAGAAGACCTCTGTAAAATGGTAGAGCACCACACCAGTACTCCAAAAAAATCACACACTATTTTAGGCTTTGCAGTACATGAAGTCTTTCTTTCAACTACTCATCAATGCCATTACAATGCAAGACTAACCTTACATAACAAGTTAACAAATGGATATCTCTTTGTTCCAACAAAACTTTATTATGAAGGTGACCAGCCAGTCAGCAGGATGTAATTTACTGAGTCCCAACTTATCAGAATGTACCACCTACTTCCTCTCCCCACATTTCCACCATTCCCAGACCACCCAGACCAACTGTTACTCTTTCTAACAATACCATAATTTTCAGTGATTTCTTCTTTACTGCATAAAATCTAGACTAGAACCAGGCTATATGAGAACTAAAGCTTATGTAGTTTTTTGAGGGGGAAAGGATTATTTACAAGAAGAACACAGAAGTATAAATGTATAGTTGCACCTGTGTAAGCACAGGCTCTTGACACTTAGGTTCTATTAGCTTCATGGTAAATCAACCTGTCTGCTTCTGGTATACCAACTCAAAAATTCATTGAACACAAATTTTAGGTGCCCACCTAAATCATCTTTTAGAAAATTCTACCTTTGGCATCTCAATTCACTAAGTTCCAGTCTTCCATGGTTTTGTCTTTCTAGTTGTGAAATTTCATGCTTTCACAGGCAACAGTGCCTGCAAATCTCTGTAATCCCAATTTCAGGCATCAGCTTTCTTATGCCCACTCTCATCTAGGTAAAAGGGCTACTAAGAATCTCAAGAGCATGATTCCACAATATTCTCAGTTTCAGCCCAAGTTAAAGAAGAGAATGTTTTTAAGGGATTTATAGGTGGGTTTTTTGATTTATGGAAAGAGCATCAATAAAATTCATAGGAAATTCACACCATCTTTATAGAATTGTTGCATTAGAAGAACTACAAACTTGCACTGAAAAGGACTGGCCCAATGCTTTTCAGAACTTCTATTAAGGGATCCACAAAGCTCTGTACATACAATAAGCTGAAGAAGCTATTCGGCTGTCAAACTGGGTTACTCCTTCTATGAAAGGAAGAATGAGTTAGAGGGTGGAGGCAAGAGTCAGAGAACCATCCACAGGGACCACAATTCAGCTGGAAGCAATAAGCATTTTTGTTGTTGTTCCTGAAGATAATAGAACTGAGGAAATGTGCCCACCAAAATTTCAGCATTGCTATAAATCAGCGAATGCTATGCGCCTTCCATTTTTCTCTTCTTAGAATGAGAATACATATAATCATTGTAGTCCAAGTATATGGATTACTTAGCCACCTTAGTTCACAAGTCTTCAAGGTAAGAGAAACAGTATTCAATGAGTGGCAACTGAGAATGGACCCAAGGGGCTTCCTAGAAATCTACAGTTGATTTAGTGACAAGATCCTTGTCATCAAGTCTGAAGTTATCTGTAACAAGATGAGACTGGAAGAATATTAGGACACTGTAACTGTACTTTGCATATGGGAAAGACATGACTCATCAGGGGTTACAGAGTCCATGTTAGAAACTTCTTTCCCAATACAGCTCCCAATGAAGTATATATATGTCTCTGAGTATTCACAACCTTTGTGGATGTTTTTAGTTATGAATTCAATTTTTTCTACTTGTTACAGGTCTATTCAGATCTTCTAATGCGTGTTGAGTTAGTTTCAATAGTTCTAGAATTTGTATTTTCACAGAACTTCATCTATGCTATCTAATTGATTAGTACACAACTGGTAATGTTAAATGCAGTCGTGTCAGTTCTGACTTACAGTGGTCCCGTATAGAGTTTCCAAGATTTGGTTGGTGGGTTTGAACCATCAACCTGGTGGTTAATAGTCCAGTACTTATCCAACGGCACCAACCAGGACTCCAGATAGTGCTGTACCCTATTTCATTTAAGTATTTTCAGTCTGCTTTATTTTTGTCTTCGTCTACCTGAAATCTGCCAATTTTTCCAAAGAACCAGCCTGTATTTCATTGATACCCATTTTCTAGACTCAAGTTCATTTATTTCTGTCCTAATCTTTATTTTTCCCATCAATGTTTGATTTGCACTTAGTTTGGTCTTTTTTTTTTTTTTTTTTTTTGTTTTTTTGTTATTTCACTTAATTTTGTATTGGAGTCATGCATATACCCTTTTTTTGCCAATAGATTGTTTCTTAAAGTGAGAGGTTACTGTTTTGAGAGCTTTCTTCTTTTTAAAAGATAAGCATCTCTTCTTTCCTGCTCAGTGCAGCCATGGTTCATGGTCCCAAGAAGCATCTTCAGCCATGTGGCTGCCCCAAAACATTGGATGCTAGACAAACTGACAAGTGTGTTTGCTCCACTCACATCCACTGGCCCCCACAAGCTGAGAAAATGCCTCCTATTGATCATTTTCTTAAGGAACAGACTTAAGTATACCCTGACAGGACATGAAATTAAAAAGATCTGTATGTAGTGGTTCATTAGGATTGATGGCCAGGTCTGAGCTGATATAACCTATCCTGCTGG
>NW_006408642.1:1769829-1770929 GCF_000296735.1 Chrysochloris asiatica
CGTCTTCATATATATAAAGGAGAATAATAAAGAATTATTCCTGTTCAAGATGACTACGTGGTGCTGTAAGGGAAGGGGTCAGCTGCTGGTCTGCCCTGGATCAGAACTTTCCTCAGACAGAACGTGTAACACTTGGTGAGAACAGTTGAGAGGTGTAAATAAGAATTAAGCAAACTTCTGTTAATTTTTATCAAATTAAGTTCTTTCATTTCTTTGAACAACTTTCATCAGACTTGTTCTTGCTGTTCCCAGTCTTGTGAGAGGTCTTCAAAAATTCCACAGGAAAATAAAATTTGAAGGTAAGAATGTTAAGTATAAATTTTGTTTCTCAACATAAGCTCCATCAGGTCAAGACACTTGTCAAGCGATGATACCCATACAGGCTGTGTAGTCCACCCCTGAAGAACTGAGGGTCCTGGGATCTTAATCATTTCAATAGTCTTTTTTATATTAAGAACTGAAGAAAAATGGGTGCCTTTTAAAGACACAATGAAGTCAGGAAGAGTCAAATCCAGGCTCTCAGGTGGATGCCTAATGCTTTCCCAACGAAACTTCGGCAAAATTGCCCGTGTCTGATGAGAGTGATGAGCAGGAGCAATGTTCTGGAGGAGAAAGGCTCTCCAGGGGAGCATTCCCAGGCCTTCCTCAGCTAAAGCTTTGGCTAACTTCCTCAAAATCCTCTCTATTACAATAAACACCTGTTATCAAAATTTGCGCTCCACAAAGTTAATGAGCAAAATGCCCTGAGTATCCAAAAAAAAGCACTGTTGCCATTACCTTTGCTCTTGCCCAGTTTGCTTTTGCTTTGACTGGACTACATCTCCCTCTTGGGAGTCAGTGTGTTGTATTTTATTGTCTTCAGGATCATACTGGTAAAGCCATGTTTCTTCCAATCCTACAGCTCTTCCAAGAAAGGTCTCAGGATCTTGATACCACTAGTTAAGCATTTCCAGTGAAAGCTATATACTCATATCTACAAGTGATCTGGGCCCAAAAGCTTGGGCACCCATGGAGCAGAATGTTTGCTCAACTTTAATTTTTCAGTCATAATTGTGTAAGCAGAACCAATGAGATGTTTATGGTGTTGGGTTGTTGTTGTT
>NW_006408642.1:1771029-1781981 GCF_000296735.1 Chrysochloris asiatica
TATACCCTGACAGGACATGAAATTAAAAAGATCTGTATGTAGTGGTTCATTAGGATTGATGGCCAGGTCTGAGCTGATATAACCTATCCTGCTGGTTTTATGGACATCATCAGCATTGACAAAACCACAGAAAATTCCTGTCTGGTCTATGACACCAAGGGTCGATTTGCTGTTCATCATATTACACCTGAGGAGGCAAAGTACAAGTTGTGCAAAGTAAGAAAGATCTTTGTGGGCACAAAAGGAATCCCCCATTTGGTGACCCATGATGCTTCCACAGTATGCTACATTGATCCCCTCATCAGGTGAATGGTACCATTGAGAATGAATTGGAGACTGGGAAGATTACTGATTTCATCAAGTTTGACATTGGTAACCTGTGTATGGTGACTGGAGGTGCCAACTTGGGAAGAATTGGTGTGATCACTAACAGAGAAAGATCCTGGCTCTTTTGATGTGGTTCATGTCAAAGATGCCAATGGCAACAGCTTTTCCATCCAACTTTCCAACATTTTCGTTATTGGAAAGGTAACAAACCATGGATTTCTCTTCCCTGAGGAAAAGGTATCCGCCTTGCCATTGCTGAAGAGAAAGACAAGAGACTGGCTGCCAAGCAAACCAGTGAGTGAAATGTTTTCTAGGTGATTTGAATGAACATTATCTTTACATAATTAAAGATACTAAACACACACACACAGAGAGAAAGATAAGCATCTGTATATCTATCAACTTTCCACTAGGCATAGCTTTGGAGTCCTGGTGTGGCACTGTAGAATAAGCATTGAACTGCAAGGTCAGTTTGAAATGGTACAAATCCACGAGCCACTCTTCAGAAACCCTACGTAGGGTCACTATGAGTCAGAACCAACTCAACAGCACTTGACTTCTTTGACCAGTGGTCATTTATGAGCATGTTATTTAATTTCCATTTATTTTCTTAATTTACTATATTGTGAAATTACTGTATTATCTGTGTCACTGTGAGTTAATGTGCCAGACTGCAAAGCTGTTTGAACTGCAAGATCAGCAGTTCAAACTCACCAGCTGCTCCTTGCAAACCCTATACAGGGTCGCTATGGGTCGGTACCAACTCAATGGCACATAAAAACAACAACAACATATGGTCTTCAGTGCCTTTACTAACTAAAATGTAGGAGGTTTGCACCCACTTAAAAGGTGCCTTAAGAAAAAAGTCTGGTGATCAGCATCTGAAAGTTCACAAGCTTGAAACCCCTTCTGTGCAGTATGTGCAGTTGCCATAAGTCAGAATCAATTTGACTGGCAACTGGTTAGCACATGATCTATCCTGTAGAAAGTCCCATGTGTGCTTCAGAAGAACGTGGACCCCACTGGTATTGGATGGAATATTTATAACTGTCTATTGGGTTTAGTTAGTTTATCATGTTGCTCCAGTAGTTTATTTTGTGTTTAATCATCTTTCTAATTGTTCTTGCACATCAAGGTCAAAGACCACAGGCTTCAGTATAGATTATATCTGACCATGAAGAAAATGAAAAGTCTCACTACTCACACCTGACACTCTAAACATCATCATGACACAGAGAGAAGAAACTGCATCTGTCATGGATTTCATTCTACTTGCATCAATAACGAAGCCAGTGGAAGCAGCAGTTAAGAAATCAAATGACTGATTGCAATGGACAAACAAAGCAAAACATCTACTTAAAATTCCAAAAGACAAGGAAGTCACCCCGATGACTGACGTGTACCTGACCCAAGTCATGGTCTTTCTAGTCACTTCTTATGTAAGTAAAAGCTGAACAATAGAAAAATGAGCAGATCAAGCCCACCAGCCATTCCTTGGAAACCCTATACATGGTCGCTATGAGTCAGAACTGACTTGACAACACACGTCAACAACAAATATAGTGAAGTCTCAAAACTCTTGGCAATAATTAATGCTGTTAGAAATACACATATTCCACTGGGAGAATAACAGGGAAGAAAAATATATCAACACTTAAGTATAATGACTTCACAGAATTCTACATTCTTTGAGGGGAAAGTCAGAAAAATGTGAATAGATAAAATTTAGAACATTTCAAATGAGAGCTTTTATTTTATTAATATGTAAGTAGAACATGTATACATTTTCAAAAATTGTGGCAGTATATATGGGCATAAGATGTGAATTAAAGTTGCCCCCAATCCATCCCAAGAGACTTTTGTTCGTATCTGTTCTTTATTTTGATTGGCAGTAGTTAAGTCTAACTCCTATGCTTTCACCTCTAGTTCTTAGTTTATCATCGTTAAGCTGTGCCTTTTAACTTCTGCCATGAAAGTGGGTGAATTATTTCAGAGACGCTGTCACTATGCACCGTACTTCTTGGCTTCCTACTATGTAAGATGAGGTAGTATCCAAAAGTCAAAACTCAACAGAACTGAAGAATAATTTTAAAAAGCATTTTTACCTTGTTCATAAAGTAGTTTCATATTCAAATCTTTGCAGGCAACCAGATTGTTGAGCAATGCGATCACACTTTGCATGGTGTTACCCAGAACGCTCTCCTGATGCTCCTGCAATGGATAATAATTTCCACTGTGATTACACAAAATTACAATCAGATCGCCTCAAGAATAATTTAGATCATGATCAAGAAAATACCGCAATTGTTCACCATGGGGTCATTCATCATACAAATTTAAGTAAGTACCTTTCTGCACTAGAATGAGAGAGACAAAGGCTCTGCTGTGGCAGAGATGAAAATACTCAGAAGCGCAGAGCTGCAGCAGGCAGGTCTGGCTTGTGAGCAGAGGGGCAGCCACATAGCCCTCTATGCTTTAGAAGTGACCAAAAATCAAGTACAGAGAATTTAGGATCACAGAAAGTGTCACTATAAATCGGACTGACTCGATGGCACTGAAGATTAACAGCAACCACTTGAAATCAAGATTTTGAAACTACAAAAGAAAATGACTTAAAGCAGGAAATAGTTCCGTCTCTGGGGATGATTTTTTCATTTAGCCCTGTGCACACACCATGTGTGAGTTATGCATCACTGAATCACTGTCTCAGGACAATAAGCTCCATTTGGGACATAAAATGGGAAGCTTGGCACGCGGGGGGTGGGGGTTGGGGGGTATGGCAGTAGGGGAATTTTCTTCAACACTCAAGATCATGTAGCAGGGAGTAACTAAGTCCTGGTGTGGCACTGTGAGTTAATGTGCTGCAATGCAAAGATGGTTTGAACCACAATTTCAGCAGTTCAAGCTCACCAGCTGCTCCTCAGAAACCCTATACAGGGTCAGTACTTCACCACCATGAAGAACGGAAGGAATCGTGGAATAGTACTATAGGAGAAGCACTGGACTGTAAAACCATACCTTTTGGGGTTTTTTGTTAAGTACCCTCAAGTCTATTCCGACTCATAGTGACCCCTGACAGCAGGGGTGGGGAACTTCCCGCCCATGAGCTATGTAAGGCCCACATAATCATTTGGTCTGGTCCTGCAAAGGGAACCACATTCCTAGCATCACACTGCTGTGGTTGCTGTTGTGAGAAATAACTCTTGTGGGCGTGGTCCATGTTCAGTAATATAAAGGCTCATGAGATTTCTAGACATAGACTGTTGATTTACATCCATGGATATGTAAGCAGGATGAACAGAGGAAGGGAGGACTAGGAACTTTATATAAGAATAGTCATTAAAACAGACCATGGGTGAGCCAGTTTGGCTTCTCTGAAGGAAGGGAAGCCAAGAGGTGCCTGCAGGTTCGTGAATGGAGGGAGACTTGAAACTGGAGTAGGGGCTTTTTTGAGACAGGGGAATAAAATTTTTTTTCAGGCAGGCCAGTTATGTGGTGCACTGGCCCATGTCTACTTGGTTCGACACCCAATTTTATAAAATTGATTAATGAAAACCTCACTCTTGCTAAAATAAGTATAGATTGGATTACTTGAGCATTTGTTGGTATTGACAGCATTTCTCACACTGTTAAGTGCCGTCAAGTCCTAGTAACCCTGGATAGGGTTTTGAAAGAATAGCTGGTACATTTGACCCGCTGACCTTGTGGTTCAAACTGACCTTACAGTCCAGTGCTTTACCCCACAGTGCCATCCCAGGACTCCAACTATCACATTTGTTGTTGTTGTCAACTGCTGTTGAGTTGGCTCCAACACACAGCAACCCTGTAAAGGGTTTCTGGGGAGCAGTTGGTGAATGTGAACTGCCAAACCTGCAGTTCAAACCGACTTTACAGTCCAGCGAATTGACCCACAGTGCCACACGGGGACTTCAGCCATTCCATTAGGGGTGAGTTAATTAAATGTTTGACCAAATATAGCAGGTTAATTTTTGAATTGATAACTTTGTATGGCCTGAGAGTCATTTAATAAATTTTGGCAGAAAAAAAAAAGGTTCCCACATCTCTACTGTACAACATGGTTTCCGAGAAGCCCTTGGTGGGTTTGAACTGTTGACCTTGTGGTTTGCAATCCTGTGCTTAACACCTACAACACCACACCAGAAAGCTGTTGGTAAGCATCGTCAAGTCAGTTCCAACCCATAGCGGACCCTGTATGTAGGATGGCCAAAGAATGGCTGCTGAGCTTGAACTGCCGGCCTTTTGGTTCAAACTGACTTTGCAGTCCAGCACCTTAACCTGCAATGCCAGACCAGAAAACAGGTGGGTTCAAATCCACCAGCCATTCCTTGGAAATCATATAAAGAGTCATTATGAGTCACAACAATGCAGTGACAGAAAACTGCCAAAAATTCAAGCCAGATTCTGAAAAGGATATACAACGAGAGATGTCTGTGTTGATGTCAGATGGATCTTGGTTAAAACCAGGGAGCACCAGAAAAGTGTTTACTTGAGCTTTATTGGCTCTGCAAAGGCATTTAACTCTGTAGATCACAATAAACTATGGATAACGTTGGGAAGGTTTACTATTCCAGGACTCTTTAAATGTGCTCATAAGAAACAAAGACAAGGCTGTTGCTAGAATAGAACAAGGGACACTTGACAGCTTAAAATCAGGCAAGGTGTGTTCCACCTTTCAATGTATCCTCTCAATGTATGAATTCAATCTGTATGCTGAGCAAATAATCCAAGAAGTTGAGTTATATGAAGAAGAATGGGGCATCCGGATTGGAGGAAGACTCATTAACAACCTGCGATATGCAGATGATACAACCTTGCTTGGTGAAAGTGAAGAGGACTTGAAACACTTATTGATGAAGAGCAAAGACTTCAGTATGGATTGCACCTCAATGTAAAGAAAACAAAAACCCTCCCAACTGGACCAATAAATAACATCATGATAAATGGAGAAACGATTGAAGTTGTCAAAGACTTCATTTTGCTGGTATCTACAGTCAACTCTCATGGAAGCAACAGTCAAGAAATTAAATGACATGTTGCATTCGACAGATATGCTGCAAATGACCTCTTCAAAGTGTTAAAGTGCAAAGACATCAGTTTGAGGAGCAAGGTGCAGCTGACACAAGCCATGGTACATTCAATAGCCTCATATACATGTCAAAGTTGGACAATGAATAAGGAAGACAGAAGAAAAAGTGATGCATTTCGATTATGATGTTGAAGGAGAATACTGAAAGTACCAAGGAATGCCAAAAGAACAAACAAATCTGGTTTTGGAGAAATACAGCTAGAATGGGAGACTTCAGAATGGGAGACTTCATCTCTCATACTTCAGACATGTTATCAGGAGGAACCAGTCCCTGAAGGAGGACATTACGCTTGGTAAAATGGAGGGCGAGTGAAAAATAGGAAGATACCCAATGAGATGAAATGATACAGTGGCAGCAGAAATGGGTTGAAATGGTACTTAACAACAACACCATGAGTCAGAGCAGAGTCAACAGTACTTAGCAACATCGAAATGAAGGAGGAAAACTGAATCATTCCTGTTTTCTATTTTTCTTTATAAAGATCCGTATCTTTATAAAGTGTTAACGGATGTTGATAACAGCAAGCATTTGTTTTTTCTTGCCTTTGAATTAAAAAAGTTTTGCGGGGGGAAGTAACACACACTCAACTGAAATTACAAAATGTCAGATAGTACAAAACTAAAAAGAAATTTTCTCTTTAGGGCCACAACTAGAGGCAAGTGAGATGAGGTGCGTAGACTATGCCATTTAAGCAAGTGCTCACTCTCAGGTTCTTACAGAGGCAAGCACTCACTAACAGAGAGGGTTG
Source organism: Chrysochloris asiatica (assembly GCF_000296735.1). Classification (NCBI taxonomy): domain Eukaryota; kingdom Metazoa; phylum Chordata; class Mammalia; order Afrosoricida; family Chrysochloridae; genus Chrysochloris; species Chrysochloris asiatica. The sequence continues at coordinate 1,777,213 of NW_006408642.1, forward strand.
TGTAGGCACCTAACCCTACCCCATTCTACCCTGCCCTGTCCCTTAATAACTGGTGCCATCCCGTAAGACACTAAGCAAAGCAATTTAGTGGGTTCCATCCTGACCATTTGTCTTCCCACACGCATATGGGAATATATGGAATATATGGTTTGTGTTTTATTTCAAACAAATAGCATCAATTATTAATTCACTCAGCAAATAATTAATTAGTTACTGAGTATCAGGTACTGTGTTGGGTACTGCGGATTCAGCAGATACTAGCCATGCTCTCTGACCTCACGAATGTTGCTCTTTACTATGTCCTGTATCTTTTTTCAATAAATTTACTCACCAAAGATTTACTGTCTATCTGCTATTTCCATGCACTGTTCTGGGTATTTGAGATAAAATATTGTACAATGTTCTCTGACTTCATGGAAACAGTAAATAAAATGCATAGTAAGTCAACTGAATATGCTGTGTTGGAAGATTGTTGTTGTTATGTGCTGTGGAGTCGGTTCCGACTCATAGCGACCCTGTACAGGGTTTCCAAGGCTGTAAATCTTTATGGGAGCAGAAAGCAACATCTTTCTCCCATAGAACAGCTGATAGTTTCGAACTGCTGACCTTGCAGTTCACAGCCCGAGCAGGAGAAAGAGATGGAGAGTGTAGCCGTGGGGCTGTTCATGATGTGAAGTTGCGTTCAGGTTGGACTCACTGAGAAGGTGTCATTTGAGCAGACATTTTATTTTGTTTTTAATGCCAATGCATCTTAGAATTCCTTGGTTTAATAAACTCATTTTAATGAACATTTTTACTTTGAAAAAATTCAAGTTTATACAAGAGTTGTAAATATAGTAGCACAGAAGTTGCCAGGATGCCACATCACATTTAGAATTCATGTTTTCTACAAATATTTACAAAGTGTTAACTGTTTTAGGTACTTGGCTTGCATCAGTAAACAAAGCTGACAAATCCCCACCATCGCCAAGTTAACTTTGTAGCCAGCAGAGACAATAAACAATTAAAATAACAAATAGCTAATGTATACAATATACTACAGAAAAGGCACTCTAAGGTCTTGGGGGTGGGGACAAAGTGCAGGGAGAACAGGATAAAGTAGATAATCAATGTTGGTGAAATTGGCTGTAATTTTAAATATAGCAAGCAGGGTGTGCCTCCTTCAAAGGATGACATTTGAGCAAAGATTGAAGGAGGAAGAGACACATTTATTCTTTTAACAAATTGCTAAATTTGGTGAACTACTTTTTTTTTTCAGAAGGGTTGCTTTTATGTTCACAAACGATAAGACTGACAACCTTATCCGATTTGGGTTAGGAGTCCTGGTGTGGTGTTGTGGGTTAATGCGCCAGACTGCAAAGCTGTTTGAACTGCAAGGTTGGTGGTTCAAGCTCACCAGCTGCTCCTCGGAAACCCTATACAGGGTCGCTATAGGTCAGAATCGACTCGACGGCACTTAACAACAATTTTAAACCCTGTGGCCAACAAGCTGATTCTACCTAGTAATGAGTGACTCTTGAAGACAGAACAGAACTGGCCCATAGATTTCCTATGCTGTCATCTTGGCTGGAGCAGACTGCCATATCCTTCTCCTGAGGGGTGGCTGAAAGGTTTGAACTGCTGACCTTTCAGCTAGTCGTCTAGTGCTTACCTGCCACATCACCAGGCTCCTTCCATCTATACTATTACTTGTTGAGAGCTGGAATGCCCTAAGACGGCCTCATTTCTCTGGGTGTCGCAAGTTTCCCATCTGTGACAGGGGGCAGCCTTACCACATTTCTATCTTCTCTCATTTAACAGGAAGTATTTAAAGTTTCCTTCTCTGACTAGTTTTACATATTTTGCTGCTTTCTACTCAATATTTATTGCACATTTATTACCTGTTTCCAAGATATTTAGTAGATTTCATTTATAAGTATCAAGGAGACTGAGCACATTTTTACCAGATCTTTAAGTACATACACACAGACACATACACGTATTTTAATAGCTTCTACTCAGTTATTTACACCTTGATCCAATTTTGGTTATTTCTATTTTCTTAGAAAATCATCTACAGTGGATAAACGTTTTCATATCTATTATGATCAAATTGTACATCTCATTCTCTGCTACCTTCACAAATCTCTGACTCCTATTTGCATTGCTTTTTATACTGTGTCCTCTCCCCCCTTCTTGCCAATCAGAATCTTCAAAGCTTTACTTATGTTATTAGTTTTGTAAAGAAACTGAATTTTCATTTTCATAATCAATTTATATGTTTACTTTGATTTAGTCACAAATTTCCCACTTCTCTGCCCTTCCATAATGGACACAATACAAAGGCACTTTCCTGCCTCTTAAAATGAGGAATGGCTACAAGACTTGCTCTGGCCCACAACAACTCATTTGGGTAGACGCATTAAGGGACAACTGAGAGCTTCATCATTCTATCTCTTTGTGTCCCTGGGATGTGACCCTCCAAATGCTGAAAGTACAAAGAGCCTGGGCATAGAGTGAGAATACTGAGCTGAGTGTCTGGGAAGTCCTTGAGGGCAGGTGGCGTCCAAGGCTTACAAAAACAACACTGCACTTTTCTCTGAAGTGACTCTCTTTACACATTAGTCCTTCTCACTGATGACTTATAGTCCCTTTCACTCTTGAGTTCCACTGATTTCAGCTAGGTCTTACCACCTATCTTTGCTTGAAACAAGGGGTTTGCTTTCCAAATATCAGCGACTGAAAATTCCTAACCCTTTAAAACACATGTTTGAAAGCACCTTTGTGGTGGACATTAATGTTTCAACATTTCGCTGACACCAGCTTAACGAGATTAATGTGGAATCAATGATGTACCACCAATTTCAGTTAATTATTCTTAACAGCTGGTTGGAAGGAAAGGGTGATTAATAAGCACTAAGATGACACTACACGCTATTCATGATAAAGTAACTAATGATACATACGAAACCTATTCTTCTCAAGAAAAGTGAGGCTAATAAATCTTTGTGTTTTTTTCTTTTTTTGGTCCCATTTGGTAAAATGACACGTTGTTTCTTATTCAGAAACCAGTCACTCAAGGAACATAAGTGGGTGGAGATAAATTCATTGTTTCTTTGATGTAAACATTTTTATGATTAAATTCACTTTTTCTATTACGCCTTCAGCAAACTTTTTGCTAGTTCTGAAGTTAATACTTCAGTTTCTCCTGAGGTTACAGGGCTAGTGAAATTTGTTAATGTAAGCATTTCTGTTATAAAGATCTGTGCTAGGCCCGTGGACACTAAAAACCCAGGATCAGGATCCTGACCAGCCAGACTCTGGGGCTCCCAGCCTGGAGGTCTCAGTCATTGTCCAATGAGGGCTTCTACCTGCCCTGCCACTTACTGTGCTGAGCAGTGTAAAGCTAAGGTACACTCAGCAGCCCCCACTTACAGTATTACTGGGGATCCTCAGGGGAAAAATTTTTATGCACAGAATAAAGAAGAAACCAGAAAAGTAATCCTATAATAAGACTTTAAGAAACGATGCATAAACCCATGGCTGCCAAATCACCTCACAGTGACTCTACATGACAATGCAGAACTGCCCCATTGGGGTTTCAAGGCTGTCATCTTTATAGAAACAGACTGCCACATCTGTCTTCCACAGAGTATCTGCTGACCTTGTGTGGTTAGTAGTTTGAGTCCTTTCACCACGGTACCACTATGTATTTCTTTTAAAAGCTCTGCTGCCTTACAATCACGGTGATCTATGACTAGATACATGGATAGACACACAGGCTGAATGCAGGTGGGAGGGAGAGTGCGAGTATGCCTACGAATACATACAGGTTTGAATACATAGCAGCTATCTCTATAAATATATGTATGAATGTGGTGAAGCCGATAGGGGCAACGTTCTGAAAACCTCTTAGCTATAACCAAACACTTTGTGGGAATGAGTCACCTGGCCTAGGGGCTCAGGACCATAGTCTCCTGGGACACCAAGGTCAACTGGCAAGTAGCAGTCGAAAAAGACAATGCTCTACATTCTCAATTGGTGAGGAGCGACTGAAGTCTTTAAAGGTTATGAACGACCATCGAAGGTACAACTATTAGTTTCTCCCTAATGAGTAAAGGAAAGAGTGAAGAAAACTGAAGGCATATAGAAACAATTACTCCAATGGACTAATGGACCAAGTGATCATCAATCTCTGAGACCAGAAGATTGTGCCCGGTTACCATTAACTCTTTGAAAGAAAGGTCCTACATACGATGGAAGAAAAACAGTATAAAACACAAAATCGTAAAAAAGGCCAAGCTTACTGTTCAGATGACAACGGTTGGAACCCCTGAGACTACGGCCCTAAATCACTTTTAAGGTCCGGAAAGGAACTTACCCCATGGCTTAATTTTCAGCAAACAACAGACAAATCTGTAAGAGGAACAATTCACACTACAGATGAGTGTACACCTTAGAACAAGCAAAAGAGTAGCCTTTCTGGAAGGAAAAGGTTCAGAAGGGTCAGGAAAGACGTAAGACTGGAAACAGGAAACACAGGAGGAAGTAGAAAGAGTGGTATTACATTGTGGGGAAGCTAATCACTGAGATCAAATAAAATGTTGAATGAAAAACTCATCTCCTCTATAAACCTTCACCCAACTCACAATAGAAAGTTAAATAAACAAAAACCTATGGCTTTTCACTTTAAACCATTGTTTGGCTTTCAAACCATACAGAGGCTGTGAATCTTGTTCAATGTAAAGTAGTTGTTGTCAGGTGCCATCGAGTCGGGACCGACTCATAGC
>NW_006408642.1:1787861-1804142 GCF_000296735.1 Chrysochloris asiatica
TTTCTTTCCCCCATACTCTTAAACTAAACTACCTCTTGAAACTTTGTAAGCCACTGACTTATTATTATATTTTAAATCCTCATGGCTTGTAAAAGCAGCAAGGAGACTATACAACAATAGTGCCCCGATACATGAAACAAGAGCAGAGTTAGAAGAGACAAAGCAGGCGAAAACCTCCACCGTGGCATGTGGAATAGGTCAGACATCAGAACTAGTAGTATTGCTACCAGTTATGAGGGAACAGCAGAACAGTCAAAACGGGTTTGACTAATACAAGACGATTTATTGTCTCCTTACTATGTGCCATGTTGTATAGTCCTAACACTTCACTTACATCATCCCCTTTAATTCTTACCAAACAATGGAAAGGGCTACAGCTCTCCCCTTAGCAAGGTGAAGGGTAGCTTGCTCTCAGATCACCAGCCCTTCAGTGGTGGCACTGGGAATTCTGGGCAGTACTGCCAAAGTCCCACTCCTACGTGACCTCAGTAAACCCAGAGTAGGAGAGAGCGTGTCAAGTTAGTTGGCACAGCAGACCAAACACCTGACATTAACACATAATATTGCCTGAGGACCCACAGCGTAATTTAGGATGACTTCATAGGAATCTAGTGTAGGACTCCTGGTATGGGTTGTAGGATAAGCAATGGACTGGTAACTACAAGGTCAGTGGTTCAAACCCACCAGCTGCTCACTGGAAACCCTATACAGGGTTGCTAAGAGAACCAACTCGACAGCACTAACAACAAGAAGTGCAAGGGGTCCCTCCACAATTTCCACTGTCCCCTCTTGGTTTATATTGTTGTGTGCTATCGAGTCGGTTGTGACTCATACTGACCCTGTATAGAGTTTGAGGAACAGCTGGAGCAGAAGGGTTTGAACCAATGACTTTGTGGTTAGTGGTCCAGGGCTTATCCTACAGCATCACACCCAGATTCCTCTTGGCTTACAGAGGGCTGTAATCACTCTGATGTAAGATGTACAACCCAGGAAGCAAGATGTAGGTACTAGGTAATTATAGAAAAAGAAAGAATGAATATTATTAGTCAAAAGAAATATATATTGGTGCTGTTGGGCATCATTGAGTTAGTTCCAAATCGTAGGGACTCCATGGTCTACATAATGAAATACTGCGTAAGCCTCCTAATTGGTCCAAAGTTTAAGCCAATTGTTGCAGCCACTATGGTAATCCATCTTCCTTCAACAAATACAAACTGGAACCATCATTAATAGTCACATTATATAGACATGTGACGTTAGCATTGACTGACAGGCTGGAGAGAGAAAGATGAGCTCACGTAGAGGGCATCTCCGATACCCCACAAAGTCCCACAAGGCAATTCCACTGCACTATGAGATAATGATGAAAATAGTTAGCTCATTCATCCATAATCCATCAATAAGCACAGCTGACCTAATTTGTGTGCCTAACACCACAGTGTATGGACATTTAATAAACAGAACACTTGAGAACTCTAATAAAACATAGCATTTGCCAGCAGAGATAATTAGAATTGAAGCAGCAAAATTCTAGTGTTTGGCAACACAGATGAAACAACTTCATTAAAATGTACAGCTTCTGCAAATGAAAGGCAGGGGAGCACTGGACCCTGAAGAAACAGCCTTCTCAAAACTAATTGCTTCAGTGCTTAAAGAGGACAGCTCTGAAATTCCAAGGACACAGCAAGGAAACACTAGTAAAAAATGATCAGCCCGTGCAAAGTGCTCTCACTGTAGACAGACATTACACTTTCATCCATTTATCTGAAGATGCAGATGTCCCAAAAACAATCCAGGCATTTGGATTAGAAAGTTAGAAAATATGTTTAATACTGAAAGTACCAATGAACCACAGTTGCTCTAATTTGCCTTTTATCTGAATCAAGATTTATATTAGTTGAAAAACAATTAATTCTAGGGAGATTAGAAATCATATGATGAAAAGTAGAAATTCACACAAGAACTGTGCAAATAACATACTTACACTAAGACAGTGACATAAAACACATCCTATCCAATATGCAAGAGGCCTTGGTGGTATAGTGGGTTACGCATAGGGCTATTAACCACAAGGTCAGAAGTTTGAATCCACCAGACACTGTATGTGAGAAAGATGAAGCTTTCTGTTCCCTCAGAAACTGTATACGGGGTCACTCTGACTTAGAACCAGCTTGGCAGCACACAACTACCACCACCATCCAATGTACATTTAGATTACATTTTACAAAAAAATGCTTTAATGTTGGTTGCTGTGGCTAATGCTCTGGACTACAAAGTCAGTCGCTATGAGTTGGAACCAACTCGATGGCACTTCACAACAACAAAGAAGGCTAGTCAATTGCTCACACCGTTGTACAATAATGGTGCAAAAGCACTGCTCCAGGATTAAATAGCATGTCCACTCACTTTCCGTTTCATGTATTTTTTCCTATGGCTAGGTCCTAGAGACCTACAGCCCCAAGCACAGGAAACAGTCTTTGGAGCATTCAACTGAATTAAGTACTGTTGAGCGGTAGAGGAATCTTTTTTTCTTATTACTGATGATTTTTACAGGGCTACTCCACATGCAACTCAAACTGAAACTCATCTCCCTTCCTCTCACACTTCCTCCTTTTCTATTTCCTATTTTTTATGAACAGCCCCACAATCTGCCAAGTTGCCCTGCCAGAAATCCTAGAAGCACCCAGGACTATTTCCTCTCTCTTTCTCTCTCTCTGTCATTTCAACATTCAATCAGCCACAAGGTCCTCTTGCTTCTCGATGAACTCTCTTGAACGTGTCCTCTGCTCTCCATCCACATTGTCTCTGCCTCAGACCAGGGGATTGTCATCTTGGGCCGAGACCACCATAATCACTCAATGGTTGTTGGTTCCATTTCCAAAAACCTCACTTCCTCTAGTGCTTACTAGACTCAAAAGTAGAATTGATGTTCCATCTCCTCTCCTGTGATTTAAATCTGGTGATGGTGAGGAGTGGGGCAGTCTACAGGCCTGGGGAGTACATTATAAGTTGGCCCAAGATGGAGCATCACTGCTTCCCACAGTCTTGCTTCTGCATGACCCCTTTGGGATTCAGTTCTGAAAGGAAGGGAGGCCACAGAGTCCCAAGATGACAGAGGCAAGGATATGGTTGCTCCAGTGTTTTCAATCCCAGAGAAGTACTGTATTATCATTTTGGAACCCTTCTCATCATTTCTTAAGCCAAATACTGACTCGTCCTAGTGTTGAGGAGCAGTGAAGAAAACAAACTGTATTAAACTCTAAGAGCACAAATTAATGTATTTTCTGCATAACTGTATACATGGGATTCCCTGGGAAGAAAGCCCAGGGTTTGGGAGTCCAAAGTGGGAAGGATTAGGGTTCACTGACATTGATACTGAAGTAACTGCCACTGGGCATTTGCTGTCAACTGGGAAACAGTTACAGAGGTCCTGTGCCCACATGGCAGGAGACTGTGGAACCTGAACAGGCTCTGCTGGACAACGGATACTGACAAAGAACCTAAAGGATGCTTTTCTCTCATCTGTAGCCAAAAAACAAGTAATGCTCTCGGCCTAAGAGGCTGAAAGTGTAGAATGTAACTGTAGAATGCCTTCTTACATTTGGGGGCATTACTATTCGAGGGACCTCCTTATACCTTTTCCATTAAAAACAAACTTGTTTTTAAATTTTGACTGGCAGGTATGCTCAAGGTCTTTTAGCAGCAGCAAGCATAACTCATTATTAGTGATACATTCCAGCTGGAACCAAAGGGAGGCTCTGAATCAGCTGGTACCATTTGCCAATCAGTATACTGAGCTTGGAACTCTAATTCCCATTCAAGACCAACAGCAGTGTGCTAGGGGTACCCTTCTGGCAGTCTAACTGCATCACTTGGCTTCCCCGGGCCTGCGCCTTTTCACATATTTAGGCTTTTAACTAGAAGCCTCATCCTTTTGGCTCATGACAGGGCCCTATGCCTCAAGGCAGGCACAATGGGCCTCAGCCAACACTGTTCAGCAGGAGAACTCTGGCAGCAGAGCCAAAGGGAAGCTGCCAGGACCAGTGTCTCAGTGGATGGATTATGCCCCTTTCATGTGTCTGTCTGGAGTATTAAAAGATAGGCCAATCTGTCCTTCATTCAACTGAACTAAAAATCAGCCAGAAGTAGGGAGAAAAAAAAACAAAAAACATGTGTGTCTTAACACACAGCTTCTTCTACTTTCTTGTCCATCATATCCCTAACTGTCCCCCTCAAAACACAGAAAAACAAACCAGAATGAGCGGATAAATCTTGGCAAACTTAAAACTCAACCTTAAATATTCAGAACAGGTCTATCCCACAAAGAACTACAGGCAGAACACAAACAGAAAGCGGTATACCAACATTTAATACAGCACGAGTCCCACAAGCCGCAAGATGGAAACAACCGAATTTCCATCAACAAATGAATGGAAACAGAAACTATGATGCATACAAGCACCTCAAACATAAAATACAGTATTATTCTACCACAAATAATTGATGCCCTGATTCAATTAATAGACTTTGAAAACATTACACTGTGTGGATTAGCCAATCAAAAAGGGATAAACACTGCAGGATCTCACATGAAATATGTGAAGGTATAGAGACCAAAACTTATTAGCAGTTGTCAGGGGTGGGAGGAGGAAAAGCTAATCACTACTTAGGGGACACTGACTTTTTGTTAATGTGGTAGGGTAATCTGAAAAAAACAGGATAGTAGTAATGGTTGCACAGCATGATGACTGTAATTGGCGTTACTGAAATAAATATACATGAAAAAATTGCTGAATTGAGAAATGTTTAACTATGCGTATTTTTTAAACAAATTTTAAAATGCAGGCCAAATATCGTTTTCTGAAACTTATGATTCTAAGAAAAGTTGCCCTTTTTTTGTAAAATAGTATTGTCATCACTTGGGATATTCAAAATATTCACCTATTTGTGTCTGCCATCCACCACAGCAGCTGCCAGATGTACCACACATAACAAATTGGTTCATTATACTAGTCACCCCACGCTGAGTTCCTAAGGTAAGATTAGACATAACTGTGCTGTTGTTGTTAAGGCCTGTCAAGCTGTTGACTCATAGCAACCCTGTATAGGGTTTCCAAGGCAAAGCTGCTGAGTTTGAACCACTGATCTTGTGGTTCAAACAGACCTTGTGGTTGAGTGCTTATCCTACAACACAGAGCTCAGTGTAGTGCCGATGTACAGTGTCTGCTGATAAATCACTACTAGTCTGCTCAAAGTTGCTTGGGTGAATACATCAGATCTTGTGGAATTCTTCTTCAAAAAACAAACTTGTCGTTGACTGGAAATGGGCTTCAATTAAGCAATCTACAAATATTTATCAAACATCAAAAAAATTGGTATCTAAAGATGCAAAACGGAACAGTCTTTCTCAAAATTTTTAATCCATATATATCTATTTTGGAGTGATTTTCATAAATGGTAAATCCAGCTATTTTTCCTTTTATCAAACTCTTTCCCATACTAACTATGCCAAGTACTCATAAAGCACATGAATTAATTAGAATTGAAAATATACAGTCCTAAATTGCTGAAGACTGCAGACACAATTTTAATGGAGTTTTTCACAAATGGGAGTCTCTGAGTGGAATAATGGTTAAATGCCAGAATGCTAACATAAAAGATGATGGTTCGAATTCACTCAGAGAGGTCTCATAAATAAGATCTGTCAATCTGCTTCCAAAAGGTCACAGCGTTGAAAACCCGACAGAAGAGTTGCAAACATGAGGTCACCATGTGTCAGAATCAACTCAATGACTCCACAACAAAGAAGTGTTCCATTCCCAAAACCATGGCCCTAAGACTGCCTTCAAGAAACCCTGGTAATGTAGTGCACGTTGCCCTGCTTACCACAAGGTTGGCAGTTCGAGTCCACCAGGTTCTTTGTGGCAGAACAATCAAGATTTCTGCTCCCGTAAAGATATATAGCCTTGGAAACCTGCTACAGAGTCACTATGAGTCAAAATCAACTCCATGGCACATCACCACCACCACCAAGACATACTTCATGCCTGAAATTGAACCCACCTATGGGAATCATCTTTTAGCCAAACAACAGAGAGGCCTGTAAAGTCAACCGTAACACTAGGGAGGAAAGTGCTTCTCTGATCAATCAATCACTAGCCACCAAAAGGGCAGCATTTGCACCCAAAAAAGTTCAGAAGGCAGGAAAGTACAGGAAAGATGAGTGATGGAAACTGAGACCCAGGGAGGAAACGAGCAGAGCGCTAGAGCACTGTTACACTGAGGGAATTTCAACTAATGTCACAAAACAAAAACTGTACGCTAAATGACCATCAAGGCACAAGAGCACAAGCAGAATGAGAGATCTTATCCAGAAAAGCAGTGACACCAGAGATGGAGGCAGAGATGGAGGCATGGAAAGAGGAGCAGCTGAAGACTCTAGATTCATGGGAAGAGAAGGACTAAGATAGCGGCCAGGAGGAAGACTTGCAGAATGTGCCCTTTGGTGGTATAAATTATTATATAACGCCTGAGTGTTTTCATTTTTAAAGAGCTAAAATGAATAGAAATACTGTGAAATATTGTTAACTGATGGCACGTGGAGGGGATTATAGTCATTGTCATGAAACAAGGCGTATAATTTGTTGAATGTAAAACTGATGATCTGCCCTGTAAACTTTCACTCAACTCACAATAAAAACATAAATTTAAGAAAAACTATACGTTAAAAAAATAAAACGAATTTATAATTTATGTGGCCAACAGAGGACTAGAATGGAGAGTGAAGCATCCAGCTGATAAGAAGCAAGCGCATATGCACAAGAACACCCACATTTGCAGATAATACCCACTTGACCTAGCTTCAATTAATGGATGATCAGAGATCAACTAGAAAAAAAAAAGAGTAAACTGATACAATTTGATTAACTTAACCTACACCTATGAATCTTTACTGCAATGATCACTCCCACCCCCCTCCACACACAGAGCAGACAGGGATGGGCAACTTGGACACTGACTACCCAAAGTAGGGGGCTACAAAGGCAAGAAGTGACTGGCTTACAAGCTTTCAAGAGGGAGCCTAAATCCAGAGGGCATGGAGGAAGGTAGAAACTCCACTGAGTAGTATCCAATCTGTTAGGTGGGGCTGATGAAAGGAGACACACATAGGTCTCTTGTGATATACAAGTAAATAATTGTTATCAGGACTGATTGTGAGAGTTGGAACTGTAAAAGTACACGTTTTATAGCAAGGAGGGGATTGATTAACTTTTTAGTCTAGGAGCAGAGGTCCCTGGGACCATCAAGGGAGAAGAGTGGAGAGCGGGACCCTACCAAAGAATTAGTGACGCCAGAAATGGAGGCAAAGATGATGACGTGGAGAGATGGAGTGGCTGGGGACTCTAGACCCAAAGAGGGAGAGGGGCTGTGTGCTGACAAGCTGGGGGCAGACTTGCAGGATATACCCTTTGGTTGGTTGATGATGCATGGAGGGGACTGTAACCATGGCAATGAAATGATATATGATAGGATGAATGTAAAGCTTATGTTCTCCCATGTAAACTATCACATAATTCACAACATTAAAAAAAAATTTATGTGGCCAAAAGGAATGAAACAATCAACACATAACAAGTTTTTAATTCCAACTATGACAATCAATGAATATAGCCTTCAGTATGGATTACATCTCAATGAAAAGAAAACAAAAAATCCTCACCACTGGACCAATAAACAACATTCTATCAACAGAGAAAAGATTGAAGTTGTCAAGGACTTCATTCTTTTGGATTAACTATCAACACTCATGGAAGCAGCAGTGAAGAAATCAAATGATGTATTGCATTAGGCAAATCTGCTGCACAAGACCTTTTTAAATGTTGAAGAGCAAAAATGTCAGTTTGAGGACTAAGGTGCACCTGACCCAAGCCATGGTATTTTCAATAACCTCATGTGCATGCGAAAGTTGGGTAGTGAATTAGAAAAACCACAGAAGAGTGGATGCATTTGAGTTATGGTATTAGAGGAGAGTATTAAAAGTACCATGGGTTGCCAAAAGAACAAACAGATCTGTGTTGAAAGAAGTGCAGCCAGAGTGCTCCATGAACGTCAGGATGGCCAAACTTCATCTCTCATACTTTAGATATATTGTCAGGAGGGACCAGTCACTGGAGAAAAGATATCATGTTTGGTAGGGTGGAGGGTCAGAGAAAAAGAGGAAGATCCCCCCTCCCCCTCCCCAACGAGATGGATTGGCCAAGTGGCAGCATCGATGGACTCAAGCATGGCAACAGTAGTGAGGTTGGCCCAGGATCGAGCAGTCTTTCATTCTGCTGTGCATAAGGTCACTATAAGTCGGTACCAACTCCATGGCACCTAACAACAACATGACAATCAATACACTATGGGAGTTTTTCCAAAGTTTTCCGAGTGGGAGTTTACCAAACATTGGTGTTTACAGTTACTACACCCAAGAAAGACTAGTAATTCTTGCAGGTGAAAGATTTCAGTGGAAACTGGCTGAACATCTACACAAACCTAGGGTTTCCAAGACCTTAAAGAAGCTGTGTGGCAGAATAAAAAGAAAACGAGGCTGAGAAAATATATGAGAGCAGGACAAGGACTCAAAACTCAAACTCAAAAGTACACACTCCTTTCCCATTACCTCCCACCACCCTTCACAATTCATTATCTAAACATCACATCAGGGTAACATCAAGGAAATCAACTACAGACTACACTGCTCTTAATGCCTTCTTTGGTAAGTCAGCTCTGATTCCTGACCAGCAAGCACTACTGCTGTTACAGGTAAGTGCCCTTGAGTTGATTGGTGGTCTTGGACTGTCGACCTTGCATTTAGCACTCCAGTGCTTATCCTACAGTGCTAAACCAGGACCCCAAGTAATGAGTGGGTGATGACTCTTAAAATGAACATACAACACAATACCTTATAACCCCCACCCTCCTCTAAAACAAGTACTTTCTCAATCTGACAGATATTTTCAACTTGTTTTGGTGGCAGGGGGCTGTCTTTGAAGAGGTAAAAGAAGAACCTAGCCATCTCACAGTCATGGTTGAAATTTTAAACAAGCTAAACATTCTTCCCCATAAATTATTCTGAGCAGGTCACAAATCAGCTATCAGCAAGCATGCCTATGGTGCATTTACAAATCAGTGGCAAAAGGCAGCAGGGATCTTTGTTCCTCACCCTGAACTGGCTTCACTTGATATTTTATACGCTGTCATAACCAAAGGCAATCAGTTTTTCCTTTTTGGTGCTGTAGATCAACACTGGATTTTGAATCACAAGGTCAGCAGTTCAAACCCACCAGATGCTCCTCAGAAATCCTTGTAGAGTCATTATGAGCTGAAACTAACCGGACAGCACTTAAGTTAGATAATAGCAATTGTATTTGTATTTGAATAATCACTTTGGAACACTCAATATGCTCATGCTTTGCCACACAATGGCAGTAACTTCACTGGTTGCCATGGGATACAATGACCTCAGACATTTTTTACCTTACTCGTATTATTTTATGTTACTGGCATGGTTTTTTTTTCTTTCTTTTAATTAACTGGAGTTAGAAGTTACCCTAGATACAGCATAAACTGTAATGCTTTAATATGGGTCAACAAATATTTCCAAAGTCTCATGCAAGTCAATCATGGGGAAGTTCAAGGAGTCATGTGTTGGGGGAAAGCTTAGGAATGGGACTTAAAGAGTCCACAGACCCTGCAAAGAAAGTAGGACAAGCACTAAGTAGACAGCAGCATGAGAAGAATCCAGAATTAAAGGATCAGGAGATTGATTAACTTGACCAAGAGACAAACAGAGCAGTCTCTAAGCCCAGAAAGGAACTATTGAGAGCTCAGATTAACTTCCTAGGTCAAGCAGGCTAAAAGTCTCCTAAGGAACTTGAGATGTGAGCTGAAACCTGACTGTCCTCTTTGATACTGCTTCTTTTAGTCGTTAGTAGCCATGGATGAACAATTTGTGATGATGTTTACCTGTGTTTTACTGATTATTCAAAGACTTTAGACTGTGTGGACCATGACAAGGTATGGACAGCAATGCAGAAAATGAATTCCTAGACACTTAATCAGGCTCATGAGGAACCTGCACACAGACCATGAGGCAGTCATTCAAGCAGAATTAAGAGGACACTGAATCAGGAAAGATGTGTGCTGTGGTTATATTCATTCACCATACTTATTCAATCTGTATGCTGAGAAAAACTGGATTATATGAAGAACGTGGCACCAGGATTGGAGGAAGGCTCTTTAACAACTGACATGGCCACGGCAAATGGGCCGAAACGTAATAATTGTGAGGAAGGCACAAGACCAGGCAGTGTTTCATTCTGTGGTGCAGAGGGTTGCTCTGAGTTGGAACTGGCTTGACAACACCTGAGAAGACCATCTCCCTGGCTTGAAAGCCTAGTACTGTCTCAGTAATTACAGTACTCTGAAAGTTTTTAAGGTATATGCGTTTATAATTAGCCCTATGTACACAGTTTTAAAGCATGGGAAGGCCTAGTGCTACTGCTGATTGTTAATTCTGTTGTTATCTACAATGTGATTTAGCGGTGGATGTGCTCAAAGGCAAAGAAATAACCACACGAATTCCTAAGAATCCTCACAGCCTCTGCACTGTAAGCGACATTCATCAGTAAGTGTTAAGTTTTGTTTATCAACTCTAAAATCAAAACTCTTCATTGTAAAAAGCTCAAACATAATTCTATCCGTGGCTTTTTTAACAGATGAGGTAAGAGAAGACAAGGATAAGTCAAAGCATTGCTATAAAATCATAGTACCTTTTATTAAAGAAAATATATCAAAAGTTAAGCTATCATTTCTAAACGTATCTTCTATCTAAGGTTACTTTTTTTTTTAGTTTTTAGTTTTTATTGTGAATTATGTGATAGTTTACATGGGAGAACATTAGCTTTACATATATCGTTTCAGTGCCATGATTACAATCCCCTCCATGCATCATCAACCAACCTGCAAGCCTGCCCCTCAGTCGTCAGCACACAGCCCTTCTCCCTCTCTGGTTCCAGAGTCCCCAGCTGCTCCATCTCTCCACATCATTGTCTCTGCCTCCATCTCTTCTCCTTTGATGGTCCCAGGAACCTCCACTCCTGCCCTGTAAAGTCAACCACTCCCCTCCTTTTGCTACAATCTTTATATCCACTTTTGAAAGTGGTGTTTCTATCTCTCTAACCCTTCCCTGGAGTCCTGCTGTGGCACCAGAGAATACACAGTTTGAACTGTAACGTTGGCGGTTCAAACTCAGCAGCGGTTCCACAGAAACCGACTTGATGGCACTCAACAACAACAACAATTCTTCTCTGAACAATTCTGAGCTCTTTTGCTCCATACTAAAACAAGTTTTAGCATACTCAAAGTATTCAGATTGTGTTCCTTTTCATTGTTCTTTGAGAGTCTGTAGAACAAAAAGAAATCTGAAGTGGCAAGATCAGGGTAGAGTGTAAATGGTTTCCCACTGAAATTTTTTAGGGCAGCTTTTTCTACCTTCAAGAAATGAGCAGGTATTACGACAGAAGAAAATTCCTCAGAGCAATTTTCCTGCTTTTTCTCACCAATGCAGTTTTCAATTCTTAGAAATACTTCCAAGATCAGGCCCCAGAATGCCCTGTGTCCTTTGATAAAATCTATCTAGATTACCCCTTTTGCTATTGTTAAGAGCCCTTGAGTTGGCTCTGACTCATAGCAACCTCATATAGGGTTTCCGAGGAATGACTGGTAAACCTGGACCTCAAGATTGTGGCTCAAGCTGATCTTGCGGTTCTTTGCTTATCCTATAGTGCCACACCAGGACTCTTACAATACCCTTCTGGTGGCAGATGTTATGTGCCATGGTGTCAGTTCCTACTTACAGCAACCCTGCATATGGTTTCCGAGGCTGTAAACCTTTACGGGAACAGAAAGCCTTATCTTTCTCCCACAGAACAGTTAGTAGTTTCAAACTACTGACTTTGAGGTTAGCAGTCCAACTTGTAACCACTCTGCTACCAGATTACCCCTTTGGGATCCCAAAAACCAATCATCATAACCTTCTGCCTTAGGTTGAGCTGGCTCAGCAAATGTGCTTGAGAGCCATTACTTCATACAAATAAGCAATGGACTGCAAACCACGAAGTCAGAAGTTCAAGCTAACCAGTAACTTCAGGGAAGAAAGGTAAGACTTCCTGCTCCCCAAACTATTTAAAGCCTTGGAAACCCTATACATGTTTGCTATGAGGAGGAACCAACTCAATGGCACTTAACAACAAACAGACTAAGTAATAAGCCAATAATGCCTTTATTACTGAAAATTTGTCTACAGCCATCAACTGATCACAAGAGACATGTTCAAGTATGTTTTACTTGGAATAAACCCATGCATAAATGAATTGGAACCCTAATAGTAATATATATTTAATTATCCTCATATACGAAATTTTGCATGTGAGACATTTCCATCAAATAGCAAAAATGAAAGCGATTATTAGCTGTTTTTATTTTTTAATGGAACTCCCTAGAACATCTCAGAGTTGCGGTGTGGCAGGGAGCCTAAATGAGGTCTCAGAAAAGATAATGGCGCTTTAATGATGGAAACAGTAAGAAAATTAAATCTAATCATGATCCATTAAGCATACTTTTAACTCCCATTTTTACTAAATTATTTTATTATGATTTTGCCTCTGTCTACTTTATGGCAATTTGATTTGCTAGCATAAATAAGCCTAATTCATTTTCTGCTATGAAACCCTGTGGGATTAATAGAGAGAGATGGATCCCCTATAAATTTACCCATACTGTAATCAGGATGTAACCATTCAGGGAGATGACTTGGTCTTATTTGCATTTGCGAGGGCAGCATTGCACTATAATTAGAGTCACATTCAACAGTAAGGTATTACCTGCTGGAGAGATAATCTTCCACCAGGCAGCGCCTTCTACCCTAGCCTTGATAAAAGGGCAGCCACATGCACAATATTTACTGGTGTGTCCTGTACTACCTGTATACTTCCACCAGCCTTCATTCACAAGTTCGCTCCCCAGTCCCAGTCACTGATGAAACTACACTGTGCTTGGAGTGGTCTGTCAGTACTGACCAGAACAACTGGATTGTTTGCTTTCAGCAGAGTAATCCTGCAAAACCACCTAGACCTGAATGCTAGAGCACAGTGTCGTGAACTGTCAACAACTGTGCAATCTGTCGTGAGGTGTGCAAAGCTGGGACACAGCAAAGGAAGACAGCAGCGGGCGATCACTGTGTTCTTTGCAGCGAGGAAGTGCCTGTCAGTTCCTACAGGAGTTGCTTTAAAAATTCTTTCCAAACCACACTTGCTTCCAAAACTGTCAAGATGAGGAAGCTGTGAAGCCTAACTGGAATCACGATTCATTAATAAGAGGGGTCTCTGGTTCAAATCTTGATTCTGTCTATTATAAGCCAGAGTGCTTAATGAGAAATCGCACTCATTTAGAAAGAATTATACCTACAGGAGGTAAAGAGGTTGGGAGAATATACAATAACCAGACATAATTACAGGCCTGTTTTCTATCATACAAAGGTCTAAATAGAAGCAAAATTTAAAAGAGCAAAACAGCTGTCATTGTTAATTGCTGGCAAGTCAGTTCCAACTCACAGCGACCCTAGTCAGGTTTTCTGAGGACCGACTGGTGGATTTGAATAGCCAACTTTGTAGTACATAGTTTATTGCTTATTGTATGGATGTTGTTGCTGTGTAGTACCATCGAGTCGGTTCTGACCAATAAGAAGCCTGTACAGGGTTTCCGTGGAGGAGCTGCTGAGCTGGAACCGCTGACCTTGCAGTTCAAACGGCTTTGCAGTCTGGCGCATTAACCCACAGCTCCACACCAGGATAGGAACATTTAATTAAGATATAGTGATTACAACTGTAAAGGTAGACATTTTGTAACAAAACGGGACAGTAGTTACTCTTAAAGTCCAGAAACAGAGGACCCTAGAACCATCAAGGGACAAGAGCACAAGCAGAATGCAGGACCCTAACCAGAGAAGCAGCGGCACCAGAAATGAAGGCAGAGATGAGGACATGGAGTGAGAGCAGCTGAGGACTCTGGACTCATGGAAAGAGAGGGACTGAGCGCTGGCGGCCAGGAGGCAGGCTTGCAGAATGTGCCCTTGGTTGTCTGAAAGATTATATATTCCTGAGTGTTTCTGTATACATCCCAAAAGAAAAAAACAGAGGGAATATATACTGTTTAATGATAATGTACAGAGGGGACTGTAATCATTGCAATGAAACAATGAGTGTAAAACCAATGTTCTCCCATGTAAACTATCACTCAATTCAAAATAAAAGCTTATTCAAAAAATAAAATGCACAAAAATGTCCACCAAAAAATACTTGCGCACAAATGTTCACGGCAACATTATTCATAAGTCAAAAAGTGAAAATGACTAGAAACTTCATCAACCAATGAAAAGATGTTAAGTAGTATTAAGCAATAAAAAGAAATGGCGTACTGATGTGAATGAAACAAAAACATTATGCTAAATGAAAGTAATTAATCACAAAGGGTCATGTATGATTTCATGCATCCAAAATATCTAAAATAGGCAAATCCAGAGACAGAAAGCAGATTACTGATTGTCTAACAACAGGGGGAGTCCTGGTGTGGTGCTATGGGTTCATGTGCTGGACTGCAAAGTTGGTTTAAAATGCAAGGTCAGAGATTCAAAATGCAAGGTCAGAGATTCAAGCTCATCAGCTGCTCCTTTGGATCGGAATCAACTCAACGGCAGTAGGGGAGTGGTTGGTGGTGGTGGGAATGATGGCTGAAGATTACCATGTTTCATTTTTAGATGATGAAAATGGTCTAAAATTAATTGTGGTTGTGATGGTTACATTTATGTGTTCACTTGGCTAAGCTATGATTCCTAGTTGCTTTGACCAAAAACACTAGTTGTTTTCATGAAGTAGTTACATGTGATTAAATCAGCTAGCCTTGGGTAGAGCAAATTACTTTCCATAATATAATCTAATGTAATTACTTTCCTAAATAGTGCAATAAAATCCATTGACTAGAGATTTCCCCATGATGAGATCTGCCCCCAAGTATAAATATTTTGACAGAACTCTTACTTTATTTTCTGTCAGCCTGACCTAAGATCTTGGGAGGCCAACTCAGAGTAGTTACGCACTATACTGGAGGCCTGGGTGTGCGGTAGCTCCCTAAGATAAGCCCTAGACTGCAAACCACGTAAATTTGAGCCTGCCAACCGCTCCATGGAAGATGAGGCTTTCTGCTTCCACAAAAATTTTAAATCCTCACAAACCATGTACAAGGGCTTTGTGAGTCAGAACAACAACATCTGGAGTCCTGGTATAGTACTGTCAGCTGTTACTGGACTGTGACCCCCCAGGTGGCACTCCAAAGCCACTAGCTGCTCTTTGGAAACTCTATATGGGGTCACGCGGAGTCAGAACAGATTCGAAGGCACTTAACAACAACAAATACATCTAGAAACAGGCTTTCATATTTTGGAATATTCTTAAATGTTTCTTTTCTCCAAAAAAAGGAATAAATTTCAACTATCTCTGAAAGAAATGTCTTTGAAAGAAAAATAATTTTCTTGTATAAGACAGTAAATATTATTTTCAGTACCATCAAGTCAAATCTGACTCAGAACAGCCCCACGTGTGCCGAGGAGAGATGCTCCACACGGTTTTCAAAGCTGTGACCTTGGAAATAGCTCACCAGGTCTGTTTTCCAAGGTGCCTCTGGATAGGTTGAAACCATCAACCTTTTTGCTAGTAGTGAAATGTTTCAAATGTTCTGACACGGGAAAAACTTGATCCAGAAATCTGCACTAAAAATGTGTTACTTCTGACTGAAATCTTGTTAGCAAAGTCTCGAGGAATGTTGAAGCATTTACCCCTCCCTTGCTAGAATGATTGTAAAAATGTACAAGTTATGCCCACGGCACACAGCAGAGCAACAATACGCTGCAATATGCCATTAAGGAAGTTGTTGTTAAGTGTTATCGAGTTGGTTCTGACATATAGTGACCCTGTACAGGGTTTCTGAGGGGCAGCTGGAGAGCTTGAACCGCTGACCCTGTGGTTCACACTGACCTTGCAGTTCAGCACATTAACCCACAGTGCTATACCACGACTCCATAGTGGACAAAATGCTTGTCCAGTGTAAAATGGCTAATAACATTTTTTGCAACCCAGTGTTGAACTGACAGCACCACACCAGGACGACTATATATGTGTGTGT
>NW_006408642.1:1804460-1807604 GCF_000296735.1 Chrysochloris asiatica
ACGGCACTTAACACCACATATATATACACACCGTATTTTTACATACTTGTGCAATGTATTACAGGTCAAAACGGTTTGCCCAGGGCTCTAGGCATACCTGAAAGAACAAACTGGGGCACAGAAGAATTTGAACCCCTAGAGGGTATTTGAACCAGCATCCTGAAGAACCACACATGCTCAACATCCCAAAATAAGTTCTATCTGCTCCTACCAAATGTCCTTTGAAATGGAATCCACCTTGTAGACATGTTGCTCATGCACCCAATTAGTATGTTGCTGTTGTTGTTGTTAAGGACTGTCAAGTCTGTTCTAACCCAGAGCAACCCTATACAAGCAGCGTTTCTGAGGACTGCCTGGTGAGTTCGAACTGCCAACCTTGTGGTTCAAACTAACCTTGTGGACAAGAGCTTATTCTAAAGCACCACACCAGGATGGTCCCTCTTAACTGAGTGATTTCTGGGAAATACCCGCCTATCCCTATGAATAAGCATGATGACGCCTATTCCCTACTCAAAACTGTTTTAAAAACCCACCAAAGTCTTTGCTCAGGGAGACAGGGTGTACGCATTGTGTTAAGCCCTCCCTTTTCTGCTTGCAAGCCTCTTCCCTATAATAAACCTTTGCTCCTAGGGAGCCCTGTCTGACTGTGTTTAATCAGCAGAAGGCAAGACCCCTTCTACAAGACCCCAGTTAGCACTCCCTGCAACAGTACTACACATGAATCCGGAAAAATGGCATAAGCAATTGAAATCACGTATTGAAATGGACTTCAGTAACTTTCTTCAATATTAAAGAATTAGATACGTTACGTATGTTGTCGTTTTTAGGTGCCATCAAGTTGGTACCTCACATACTTTGGATTTGTTATCAGGAATTATTAGTTCTTAAAAAAGGACATCATGCCTGGTATAGGGTATTCAAAAAAGAGGAAGACCCCCAACAAGATGGATTGGCACAGTGACAAGAACAATGGGCTCAAACATTACAATTGTGAGGACCAACCAGACAGTGTTTGTTTCTGTTGTATACAGGATCATGATGAGTCACAACTGACTTAACGACACCTAATAATAGATAGTGATATAGAGATCAAGTTGTAGATAGATATAGACACACACATAGAAGTGTATACACACACACACACACACACATACACAAGGGTGCTTCAGAAAATTTTTGGAGCTCTCTCTCTTCTGGTCCCTGGCACGCCAGGAGCTTCGGGCGTCGGTGCAGACATGGCCAAGTCCAAGAACCACACCATGCCCAACCAGCCCTGCAATTGGCACAGAAATGGTATCAAGAAACCCTTATCACAACGATATGAGTCTCTCAAGGTGGTAGACCCCAAGTTTCTGAGGAACATGCGCTTTGCCAAGAAGCACAACAAGAAGGGCCTGAAGAAGATACAGGCCAACAATGCCAAGGCCGTGGACACACGTGTCGAGGCTATCAAGGCTCTCATAAAGCCTAAGGAGGTCAAGCCTAAGATCCCAATGAATGTCAAGCGCAAGCTCACTTGACTGGCCTACATTGCCCATCCCAAGCAGGGAAAGTATGCTCGGGCACGCATTGCCAAGGGTCTGAGGCTCTGTCAGCCAAAGTCCAAGGCCAGTGCTAAAACTAAGGCTGAACCTTCAACCAAGTTCTCAGCTAAAGGTCTAGTCAAGGCCTCAACTAAAGTTCCAGCCAAGGCTTCAACTCCAGCCCCAGCCAAGGCCTCACCTCAGGCTCCTAAAGGTGCCCAGGCTCCCACAAAGATGGAATAGAGTTCTCCATCTGAGGACAGAGAGATTGGCATGATCGTTTGAGCCACCATCTGTATGGTGCTGGTGTCCTCCTGTGCCATTGGTACAAATAAACCTAAAGCAGGAAAAAATAAATTCTGGAAAGATTCCATTATCATTTAATTCCATTTCTCTGTTAACTTTAAAGTTTCCTTATGTATTAAAAATAAAACAACTCACTGATTGATATTAGTAAGGTCAGCGACATAATCTTCAAAACTGGATTTTTTTTTTGACATTTGTTGACTAACATTTGATGTATTATCTTAGCAATTTAAATTTTTCTCCAATTTTTAGAAGATCTTGTTTGTTTTTTAAACATGCCAATGTATGTTGAGCAAAAGATTTACCAACTAGACTAAATATAGCATAGGTCAGTAATGCTAACTGGAATTTACAAATTACACAAGAAAACAGAGTTAATTGATCCACAAGACAGTTACTGAAACCAGACTTTGGTCTGATTGAAAGACATTTGGACAAACAGGGTGTACAAACAGAACTGGGTAGAAAAAAAAGGACAGGTGGTGAGAGATATAAAACTGCAAGAATCTGAAATACAGAGAGACATACAAAGCTCATCTGCTTAATTGAGTGCAAGGTCATTTATCAAGTATATATTAAAATATCATTTTAAACTCTAAAAATATGCACCTGTATACGAACTTGCCCATAAGCGTTAATTTTTTTAAATTACACTCAATTCAGTGATAAATTTATTACTCTTTCAATCATTTCATTTTCTAATTTTTCACAGAAAAATAAATGCAGGATTCTGTTCATCACTCTGAAATTTTACTTATGAGCAAACTGAGGGTCTGAGAAGTGAAGAACAGACATCAGGTGCTTGACAAGAGGGGCCAACAGTCTGTTTGCTAATCCCTCAGTCTGGTTCTCAACCCATTCCCTGCTCTGCATTTACCTAGAGAACAGTATGTTCTCATGGTAAGAACAAGTACCAGAGCTTAGTCCCTAATGTATACACATATTGCTGTTGTTAAGTGCGGCTAAGTCAGTCCATAGTCATAGTAACCCTGTACAGGGTTTCTGAGGAGTGGCTGGTGAACAGGAACTGCCAAACTTGAGGATCAAAACGACTGTTTTATCCTAAGGTACCATACCAGGAATCCAATGAACACAGGCATATTCTTGTTAAGTGCCATCGAGTTGATTCCGACCCATAGCGACCATGTATAGGGTTTCCAAGGAGCAGCTGGTGAGCATGAACAACCAACCTTGTGGTTCAAACGACTTTGCAGTCTGATTAGCCCACAGCGCCACACTAGGACTCTGTACACACTCATAGATCCTTTTAATAATATTATTTTTACCAATAAAAGAAACATGAAATATTACAATT
>NW_006408642.1:1816852-1818454 GCF_000296735.1 Chrysochloris asiatica
GACTAAGAACTGGTGGCCAGGAGCAGACTTGCAGAATGTGCCCTTTGGAGATGTAAATTATTATATATGCCTGAGTGGGTTTTTTTGTTTGTGTGTTTTAAAAAAGCTAAAGTGGATAAAGAGAAATACTTTTAACTTATGGTATATGGAGGGGATTATAATCAATGTAATGAAACAAGTTATATGAATTGCTGAATGTGAAACTGATGATGTGCCCTGTAAACTTTCACTCAAATCCACAATAAAAACCATAAATTAAAAAAAAGCACAATAAAAATATATATCTATTATGTAGGTTTATTGGTGGGAAGCAAGGAGGCAACAGACTACACATTTAGCTATTTGGCCATGAACTGAGTAGCAGATGCTCAGTGACAAATTACCAACAGATTTTAAAAGAAGTCATGAGGATGGTCACCAATCATGATGTGTATCTGTTATTTACTCAGTGATTTGTCGACTAAAGAGCTAGAAGTGATGTTTGTATTTCATGCAATCACTCACAGTTAATATAATTTGGTGAGGGAACTGAAATTTAAAGCATGTTGCTGAGGATTTTGTGATATTTAATTCAACCAAGGTAACTAAAATTCATGTATATCTGAACCAGGCAAATGGATGACTGCCTGTAGATGTCTTTATATCCACAAATGTGATTGTATAAAGAAAAAAGAGGTCAAAAGAGAAAATGAGTCAGTGAGTGGATAAACGGTTAAGCACTCAACTACTAGCCAAAAGGTTGGTGCTTCTCACCCACCCAGAGGCACCTCGCAAGACAGATTGGAAAGTCTGTTTCCAAAAGCCTTGACAATATTCTCTATACACATGGGTTACAATGAGTCAGCAGCCAACCCAATGATAACTAACAACAACAGCCAGAAGCCATACATGCTCAAATGTATGGCTTCTGGCTGTTCTCTCCTTCAGATTTGTCTTTGTATTTTTATATAATATGTTTCTACATACAACACTGTCTAAAAATATATGTTGTTAAGTTGTTAAGTGCCATCAAGTTCTGACCCATAGCGACCCTGTACAGGGTTTCCAACAAGCAGCCGATGAGCTTGAACCACCCACCTTGCAGTTCCAACAGCTTTGCAGTCTGGTATCAACCATTATTTTAAAAGGACAGTATTAATTCCTTAGGCATTAAAGTCAAAGAAGCCACCAGGAAATCAGAGCATGCATATTTCATAGTTTTCCACAGGTAAGTAAGACCCCATCAACTGGCAGAAAGACCATTTTGAATTAGCGCCAGCAGGCATTTCCAAGTTAATCTTTTTTTCACTTAACGGACAATCAAATTTTCTTCCTTTTCCAGGGTTCATTAATTTACTCCCAAAAGGGGTAATGTTTTTGTTGTCAAGTGCCAAGGTGTTGGTTCTGACTCACAGAGACTGTTTATAGTCTTTCCAAGGAGCAGCTGGCGGGTTAGAACTGCCAAAGAGCGATCAGCAGTCCAGTACTTAACTTATCCTGTTGTTGTTAAGTGCCATCGAGTCTGTTCCGACCCATAGCGACCCTGTACAGGGTTTCCAAGGGTGTAAATCTTTACGGGAGTAGAAAGCCTCATCTTTCTCCCACGGAGCAGCTGGTAGTTTC
>NW_006408642.1:1819389-1827807 GCF_000296735.1 Chrysochloris asiatica
GGTCAGCTTTGACTACTAAGGATGGCAGCATTAACACAGTCATTTTGAAAACTTAACAAAATAACTGGGCACTGCCTGGGGCATCTCACACACACATATACACCCTGCCTATCACTGTTTCTTAGATACACAGTTTTATAATGCTAATGGTTGCCTAAACTTGAAGCTTGGTGCCCCCTCTGTGAGGCTTCAGAAGAGGAGTAACATCCAAACATGCATCAGATATCCTATCACCTAGTGTTGTTGTTTAAGTTCTGTCTCGGACCTGCAGCAACCCTGTATAGGGTTTCCAAGAAGCAGGTGGTGAGCTTGAACATCGACCTTGCAGTTAAAAGAACCTTCTGCTTTTGCAAGCCATCTGGCTAGTGGCATAACTGGCTAGCTACCCCTTGTAGGGCATCTCTGGTGTCAATTACAAACCTATG
Organism: Chrysochloris asiatica; assembly: GCF_000296735.1. Taxonomy (NCBI): domain Eukaryota; kingdom Metazoa; phylum Chordata; class Mammalia; order Afrosoricida; family Chrysochloridae; genus Chrysochloris; species Chrysochloris asiatica. The sequence continues at coordinate 1,819,815 of NW_006408642.1, forward strand.
GATCAAGAGATCCAGGAAGAGGTCTCTGGGCTCGAGATTTCTCATGTTGCTCAGGTTTCTTGCAGAACACTAACTAGGGTGAAGGGAATTGGCAGCTGGACCAATGCACACATCCCAGTCCAATCAGATGGCAGCAAATCTCAGACAGTCCCTTTTCCACAACTCTGAGGGCCAAATAGGACATGCTAGGTTCACCAGTGACATTTTGGACATGGGTGTAAGTTGTCAATTCTATGGGCACTGTGAACTCTGCTTCCTGTCTTTAAAGACAAGAAAAGTGGTTCATCGTCCCTATGGAGAATGAAGGAATTGTCTTTGACAAGCCCTTTCAAGTTTCATTTCCCCAAGTGTCCTGGTCTCTGTACAGAGCCAACCGGCAGTACATGTCCGAAACCCGACTAAGGGAAGAGGGAATTACCTGTGCCTATGGTTTATCAGCTGTGCAAACATGGCAGTCAATATTATTGAGAGCTTGCACTGAGTACTTAACCCATTCTACCCAAGCGTTCACATGCCTATATTCTGTTTCTACTTCTAATGTTTGTCTTAGGTCTGGGAGTGATAATTTGGAAAACAAATCGACTCACAGGGTCCCATCTAGGGATATGGGCACCCATTCCATAGATTCAGATTGCTACTCTTGGCTCTCTATAATTAAGATAAGCACTGGGTCCTCCAATTTCCCACAGGACAAAACTTGACAAACACGTAATTTGATGGTTTGAGGGAAAGGTGCCATAGTTACATCAACTATCAACATTATTGGTTGGTCCTAGGCAAAAGCCCTTTGTACCTCCTCCATGGTAATGATACATTTTAGCCATATTAGCTTCCAAACCCACCCCATTTTGTCAGAGACAGGTTAGAACCCCTGGGCCCTAGGCCCCTCTCACTCGGGTTTCATATCCATCCCTATACTCTGAGTCCCCTGTTACTAAACAGGGATTAAGGAAGGGGGAAGAACATCTCTAGTCCAACAAGAACAGTAACACTGACAAGAACAGCTTGGATACAAAAAGATCCCAAGACCAGAAACCCTAATAGAAGCAGTTGGCCACAGGCACACAACCCATGAAGAAAGCACTCCATTTCCAATAAGCCTGCACCCCTTTACTAAAAACTGATGAATATTCAACATACCACTCTTCCTAATAACTATGTATTAGCCCACTCTTCAAATGAAGAGAGACCCCATACTTTTATAAGTCTCAGTGTACCCCAATCCCAAAGGGTCTTCTCCACCTGCTTCTCTCTTTGAAGTGTACTCTCACTTTGACTTTATCTATGCCCCCAATTCTACCAGGTCTACTGAGAAGCGGACACTTGGTGGGACTAATTCTTTAGCCCCCCCGAGAATGAGAGGGACCAGGGAAAACCGTGACAATCTGGCAGCAGTAACTACTTTTCCCTTAGGGAGCGTCCCTCTTCACCTTCAGCAATCCCTTTGAGTAAAATGAGTCCACTCCTTTTTCACTGTCTGAACAGCTGTGTCATTGGTCAACCACACCTGGTAAGGGGCCTCCCAGTCCATCTGCAGTCTGTCCTCTTTCCAGGTCAAGATCAGCACCAAGTCTCCTAGTGGGAAGTGCTGAACGGTTAATTAAAAGGAATGGGTTTGGATGAAGAGTCCTTTTAACCTGAAGGTTAGCAAAGCAGAAAGGGCCAGCACATAGTTTGTCAGGAATCTCAGGTATGGGAGCCTATGGCATGGCGCCCCTTTAGCACTGAACGCCATTCGATCCTTCAGTTTAAATATTGAGAGGATTAACATGAAGATATTCAGGGATAACATCCTACCACACTCTGTCCGTTTCCTCAAACTAAAAGAACCATTGCGGGCTCTATCATCTTAATGCATGAATACAGAACTTCACTTAAAAGCTTCTCAAATAGGAATGTCAATTAAACATACTGTAACTTTACAATTAAACATACTTTAACTTTAACAACCTTGCCAAATGAACGGAAACTATCAATACTCACATCTACAACACAATATCCTTTTCCTCCTCTTAACAAGACAAAATGCATACATACAGGGTGGCCCAAATTTTAACCAAAAAAATGTATTCAATTCAGAAAGAGTATTGGTACACCAAATATCTTTTTAAAAAGTATTATGTTCTGAGATCTGAAACATTAATACAAAAATAAATAAATAAATAAACACACAAATAAAACCTTGAACAACGTACAATTTTGAAAATTACTATTACACCAGCCAAACAAATCCTTAACCACCTTGTAAATGGATTAATTTATACCATTTTACTGCAGAAAGAATATCAAAGATATTAAAACAGAACAACTTTTCAGTACCTGATTTCATGTTTAAGTTTCACCTTGAATGTGCAAACTCAGAATTTTGTACTATTAACTCAAATAGTCTGTGTAAAGAATTGTATTTGAATCTACCACACCAAACAAAAAATAATTGGTAGGCCCTTTATGACTGTGACGCTTTCTCCCTTCTACAGGGATAGGGTATTGTCTTGTATGGACTACTTCCATAGATTCCACCAGGAGTGGAATTTCTCTCTCTCCTACTGCCTTCTTTAAACCATATCCGCGAGTCAATCTGTCCTTTCTCCTCTTCAGTCAGAGGTCTCATATTTACCTTTATTTACCCCTCAGGCTCTCTAATCCTAACCCAATCTTACATTTAGGTACCTTTACAAAATATTCAAAAGTTAATTTCTAGTTTCATGAGGGGAATCATTTTTCCTCCGCTTTTTTAAATCTCTGGACATTCTCTTTTGAAACGGTCTGTCTTCCCACAACATTCATCCACTGGTGGGTTTAGGGACCTGGCCCTGTCCTCTCCTCCCTTCCCTCTGAAGAGGCCTAACACTGTGATCACTGTTTCACTTCCCTTGAGAAGGGAGTCTTGTTCTAGACTCTTATGAACTGTATTATTCACAGTAGATGCCATGATTCTGGCTTTCTGCCTGTTTTTCCCCCTCTCTCCTTACAAAAACTTTCGGAGCTTCTCTTAATAGTTCATCAATGGGTTCTTGACTCCATCCTACAATCTTTTTGTCTTGGTTTCCGTCTTTTAAGGGAAAACATGTTCTGAACTGATTCCGCTCCCCCTACTAACCAACAGAGACCATAGGCTATCCCTTCTGAGAAGGCCAAGTTCTATTGTCTACATGAAGGACTAGGGCCTGGCAGACCCAGTCCTCCTTAGAACCAAATTGAGGCCAGAACATAGATAATGGATTAGTTCTTTTAGCCAAATAAAACAGTATTTTTATCTCTTTCCCAGGCTGGGGATTGTCCCCGCAAGCCCTCAACATTCTCCCCAAAGGACTGACAGGAGTCTCTCCTGCTCCCTTCTTCCCTAGGCCTAGAATTCCGTTCCCTATTTTCTTTTGGTCTTGGTATCTGAATTCACTTGCATACTCAACCTCCCAAAATTTCCCCATGTTTGGGTACTCATGGAGATTTCTTGCATACAACCCCAAGATTTCACTTTGTCCCTCACTGACCAGATTGGGACTCTGCACCGCAAGATGCAGCTCAGACACACAAGGACCCCCGAAAATGCCTAACCTCTAGGGTAATACAGTCCAATCTTCCTGCCTTGGCCTGTGCATAGATTGCCTGGTTGCCCTGGTTAACCTCTTTTCAGTCTTCTGCTCTCTTGCTAATTTTGATCACCTTTGAACAGCCTGGGGTCTTTTTCTGGCTCTCATTGGGAGGCAATCAACTCTGTGGAGTACACCGCCAAAACTAACACAGGACATTTCTCCTTTTTCACTGGGGCTGCTGCTCCAAGTGGGCAGAAAATCCCAGACGGGCCCCCAAATTTGTGAGAAACATTGTCTATACTGACAAATACTCAAGTAATCCAATCTGTACTCATTTTAGCGAGAGTGAGGTTTTCTTTATTTGGTTTTGCAAAATCGGGCACCCAGCCCCAAAGAGTTTTATTAACCTAGCTTGAAAAAGCCCCTCCTCCATTTCCCCTTTACTGGGTACTTTGGAGTTTATAATATTTCCCCAAGGGCTCCTACAGGGAGCATTCTCATTTAAAAGGTAGTTTCACCCCCTTCCCATCAACTTCCCCTAGTTCTATGATAGGTGTACTCTTATTTTAAAGAGTCTAGTAGTTCAAACTAGTCTCTTCCTCTTCTCATAGTTCCCTTTTGTCATACCAACATGCTACCCCCAAGATATCCTTGATTCTGAAGACGGACCACCCCAACAGCTATTTGTCACACAGCGACCCAGTATAGGGTTTCCGAGGAGCAGCTGGTGAGTTTGAACCAGTGACATTGCAGTTCTAACTGAACTTGCAGGTCCAGTGCTTATCCTACAGCACCACACCATGACTTTGGGATAACATGTGGAGCCCGAGAATTGAGGATATAAAAGAAGAAGCAGGGGGATGAGGAAAGAAGACTTGGCAGCAACCCCAATGAAATATGACAGTGGCTTCAACTACGATGGCATAAAGGACATGATAAAAAGGACATGATAAACTGGGAGAAAAATGAATGATTCCAGCTTCTACTGTATGGGTGGAGAACGGTGATGTTACTGAAAGGGACAAAACTGGGAAAGAATCAGTTTTATTATATGTGAGGAAGAGCACTGAATAGGCACTGAATCAAAAGGCTTATTTGGCCATGTAACGTTTGAGATACTTCTAAGCCATCTATGTGGATTTTTCAAACAGGCAGTTGAATATATGACTCTAGAGTTCAAAGGGATGATCAAGGTTGAAGATAAAGATTTGGAAGTCTGCAGCATAGAAACGTTTTATCAGACAACAGATGGCACACTGATCACATCAAATAACAGATGGCACAGTCAAAAGGATCTGAATGAAAATAATTTAAAGAAAGGACGCTTTACAGATGTATAAGCAAGCTTAAGAGAACTAGCCAAGATGGTGAAGCATCCAGGGACAGTAGTTCTTACCACCTTTAGGTCTGACGCAACAACAAAAAGAGGGATGTCGCTAGCAGAGCAAATTAGCAAAGGAGCCAGAGAGAGAAGAGGGACCCCAACAGGAATTCTCTTTAGGAAGGAATTCAGCCCCAGACAGAATCAGAGCCAAGTGGGGAGGGGCAGAGAAGAATAAATACTCTGACATCACTCACCTCCTGCCCTTTGATTCTGCAGTGTCTCCCACTGGCATACCCTAACTCAGAGCCAGGAGGTTAAGGAGGCCAGGCGATGCAGTGGGTTGTGTATAGTCTTCAGTGTACTCTGCTCTTCCGTCCTAGAAAGGCAGGTCAATGGACAAACACTAACACAATGGCATTTAAAGTCGTGGACATGGATGAATTTACTTTTGGCAAAGTATGTAAATAAAAAAAGAAAAGAGAGAGAGAAGGGGTCCCAAGACAGAGCTGAGGGGCCCTCTGAACCCTAGACATCAAATAAGAATTGAAGAATTAGGAAAAAAGACCAAGGATGTGGGGTGCCACAGAATGTTTCAAGAAAATGAGGGTGGTCAATTTTGTTGAATGTTTTCAGGTCAATAAAGTAGTAACAAAAGTGACTATGGTATTTGCCAATGTTAATGTCTTACATACAACCTGATATTAGTGACGTCAATAAATACAATCTCAGTGAAGAAGAGTAAGCAAAACTTGAATGCCTTAGGAAACACTAAGATGAAAAAGAAGAGCTCAAACACATTGTTATGAATTTGTGTTACCCAAAATACGTGTTGGAATCTTAATTCCCATACTTGCAGATATAAATTTGGGACTAGGGCTTTCGACTTATGTCAACAAGGCCACATCAGTGTAGGTTGTGTCCTAAACCTAAACACTTCTACGTTATAAAATGAGCAGATTAGACAAAGACAAGCAAGCACAAATGGAGGAAGACAGATGCAAAGTAAGTATTGCCAAGGAATCAAAAAATTCTGAAAGACACAAGGAAGTTCCCCCCAGAGCCAACAGATACAGTTTGTCCCTGAGGGCTGGTGCCTGGAATTCAGACTTCTAGCTACCTTAACTAAACCTCAAAAATAAATTTAAGTTATTTAAAGTAACCCACTTGTGGAATGTGCATTACAGCTGCACTTGGAAGCTAACACGTGATTCTTTCAAAACATTTTAGCGATCAGAGCAATCATAAGTGAAGCTATAGCTAAAGAGGAATAAGGTTAAGCATGTATTTCCTAGCAAGAGCTAATAAGAGTAGCAGAGAAGACAACTGCAAGAATATAGACTTTACACAAGAAAGAGGGCATGGCTGCAGAGCACAAGTAGAAGAACTGGTTTGCCTTGCATGAAAGCAGGTATATTTTACTCATTTCAACAGGAATGAAGGGAATATGGTATGTTGGCCTATAGGCTAGCAGTTTGGTGTTAGCAAGATGAGGGTATTTCTCAATGAAGAACCACAAGATCAACAATTCAATCCCTCAAGTTGCTCCTCAGAAAACCTATACTGGGTTCACTCTGAGTCGGAGCTGACTATATGACACTTAACTACAGCCACCACCACCTAAAGGACTAGGTGCCACAAGCAGGGAATTATTCAGAATGCTGCATGGTATAAATCTTTTGATTGTCCTAATTTTGTTCTATTATTAAACTACAAACTGACTTCTTCGTTTTAACGACTGACCATTTTATTTTTTAAAAACATACTCAAGTACGATGTTTTGTTCTGTTGTCTGGCCCTCTTCTGTGATAGGCAATGTATTTGATTATTTGGGGTTTTCTGTTTGTTTGTTTTTTTAAATAGCACTTAACTTCTTTGGGGAAGGGAAAAAAAACACCACAAAACCACAGGAAAAAAATATTCCAGAAGTAAAAATAAGCTCAATGAATCTGAAGAGAAACTAGTAAATATAGATGAAGTTTTACTCCAGGATTGGTTTGATATATCAGGTGTGGCACTATAGAGTCAGCACTGGATTGTGAGTCCCAAGGTCGGCGTTTCAAAGCCACCAGATGCTCCCAGAAATCCTATACAGCATTGGTATTAGTCAGAACTGAAAACAACACAAAAACATTTGTAAAGCAGAAGTCCTGACATCATACGTTATTGGACTGCTCAAGGTCAGTAGTTCAAATCCACTAGCCACTCCTTAGAAACCCTACAAAGGGTGGCTAAGAGTTGGAACTAACCCCTGGCACTTAACAACTATAGACCGGTAGATAAGTTGGACTTAGTAAGTTGTGACTCAGGAGGCTAATTAAGTAAGGTACAGGAGAACAGGGTTCCCCCCCTCACTTTTTATTCTATTATGTTCACTCCTTCCTGCATCGTCTTCTGTTTTTGTTTTTTGTGTGTGTGTGTTGATTTTTTTTTGCCAACCTTCATCTTTTTGTATGTATATTGTCTTCACCTTCACCCAAGTTAACACCTATCTATGCTGCTCTAGAAAATGGATTACTCTCCCTTTCCTCTCAACCTGGTAAGCATCAAAGAAAGGTATTTTTAGTGTGAAAACATTTTCTTCATTTTTTCATAATAGTTGTTGAAGTGCTGTGGCGTCAGTTCCAACTCACAGCAATCCTGTATAGGGTTTCCAAGGAGGGGCTGGTGAGTTTGAGCTAATATCCTTGCAGTTCTAACTGACCTTGCAGTTCAGCGCACTAACCCACAGCATCACATCAGGACTTTTATAATAGTGGTCTAAAACAGTTGAGTTGTTTTTAATGCATGGGATAGATAAGCCATAGACTCTAAGCTAAGAAAGGAAAGAAAAGAATGTTGGCAGATGACTTGTCTGGGTTAATGGCCTAGACAACTCAGTGAGGTAAAAGCACTCCCAAAGGATCGGCAGTGAGAGAATGGGATGTTTGAATGTTAGATAAAAGGGATGACAAGGTTAGAAACGTGTCCACAGAAGTGAGTACATGAGACATGTACAGAATATTAGTAGTAAAATGTTTATGGTACTTAATGTATGAACCATCTACATGAAAACTGAAATCACTAAGAATGGTGGTGACACAGGCAGTGAAAGAAAGGAATAAAAATCGAGCCAGGTAGAACAAACAAGATGGCAGAT
>NW_006408642.1:1831052-1832229 GCF_000296735.1 Chrysochloris asiatica
GAAACAAGTTATATGAATTGTTGAATGTGAAACTGATGATGTGCCCTGTAAACTTTCACTCAATCCACAATAAAAACCTTAAATTAAAAAAATTGAGCCAGATTTTAAAGTAAGGTGTTGACACTACATTAGTTTTTTTTGTTGCCTGGACGTCCTGTACATTGTATGTTTAATAGTATTCCTGGCCTCAAGCCACTAAAGCCAGTAGCACCATTCTCTTTTGAACTCCTCTGGGTTGGTCTCTCTGTTGCATCTCCGCTGGGTTGAAAAAATGACTCAGACTGGCAAATCCAAGCCCTGGGTCCCAGGGAGGAGAGTCTCTGGGATAAATAAAGATGGAGGTTTGGCCACATAGGAAAACCCATGGGAGGGGCAGATGACTCCTACTGAGCACCTCCTACATTCAATCATTTCTTTCTCATTACTACCCAAGATGAATGATGTTTCAGTAGACAATTTTATAAGGGGATTAAAAAAAAAAAAAAGCATATGCCCCTCAAAGCATATACAAATACTTCGACGAACACTCTGAGAATCGCGGCATGTTACCCAGAGAGTTTTCCACACAAGTACCCAAAAACCATCTAATGTCTGAAGAGGAGGGGAGGAGACTAGGTGTTCAACAAAGTCTAGGCTGGGTGCACTACATGTTTCATGAGCCAGAACCCATATTCTTCTCTTTAAAAGACCTCTTCCAAAAGACCCAATGAAGCGTATCTGAGGATCACCAATGAAATACTTTTCAAATTTAATGTATATGTGTATATATGGTAGTATTCAGTGAATAATTGAAAAATGTACAAATTATTCATCCATACCTGTGCATGAGCTGTATTCTTCACAGCAAGAGAGCTCAGCTAACGCAACTACAAGTGGATTGCTGTAAGGAGTTCGCTTTCTTCTAGTCAGTTTTTCTCTTAAATCTAAGTGCCTGTTGAACTTTCTTCTAGTCAGTTCTAACTCACAGTGACCCAGTATATAGGTTTTCTGAGGAGCAGCTGGCATTATCTAGCAGCTGGCATTATCTAGCAGCTGGCATTATCTAGCTGGCCCAGGATTCCCTGAGTCTTGCCTACTGCTGGCATCCAGTTCTCCACCCGAGTTCACAGGGGTCTATTGAGTGTGGCCAGACTTAGCTCGCAATTTCACTGCTGTTTAATCCCCCCTTTTTCCCTTA
>NW_006408642.1:1834759-1836426 GCF_000296735.1 Chrysochloris asiatica
AAAAAAAAAAAAAAAAAGTTCAAATACAGCAGGTGCACTGAAGCCATGTGACATGTATTTCCCTAAACTAAAAAATAAAACAAAACAAAACAAAAACTTTTTGAAAAAGCTCTGTCCATTCAAAAAACTCAGGCTAAGAAACCTTGAGGGAGACTTAACTCTTCTTAGGGATGAGCAGTGTGCAAAGTGTATATGAGAAAAGACATCCTGCCCAGTTCTTACTCTTACTCCTCCTTGACCAACCACCACACGTCAGAGTTGAACTTTAACACCTGACCTCGTTTCAGCCGGTCTTCTGACATTTATCTAAACAGGTCTACAGCACTGCTTACTTCTTAAATGGAACTGTCTATAATATAAATTGTTTAAAAGTAGCTCAATTGAAGCCATGAAAAAACTATAAAACATTTTATAGTGAAATAAAATAAAAATCCACTGCTTCAACAGAGCATCTCTAGAGACTGGACAGCTACAGAGACATATGTGAGTAATATTCCAGAGCACATGAGCAATATATTTCAAAGGAAAACCTGTCATGGAGAGCAAACTGAATCACTTTTACAGTGAAACCTGAAACTGTCAATGTTACATGGCACAGCAGGAATTGTTCCTATGTGAAGCCTAAGAGGACACCGTTAGAATAAAAAAAACATTATTGTTGCTTTGACCAATTTTAGATCAAGAACTACAACATGAACTTTAACCTAAAATAACATCAAATATCCATGCCATGCATATAGATTTTATATGTGTGTTTGAGCACACAACACACACACACACACACAAAACCCTAGTATATTTCCTACGAACAATCTTCACAAAGACTGGCTTTCTACAGTTTCTCATTCTAATTTCATGGTAGAGTTATTATTTTAAAAATCCTATTATATTAATTTCTTATGATTACTTCAACAAATTACCACAAAATAAGTGGCTTATAATAACACACATATATAATCTTATATCTGGAGATCAAGAGAGAACCTGGCTACAATCTAGATGTTGACAAAGCTGTATTCCTTTCTGGAGGCTCTAGAGGAAAACCTGTTTCTTACTTTTTCCAGTTTGTAGAGCTTCCTGCATGCCTTAGTTCCTGGACCTTCAACATCATAATCTGGTGAAGTCTTTTGCACACCACGTTACTCTCTTACTTTTCTGCTTCCTTCTCCCCGTTTAAAGGATTCTAGTCAGGTCAGGACATTGGACCACCCAGCTAATCTATGATAATCCTCCAATCTTAAAATCATCTAATTAACAACCTTAATTCTATCTGCAAGCTTAATTTTTTCTCAACATAGAGCATGTTCCTAAATTCTAGGGAACAGAACATGAACATCTTTTGGGAGCCATTATTCTTTCTGCCTACCCCTAGTATATAGTTAAAAAATCATTCCAACCCAGAGCAGAGAGGAGAAATCTACGCTTCAAAAGACGGCCCAGAAGAAGCAGTTTTCCAATAGGAAGATGACTGCATAAAGCAGCTGGTTAATAACTTCAAAAGGGAGTCATCCACTTCACATTTGCTTTACTCACATGTTCCAAAATGTTCTTCCTCATAAATGTTGTTTGTGGTTTTGTTTTTGTGGCTGTTTTTGTGGTGGTGGTGGTTTCTGTGGTTGTAGTGGTGGTGGTGGTTTTTGTGGTGGTGGTGGCTTTTGCGGCGGCGG
>NW_006408642.1:1841170-1842921 GCF_000296735.1 Chrysochloris asiatica
AAACCCTATACAGGGTTGCTATGGGTTGGAATAGACTCAACAGCACTTAACAACAACAACAACAAATCAATACTGTGCAGAAGTCTGAGGTAAAGCTATAAGGTAAGAAAGAGAAATTAAAGGCATCCAAATTGGCAAAGGAGAAGTAAATACTCTCTATCATAGATTACATGAACCTTAACAACAACAACAATACATATAAAACCCCAAAGACTCATCAGGAAAATGACTAGAACCAATGTCCAGATTCAGCAAAGGGACAGGGTACAAGATCAACAGGCAAAAATTGGTCAGGCTGCTTTAACAAAAAGAACTCTCAGAAGGAAATCGGGAAAACAATGCAATTTACAATAGCCTTCCAAATGATGACATAATGAAGCATAAATCTAACCAGAGACACAAAAACCTATACAAAGAAAATTACACAACTCTAACGGACCAAGTGAGACCTACATACATGGTCGAACACACCACATTCATGAAGACTTAATATTGTGAAAATGTCAGTATTACCTAAAGCAACCACAATCCAGATTGTCATTATTCTTTAAAGAGATAGAAAAAGTAACATGACTGACTTCATACGGAAATCAGAGACCCTCCATAAGCAGAGTACTGCTCAAGAAGAAGGTCTGGAAGCTCCCTAATCTCAAAACCTACTTGCAGCCATAGTTCTCAAAAGAGCCTGGTACTGGTACAACAAAAGACACGTGGACCAATGGAACAGAACTGAAATCCCAGAAGCTAATTTATTCACCTATGGCCAGCTTATCTTTGACAAAGGAATAAACTGTATTAAATGAGGAAAAGGTAATCTCTTCAACAATTGGTTCTGGCAAAACTGAATAACTATTTGCAGAAAAAAACCATGAAGCTGGGTTCATGTCTCTCACCATATTAAAAGACAACAACAACAAAAAAAAAAACACATGATTGATTAGAGCAATCCTTGAATGGGATCAAAGATCTAGAACATAAAATTTTAAATGATAAGATTATCAAAGATAAACCATGGGCAATCTTAGAGGTGTGCTGAAACAATAAGCAAAATACTATGTAACACCAACAAAATACTAAGCAACATTAAATAATAGCAAATCAGAGAAACTCATAATACAAACGAACCTAAAAGACTGGGAGTGTAGTGGTTACGAATCAGGCTGCGAACCTTCAGGTCAGCGGTTCAAAACTACCAGCCACTCCGCAGGAGAAAGATGAGGCTTTCTACTCCCGTAAATATTTACACCCTCGGAAACCCTGTACAGGGTCGCTATGGGTCTGAACTGACTCGATGGCACTTAACAACAAAACACATTATGGTAAATTAGTCAATCACAAAACAACAACAACAAAACACATATATGAGAGTACTACTATAAAACTCAAGAAAAGTTTTACAAACATCAAGATTGATTCTTTGTAAGTTACCAGGGTCGGGAGTGAAGGGAATATAAATGAGTGACTAATGTACAGACACATAAACTTGGGCCAAGGGAAAGGCAATACACAGTAAGGGGGAGGGCAACACAAAACAATCAAGGCAAAAGAAGATACTGGGAGGAGCACCAAAATTAAAGGCAACAAAGGAAAATAGAATTACATACAAATCCTGCAGTTATAACAATAATCTACAAGTGGATACATAGAAACACAAGCTAAACAGGGTGAATGGGACCACATCCATGATTATATAGAGATTAACAGGCTGTTTCCACAAATGCATTTATGTATACTGCAACTATATCCATGAA
>NW_006408642.1:1843021-1853739 GCF_000296735.1 Chrysochloris asiatica
GAGGTAGTGGTTTTGGTGGTGGAGGTGGTGGTTTTGGTGGTGGTGGTGGTGGTTTTGCTACCGGAGCTTCTTACATGGTGGTTTTGGTGGTTTTGGTGGTGGTGGTGGGTTTGGTGGTGGTGGTGGTTGTTTTTGTGGTGGTGGTTTTGCTACCAGAGCTTCTTACATGACTCATTAGGAAAATGCACATCAACTATGAAATCAGATGAAGGCTTCAAACTAAAGATTGACCACACAGGTGCAGAATTAAATGCTGAGCAATTATAACTTCCACACACTGTTACAGGGATTCTGAAATGGTACAGTCACTTTGAAAAGGACTTAGTTTCTATAAAAAGGTTAAACACACACCTATTGCATGACTCAGGGTCCTAGTGTGGCACTGTAGGATAAACACTGAACTCCTAAAGGCAAAGTCATCAGTTCAAACCGCCAACCTGTGGCTCAAGTCGACCTTGTGGTTTAAACCAAACTTGCAGTCCAGTGCTTTCTCTCCACAGCACCACACCATGGCTCCATAAAATAGAATTGTACTTACCAATACAAAGAAACAAGCTATTGCTTCATGTTATAGCATGGGTCAGTTTTAAAAAAACACAATTTTTGACTATGCTTAGTGAATAAAGTCAGGCCAGAAACATGTACATAATACATTATATAGATGTTAAAATTCTAGAAAATGAAAGCTGAAATCCATAGTGACAGAAAGCGAATCAGTAGAGGACTGAGACAGGAATAGGGGTAAAGATGGACCGATTACAGACAGATCCAGATTTTCAAAGGATGATTGATGTTATATTCTCCCAATTTATGACATACTCAAGTTGCAACAAACTGTAGTGAGCCAATCCTCTTGTTTTTTGTTTGTTTTATGTATTATATTTGTCGTAACGTGTACTATATACAGTGTTGCATCAGCACACAATCTATTGATGTTATTATCATGCCAACCCCCAAAGACAAATAAAGATCAGTAATATAAAGATAATACTAATAAAAGGAAATAAACTAAAATAGAAAGAAAAGAGAGGATAGGATACAAGATGGCAGACTAGGCAAATGCCCTACCCAATCAGGAACAGGGGTTATTAAGGACGGATTACAAATATGCACAGGGCAATTTGAGAGAGTGATTGATATACGCTCCTTGATTTATAATATACTCAAGCTGTAAAAAAAAACCTGCACTACCACCATCCTTTTTCTTGTTTTGTATACCATATTGTTAGAAATATGTACTACCTAAGGAGCTCTGGTAGCTTAGTGGTTACAAATCGGACTGCAAACTGCAAAGTCAGCAATTTGAAACTACCAACTGTTAGGCCTGAGAAAGATGAGGCGTTCTGCTCCCGTAAAGATTAACAGCCTCAGAGACCCTGTGCAGGGTAGCTATGAGTTGGAACCGACTCCACAGACTCAACAGCCCATAATTTGCTGATGTTAGTCTCATGCCAACATCCAAAGACAAATAAATACTAATAATATGAAATTAAAAAAAAAAGACAAAAAAAAGAAAAGGGGAGGGGTGAAAAGAGGGTCCAAGATGGCTGCCTAGGCAAATGCACTGTCCACAACCTCTTCAACAAAGACATGAGAAATCACGAAACAGATACGGATGCCAATCCTGTAACCCAGAGCTTCAAGGATTTAAAAAACAGATCTAATACCATGAACAGGGAAAGAATCAATAAAAACTGAATCAGGAGCGGCAAACTGCCAATATGTATAGCGTACCAGCTCTGCTTGCCCAGGACTGCACCAACACCCGCATCACTGATCAGAGATCACACAGGTGATCTGACTTGATGACATTCAACATTTAACCCTGCACAGCAGAGACTCAATCACTTGAGATACATACAAACAGCGCGCCTCCCCACCCCCATCGTGGCAAACAATGACATTCACACAGCCAGTGTTACTGCCTCTTTTACCTTTCTTCTTAGCCTATTAATTCTTTCTTCTTCCTCTTCCTCCCAGTTTTCTTTTTCTTTATCCAATTCCCTCATCTTTTTTTTCGGGGCTGGAGGCAGGGATATCCAGCCAAGCAGGCATGTCAGTTCACCTACGGCCTACACAGTGACCGTTGTCCAAGGTGTGCGCTTTTTCTCGCCTCAGGCTGCCATGCTGCACAGCCATGGTACTTTCACCAGTACTATGCTGTTTTCCTGTTTGTTTTTTTTAAGTTTTTTCCCTTTCAGAAAGTTTTTTTTTTTCCTTCTTAGTTCTTCTTCCCTTTTATCCACTCTTTTTTAAATTGTTATTCTTCTTTCTCCTTTTCTTCCTTTCCCCTGTTTTTTTCATCCAGTTGAGCGGGTTCTCCACTCCTTGCTGCCTCCAACCTGTTTAGTAGTGTCTGCACATGACTGCCCGCCCAGGACCCTCCGCATTCCACACCGTGCACAACTGCAGAGCAATTGCCACGTTTCCGACACAGCTAGCGCCAATATGGTGCATTTGTTTTTTGATGAGGGTGGGGTTGTTTTCTTTATCTCTTTTCCCCCGACTTTTCCCTTATTTTTGAAATCTCCTCTACCTCCTCCTTAATTTTTAACTGGTTTTTTCTCCCCCTTCTTTTCCCCCTCCCTTTTATTTACTATATTTCCCCAACCTTCAGGAGGAAGTAGCAACACACTACCCACCCCCACACTTATCACACCCCAAAAAAACACAATTACAATAAATTATATTAATCTTAAAAAACAAACAAAATTTAAAAACTCACAACCACATTACCACTCATTCCCAGAAACAGGTAGTGAACATGCAACGCTACAGTATTATGTAGACAAGAAGTAAATTAAAACCACACAAAGAAGAGTGACAAGATGGTTCTTCTAACAAGTGACCAAAATACAGGATCAGAAAATTGTTCCAGAGGATAAAAGGACTATTGGAATTATCTGATAAACATCCAAAATAATTACATTTATAATGTACATAATTACATATAATAAAAGAATAATAGTCTAAAGATTGAAAGTGCGATGAAACTGAACCAAAGTAAGGATTGGTGACAATGAAGACCAATCTCTTAATGTTGTTGTGCAGCGCCGTTGAGTCGGTTCCAACCCATAGCAACCCTGTACAGGGTTTCTAAGGAGCAGCTGGTGTTACGAATCTATTAAAGGGACAATCAGAAAAAAAGGACAATAAAATAAGAACTCCTAAGAGTTACATGGAACACCATCAAGATAAATAGTACACAGAAAACTGTCTAAGAGTTATTGGAAGAAAACTTCCCTAGTATCATGAAAACTGAGAAAACAGGCATTCAAACCACTCAGTGGACCCTAAATAGGAAAAACTCCAGTAGAAAACCAAGAAGACATGTCGTAATTCAAACTTTACAAACACAAAGGCAAGGAAAGAATCCTGAAAGATGCTCTAGGAAAAAACGCCCACGTAGTACAACTATCAAGAATAAGCTCCAATTTCTTCACCGAAACTTCTCAGGCAAGAAGGCAATGTGATGAGACAGACCTTTGTGTCTATACGACACACGCAAAATATTTCAAGCCAGTGCTATATATTCAGAAAATGGTCTCTCATGAATAAGTTATCGGCCTGGGGACTCAGGGCCATAGTCTCAGGGACACCATAGTCAACTGGCATAACATAATCCAAAAAGGCAATGTTCTACATCCTCTCCCTGTCCAGAGAAAAGTAGAGGAATGGAAACTGAAGACATCTGCAAACAATAAATCCAATGGTCCATCTGCACATTAGTTGCCATGATGATTCTGAGACCAGAAGAAATAGATTGTGCCTGGTTACCATTACCAACTGCTCTGAAAGGCACCACATTAGAAGATGATGGATAGAGTGGGATCAAAAGTGGAACAAAATGCACAGTAATAAAAAAGACCAGGTTTACTGGTCAGAGACTGGTGGAACCAGGTCCTTCCTTAGTCACCTGGTCACCCAATCACCCTTCAGGTCTGAAACTGAACTCACCAAACCTCTCACCCCTTCTCCCCACAGTTTTCAGCAACACAAAAGATAGCTTTACTGGGGGGAAACAATACTAGAGTGGTATGCAGACCATAGAGCAGTCAACCATTTGTGATTAAAAGAGCATTTACCTAAGAACAAAACTCAAAGGGTTGGGAAACGAGAAGAAATGGAAATGAGAAACACAGGAAAGCAGTGAGTAAGTGATGTTGCATTGTTTCATCTCAATAACTGCAATCTCCTCCAAGTATATGATTGGTTGAATGTAAAACCAATGATCATCTTCTCTGTAAACGTGCATTCAATTCACAATAAAAAGTTGGGGCGAAGTTGCATCCTTGCCACCTGGGTTTCTCTCCCTTAACACAGGTCCACTGCACATGCAGTCATCCACCACCGATCCTGGGTCATCCTCCAAAGAACTTTGTTGTTGTTGTTATTAAATGCCATCGAGTCGGTTCCGACCTATAGTGACCCTGTAGAGGGTTTCCAAGGAGCAACTGGTGAGCTTGAACCATCAACCATGCAGTTCAAACTGACTTTGCAGTCTAGCACATCACCCCACAGCGCCACACTAGGACTCGTTGGCACACAGTAAATAATGCAAAAAAAATGCTTTTGATTTCCCTTTTGCCATAAATTGTAAAATCCTTTGACTTTGACCCAAGGGTCTAACATCTAATGGCTCCATATTGACACTGAGCCCCACCTCTTTTCTTCTTCCTAATTTTGATACAACATGATGTCTGAAACTTGTGGTAAGCAGGTAACAAGCATGAGAGAACAGCCAAAATAGTAACAAAAATCATGTCCTGGTATTGGAAATTACCTAAATAAATGCCAGATGTGATCCTCAAGAACATTTAAAAGTTCCAGTTTTCGGTATATGAACAAAAAATAATTTGTTAACAGTACAATGGAGAGACAATAAGATGTATGCTATAAAATGGCAAAATCAATACAGCTGCACTAATGAGAATAAATGACAGACAGAAAAGATGATCTGTTGCTTTAGAGCCAAGAGGACTTTTGCTGTTATGTGCTGTTGAATCAGTTCTGACGTATAGCTACCCTGCATAGGGTTTCCAAGGAGAAGTTGATGGGTTTGAACCTCTGATCTTGCAGCTAGCAATCCAGGGGTTATCCAACGGAGCCACATTAAGACTCCAGTCAAGGGATTAGGAGGAGCAAGTGCTACAAATACATTAAAGGAGCCTTGGCAGCATTGTGGATTATAAACTGGGCTAATAACTGCAAAGATTTATAGTCTCAAAAACCCTATTAAGAGTATGAGTTGGAAGTGACTTGGTGACAACACACTATTATCACAGCCACAAGTATATCCATGTATACAGGAGAGCTTACAGTGGGCAAAGGTATCACAATGAAAAAGACATGCATTCAAACCACTCAACTTAGACATAAGCAAACACCTCGGAGGGACTACATCACTGGGCTTGGGGATTTAGTACCACAGTCTCAGGGACATCTAGGTTAGTTGACATAAAATATCATAACAATAATATTCTACATCCTTCTCTAGTGTGTAGCAACTAGGGTCTTGAGACCAGAAGAACTAAATGATGCCTGGCTACCCACTGCTGACCACTCTGAAAGGCATAACAGTAGGAGGTCCTTGATAGAGAGGGATGAAAACTGGAATGAAATGCAAACTCAAAAAAATGACCGGACTTACTGTGCTGACAAGGGCTGGTGGAACGCCCGAGACTACAGCCCTCGTTCACCCTTTAAGCCTAGAACTGAACTTAGCCCATGGCCCGACTTTCAGCTCAACAATAGATAGAACTATAACTTGAACAAGACATCCTGGTAGTATAGTGATTACGTGCTCATCTGAGAAACCGATGTTTAGTTGTTTGAACCCACCAGTGCTCTATGGGAGGTAAATGAGGCAGTCTGTGTCTATAAAAATGTACAGCTTTAGAAACCTTACAGGAGTTCTAGTCTGTATTACAGGGTTGCTACCAGTAAAACGAAGGAGCTCTGGTAGTGTAGTGACTTGATGTCAATGGATAGAAGGTGAACAGTAACACCAAGGAGGAATGCACTTCTTAAAACAATCTTGGGAGATCAAAAGGACAGCATTTATCCAGGGAAGACAGGAAAGAAGTACAAATGGAAATGGGAAACCGAGGGAGGAAATGGAAAGAGTGCTGTTACCTTGTGGGGATAACAATCAATGTCACACAATGTGTGTGAATTACTGAATGGAAGAAGAATTTGCTCTGTGTACTTTTCACCCTAATAATTACAGTAACAAGCAAACAGCAACAAAAACTGTCCTCCACGTATGGGCGCAACCTGAGGATATTCGCAGGTAAACAAAACTTAATGTAGTAATTTTTAACACCACCAGTCAACTTTACACAACATGTTGAAGGGAATCCTTTAGACAGAGAAACTTAAGTGGCAGACAACAACCAGATGTTAAAACACACAACATCACCTGGAGACAAGCATCAAAAGTAAAATAAACCTCCAAAACTGAACAAACAAATCTGTCTTGGAAGAAGCCACAATGGTCCTTACAAACGAGGATGATATGACTTCATCTTTAATCGTTTGGACATGTTCTCATGATGGATCAGTCCCTAGAGATGGACATGATGTATGTTACAGGAGAGTGTTAACAAAACAGAAGGAGACCTGTAGTGAGATAGAACGACACGTTGGCAGCACCCATGGGCTCAGCCTAGCAAAACTGAGGATGGACACAGGACCAGAAGTGCTTTATTATGTTGTGCACCAGGTCACTATAAATCAAAACCAAATCTGAAGCACCCAACAATGTAATTTAAAAAAAATTAAAATAGCAAACAAGAGGTTCAATGGTAAACAATCATACATAAACAATGTTAGTTATAGAACTTCCAAATGGAGAGAAAGATGAAATCAAGATAGGATGGACTGTTTCAAACGTGTAAGATAATACGAGGTAACCTCAAAGAAAACTGCATCTCACAAAAATAAGACAGATTATCATAAAGTCTCAGTAAACTACCGTAACATCAACAAAGGAAAAATGACAGTAATAAACTCATATCTATTATCAATTATACTGCATGTAATGGATCAAATGCAACATTCAAGAAATCACAAATAGGATGGATGAGAAAACAGGACCCAGCAATATACTACCTACAAGACACACCTTAGACAAAAAGACATTAAAAAAAAAAGAAAAATCAAAGGATGGGAAAAATATAACAAGCTAATAACAATCAAAACAGATCAGGAGTGGGGACGTCTGGCAAACTGGTGGACTAGGCAGACACATCACACAGTCTCTTCTACAACAAAGATACAGAAGACCAAATAAAATAATAGACAACAGATGAAAATCGTGGAACCTGAACTTCAGAGGAAAGGTTAGAAAAGTGGGCTGAATGCTTGCTAGGAGGAGAAGCTGGGCAGAGACAGCAAGAGAGACCGACTAGTAAACGATCTGCCACATGAAGCATCTTTGACAACAGAAGGTGGCCTGACAGAGTAGACTCAGGAATGGTATGATTCCTTCTTGTTCCCCAGGTTCCCCTGGTGACCAGAGTGTAGCCCGCTCCCACCTTCGTCTACTCTCAGCACAGCCCCTGGACTTCCGAGCCACATGGTTATGAGTCACTCAGGCTTGGGGCGGTGGCCTGCTGCACCATTTTGGTACCTAGACTCAGGACCCTCCTCCAGCTGCCCTTGTGGGCCTAACAGACACTGAAACCAGCCCCATCAAGGGCTTCGATGAACTACTGAGTGCCCTGAACACAGATAATATGTAGACATATAGGAACTCAATCTAGGGCCAGGATCCCACTGTCTCATCGCTTTCACGCCAATCTCTCAAGCTCCTTGGCTGGCAGGGGCCCCCAGAGGTTTCTCTTCTCTGTGTCCAACATATGCACTGGTGTTCTGTATTGTTTTAGGTTTTTCCTTTTGCTGTTTTGTTGTCTTAGTTTTATTCTTTCTTCTGCTTCGCTAGCCAAGCCATTGAACATTATCCTTTCTAGCTCTGCTTTTGTTTTTCCATCTTTTCTTCTGTTTCTTTTTCCTTTTTTTTCTTAAATTTCTTTACTACTCTCTACTTATTTTCCCTTTTCATCTTCCCTCTCCCTGGTTTTCCTTCCCCTTCCCCCTTTTAGTTTTCTCTCATTTTTCTTTTATTCATTTTCCTATCCCTCAAATAACCAAGATACACAGCCATAAAATGTTTCTGAGGGAAAAGAAAAAAAGGTTATGGAATTAGCCATAAAAAGAATCCAGAAAATAATGTTTAGTTATCTTCAAAGGACTGACAGAAAGATCAAGGAAAGCAAGGAGAAAACAAAACAAAACATCCTTAGAAGAAGTCAGGAAAATACTACAAGAGTGAACAGACAAAAATGCAAATTTTGAAACAATACAATATTTGCAATAAGAAATCCAGAGGTTAGTACTAAGATTTCAAAAATGATTTCAAAGCAATGGAAACCCAAATTAGTGAGCATGAAGATCAATCTTTCAATACTAGTATACTTAAATAATAATCAGAATAAATCTGAATAAAGTCTAAGAATTACGTGGGACACCATGGAAAGGAACAACTTATTGGTGCTCAGAATTCCAGAACAATAAAAGCACTTCCCCAACATCATGAAGACAAAATAAGAATGCAAGATGAACGAACTCCAAAAAAGGCAGATCCCAAAAGAAAATCACCAAGACATATCATAATCAAACTTTCTAAAATGAGACAAGGAAAGAATTCGGAGCAGTTCAGGAAAAGGGAATGGGAAGTCTGTAAGATTAAGCTCTGATTTCTCAATAGAAACCATGCAGACAAGCAGGAAATGGAATGACATATACAGAGTTCTGAAAGAACAAAATTACCAACGAAGAGTCATATACCCAGCAAAGTTAGCCTTCAAATATGACAGTAAAATTAGGACAATTCTAGATAAACAGAAATTGGAGGATTTTGTAATTACCAGGCCAAGTTACACATGATAAAACTACTGAAAACTCAATCTAGATATAGAAGTATCTAAAGTAAGACAAACCTACAGGACTGCAAACAGGGAACCAAAGAGATCAATCATATCAACTACAAAGCAAAGAGAGTTAATAGTGTAAATACAAAACTTCCAAATGAGTAGATTTCAAGATAAAACAGAACAGAAATTAAAATGAAAACAAAACACACACACACAAAAATTAAGTCAGGGCAGGAAATTATGTGGAACAAAGAAACCAATAGCACCACAACAGAACACACAGCAAAATGACAGAAATCATTTCATACCTATTGATAATTACATGGGATGCAAACAGATTAAATGCACCAGTTAAGAGACAGACAGTAGCAGACTTTGGTACATACACATAATGGAATACTATACAGTATTAAATTATAATGAGGAATCTGCAAAACACTTCATAGCATGGGTGAACCTAGAGGACAATATGCAGAGTAAAATTAGTGAATCACAAAAGTACAAACATTGTGTAAGAACACTACTGTAAAAAGGTAAGAAAATGTTGTCTAGATAAAAGTAACATTCGATGATTGTTCAGGGTAAACAGAATTATTCATGAGTTAGAGGGTTGACACATGTTAACATGTGTGATGGGGCAGGCAATATACAAGAGGGATGTTAGTAGAGGAAACATGAAGGTAGCAGGAGACACAGGTAGGAAATCAAGAGTTAAAGTAAATAGAGATAATGCGTGTATGTGTTAATGCATGCATGGTATATGGAAGGAAATACTATCATTGTAATGAAGCCAAGTAAATGATAGTTGAATGTAAAAGAAATGTTCTGTAAACCTTCACTCAACTCCCAAAACAAAGTTAAAAAACAAAAGGAGTGACTATATTAATTTCTGATAACATAGACTTTAAAACAAAACTCAGAATGACCTTCAAAATACGTGTCAAATTCTAACACAATTAAGGAGAGAAATACACACTTTTATAATAGTTTTGCTGTTGTTGTTGTTAAGTTTCGTTGAGTCAATTCTGACCCATAATGAGCCTGCATACAGTTTCCGAGCAGTAGCTGGTGAGCTTGAACTGCCAACCCTTCAACTCAAACTGACTTTGCAGTCCAGTGCTTTAACCCATAGTGGTGGTGGTGGTTATGTGCCATGGAGTCGGTTCCGACTCAGAGTGACCCTGTACACAGTTTCCCAGACTGTAGCCCATAGTAGGAGACTAATATTCAGTAAAGAAAAGTTTAACAAGAATGAAACTCAACAAAGACATAGAGCTAAACAATCCAATCAGACAACTTAACCTCATATACATAAACAGAACACTCCATTCAACAATAGCACAATATACCGGATTTTTAACAGCACATGAAATATTCTCCAGAACAGACTGTATGTTAGGCCCCAAAGCAAGCCTAAATAAATTTCGGTACACTGATATACCATGCACCATCTTCTCAGATTACAACACTATAAAATCAGAATCAAACAATAGGAAGATTAATGGGGGGCAGAGGGGGTCAAATGGAAATTTGAAAAACAGCCTGATTTAAAACTTCTGGATAAGAGTAGGGGCTTCAAAAAAGGAATTTTAAAAAATCCTTTAATCAAGCAAGAATGTGAGCATAATGTACCCCAAGTTTGGGGACACAGCAGACGCAGTGCTCAGAGGGCAATTTACAGCAATAGATGTACACATCAAAAAAGAAGAACAAACCAAAAATCAAACACCTTAACCCAACGTCTCAACAATTAGAATAAGAGCAGCAAAATAAGCCTACAAG
>NW_006408642.1:1857341-1867920 GCF_000296735.1 Chrysochloris asiatica
ACAGCCTTGGAAAAATGCTAAACAGTGTTGTTATGAATCAGAATCAACTCAGTGACCATGAGCTGAGATTTCTGAAATTTTTTGAGGAAAAGTAACATTCAGTGACTACACATTAAGAATAAGCAATGACTGACTTTACTTTGAACTTTTTCAGTAATTCTTTCTGTTTGCCCAGATAAGTTATTGTTAATTTACTTCACCTGTCAAAGGTCTCCAAATACAGTTATGAAATCAAGACACTGGACAATGTCTGACTACAGTGGTCATTTTATTTTTTAACACAGCCTGAACCCAAGCTTGGCCAATAGTTAATCTGAACCGTTCTGCTTCCACAAGAATTTACTGCCTTGGAAACCCTATACAGCGTCACTATGAATTAGAACCTACTCAATGGCATGTATCAACAATTCCCACCTGGGCGTTTAGATTTTTCTAGAGTTAGGAGAATTGAAATCAAGTGTTGTCAATAGCTGTTAAGGGTAGATTTGTGTCCCCAAAAAGGATATGTTCAAGTCCTAATCCCCAGTATTTGTCAATACATCTTATTTGGAAATACCATCTTGGCGAAGTAATTAGTTAACATGCAGTCATACTGACGTAGAACGAGGTCTGATTCAACTGCAGTCCTTGTCAAAGGAGAGAAACAGAGACAGAGACACAAAAGGAAGATGGCCATCTGCGGACACAGGTCGAGACTGGAGTTACACTGCCCCAAGCCAACAACTGCCTAGGTACCAGAAACTGGAAGGTTCAAGGAAGGATCTTTCTCTAGAGTCTTCAGAGAGGGCATAGCCCTACTTACATTGAGAATTATGTTGTTATAATCCACTCCGTATATGGTAATTTATTATGGTAGACCTAAGACACAAATTTAGACCTGGTGTGGAGTTGCGGGTTAATGTGCTGGACTGCAAGGTCAGTTTAGACTGCAAGGTTGGTGGATCAAACTCAGCAGTCACTCATCAGAAACCCTACACAGGGTTGCTATGAATTGGAACAAGCTTGGCAGCACTTAACAACAAGAAACAAATATGCCAGGTAGAGCCAAAATTCACGGAGGCTCTAACCAAACCATTCTACAACCTGTTTGAGTAGATCATACACCGAAGAATATTGGCACAAGATGGGTTGGGCTTTCTTCTGCTATATTGGTCGCTATAAGCTGGAACACCTCAATGACACCTTACAACAACATCTAAGTTATTATCATTCTAACTAAATTCAGTATGCATCCAACAGTTTATACTAACCATGTTTTAAATTCTCAGCAGCCACATATGATTGTTGTTAAGTACTGTTGAGTCGGTTCCAATTCATAGCAACCCAACATAGGGTTTCTTAGGCCTCATCGTTCTCCTACAGAGTGGCTGGTGGGCTCAAACTGTGGACCTTGCAGTTCGCAGTCTAGTGCTTATCCTATGAGCCACTGTGCCCTCCAAGTGGTTAATGGCTATCATGTTTCCAAGAGCAATTCTATGGGGGAAACCTAATCAGCACCATAGTCAATGAAATCAGTGCCAAAGTAGAGGCTCACATAAGCACCAAGAATCACAAACTTTCAAACAGGTGAGCTTGAGTTTTCCTGTCATTTGAATCCAGCGGTTTGGTGCCTTTTGATCCTCCCTCGTTCCACCTCACTGCACCTGCCCTCTTGTCTCCTTCAGCTCTTTCTCATCAAGGTTTCAATCACTTTATTGTTGTTGTTAAGTGCCATTGAGTCGGTTCCGACCCATAGCGACTCTGTATAGGGTTTCCAAGGAGAAATTGGTGAGCTTGAACCACCGATCATGCAGCTGAAACGACTTTGCAGTCCAGTGCCTTAACCCACAGCGCCACACCAGGCCCTAATTTCACCTCTGCTCTCTTCACAGGTCTAAGACCCCAATCAGTTAAGAGTCCTAAGCAAATAAGAGCTCACAATCATGGCACGTACTTACGCTAAGTACTCATCATTTAGCTACCTCTCCGCTATGCTGGTCATCAGTCTGTCTCAGAGAGAAGGAAGAAAGAATATCATCTGTTTCCTCAAAGTCAAGCCCAGGACTTAGAGCAGAGTTAGAAACAAAGCTGGCAACAATAAAACTCAAGACTCTACTCGCTTGGAAGAAGCCACGTGAAACACAATGCAATGCATACCCTGTGACTAACCAAAGATGCCCGAACCTCGAGGTCAGCACATTTTCACTAAATACATACAGCATGTGATTTTTATCTTAATTAAATTCATCTTCTTTCCAACCAACTGGGTTCTTTAGGCAGAAACCAGTTATCATTTACTCCACATTTACTGGTGCAAATTTATTTTACGTCATTTTTGCAGATTTCGTCGGCTCATCAGGTAACATGGTGCTGATCAGACTGACGTCATTTGTCCAGTTGCTCCATGGCCCACTTCACTTTATTCAATCCAGTATCAACAGAGTGTACCAGAGCCCTGGAGTGTTCTTTTGCATATACAAATTTTAAGACACCTGTTACCAAGAAGCGATCTATGTGCATCCATTTTCATTCCTTAAAATCGAAACACCTCAACACACACATCCAAATGGCAGTCTTTCAGCAGTGTGTGAAAGTCATCTTTGTGTACAACAGGAATTGATGCTACAGCTTCATTATGCAATCCACAAAAGCCCCTGACTATAGGCACACATGTAGGTTAAAGAATCCTATTAATTGCTGCCCCCAATACCTACTCTTTGTGTAACTCTGACACTATCTTCCTAGGTGATATATTTCCAGATTTTCATCAAATATTCATTTTCTATTTTAGAGGCTGTTTTTACCCTTGTGCACAGCAGAATCATGTAAACGAAATATAGAGTATAATAGTGTCGATCCTAAAACTGAAAAGGAACCTGTTGTTTTCATATGCCCCAAGAACCTGGTAGCATAGTGATTATGAATCGGGCTGAGAACCACAAGGTCAGCAGTTCGAAACTACCAGCTGCTCCACGGGGGAAAGATGAGGCTTTCTGCTCCCATAAAGATTTACAGCCTCGGAAACCCTGTACAAGGTTGCTGTGAGTCGGAACTGACTCCACGGCACATAACAACAACAGCTACAACCTATTTACATTACCTCAGTTACATTTCTTGCAAAGTAAGGTCAGAAGCCTGAGAAATGTGCAGGACTGAAAGCATTCCCTGAATGCAGTACTGCTGCCAGGCTGTACTGCACTGGTGCCTCATTGATTAAACTCTCCAGTCTCTAAGGACCTCTAAAGAGACTGTTTTGAAGATACAGTTGCCTTGAAAAATACACTAAAGCCTGCTTCAACCGCTATCCTCCAGAATTGCAAATACAATATAATTGGCAGCCTAGTGTACTGCTAATCCCATTTTTATTGTTAACACTTGCCACTGAAATTGCTCTTCAATTGTCTGTTTCAGAACAGACACATAAAATATCATGACAGCAATTATTTTGGCACATACTGGAAAATCTGACATGAATAAAGATTCCCCCCCCTAAAGAAAACAGCGTTTTCTTATATTTGGCATTAAAATGAGTTACTGAAGTAGGCCAAAGCATAAACCACTGAAATAAAATTAAAGAAATGATTCGAGTTCCAGCAAAATGCTAAGGGTGATCCATTCAAATTCATTCTTAAAACTCATTTACAAGTAACTCCTACTCTTTGGAAGGAGCTCTGGTAGCATAATGGTTATGAATCGAGCTGCAAACCGCAAAATCTGCAGTTTGAAACTACCAGCTGTTCTGCGGGAGAAAGATGAGCCTTTCTGCTCCCGTAAAGATTGACAGCCTCGGAAACCCAGTACAGGGTCACTATGAGTCTGAACCGACTCCACGGCACATAACCAACCAACCACCACCACCACCCAATCTTTGGAAAGTGGTAAAAGGGGAAGGAAAAAAAGGTTTTCTAACCAGTTCATCCAGCAACTTTGTACTCAAAGCCTCAGGGCCTCCGGGCGCTTTGGATGGCTCGCGTTCTCCGGAACCTCAATTGAAGAAGCCAACTCGGACTGTTGGTAGCGCCGTACACACTGAAGACTGCACACGCATCTGTTCAGCTTACTTCAGTGCATGCTGTGTGGGCCTCCACTGTTGTCTTGTGCACCAACACAGAGACTGCTAGCTCTCACCCAGTGGGCCCTCTCAGGGAAACAACACTGCAGCCCCTCAACAGCTCCTACTTATAAGCAATCAGTTATTCAGCTTTGACCAATGCTGTGACCTCAAAAGGGAGCTCAGTATTGAAAACACCTGCCCTCTCAGGGAAACAACACTGCACCGCCTCAACAGCTCCTACTTATAAGCAATCAGTTATTCAGCTTTGACCAATGCTGTGACCTCAAAAGGGAGCTCAGTGTTGAAAACACCTGCCCTCTCTCTGCCCTGAATGTGCTTTAACAAGTCCTGGGATCTAGGCTCTAATCTGGGTCTTTTCCACAGTCCCTCTGGGCTGACCTAGACCCTCCTGCTGGTGAAGACTTGCAGGGAAGTCTCAGAACCCAGCTCCACTGTGTTTCAGTCCTCTAGGGACCGAAGAAACATGAGCACTTGAGTTTCCAGTTCCAGGTCAAGCCCATGACCTTTACATGGTTATCTCCCAGGCTTGACCCCTTAGCTGATTTAGTCTTCTTCTCATTGTGGATACCTACAGCATAGAGGTGCTAGAAGATTTTTTTTTTTTCAATTAGAAGAAAATAACAGATTGTAAAGACCATAAATTATATACAAAGCCAAACACATAGCAAACAACCACACAGTAAAGCCCTCTGAGCCTGGTCATTCTCACCACCTATCACCTATCTAGGTTTTCAGCTCTGGGCACATCTATGAATTCACAATTCCATGTGCAAATCTAGCCTCCTCATCCTCCAGTGTGGAAGGTCCCTCTCCTTATGACAACTCTTCCTTATCCCTTCAAAGGCCCTGGTCAGAGGTCACTTCCTTCTGTGAGACTCTCCTACCTCTGGGGACCATCACTCTGTACACCACCCAACAATACAGCTGCTCCCAGGCTCCTGTCGCTTCTGGACTTACCCACCACTCTTGTCCCCCTAAGGTGACTCCAAAAGGGCCCAGACATTACCATCCAGGCAAGAAGGAGCACAGTGCATCCTGAGCAAACAGATGAAACTGGATATTGCTTCTTTTTCTTTTTTTTTTTTTTTTCCTCCAAAATAATATAACTTTCAATTAGTTATTTAACCAGTTTGAATTCACACTTGGAGCTTTCTCTTGATTCTACCATACGACTCCATAAACGGCTGCTTTTCCTCAGACTTAAACATGGCTTTTTTGGTACAAACAGAACACCAAACTCAGAATTCTGCTCTCATCACCTTCCCCGCTGAAGGAGAGATGGAGAAGCTACATGCAATTCATGCCTATTAGAAGATATGGGCTTCCTATCTAAATGAAAAACATCTACCAGAATAGATGGAGCACATCCTATGAGAACCTCCATAAAATAAATGGTAAGACCTGTAACCATATTAAACTTTCAATCCATCAGAGCCAGAAAACAGTTACAGGCTAGGAGTCAATAAAACAAGTCATCAGGAGGTCACAGTGAATACCCAGCACAAGTCAAATACTGTTTTTCGGCTTATTTTTAACAGATGGCTAAAAGGCATAACTAGTAGTCATCCCCACATAATATTCTCATTCTATATTGTTCTAATCAAATCATTAGTAGAATTTGCCATATGCCAGATACCACACAGGCTCTCGAAAGTAACAGCCAAGTTGAATATACTGTAGATACTGTTCCCTTGACTATAGAAAGCCATCAATTTTAAGATCCACCATTTGTTTTATCAACCACTAAAAAAGAAGCAGAAGGAAAAAAAAAACAAAAACAGTTAAACTATGGCATGGTTCTTTTCAGAGTTTTGTTTTATTGAAACAACTCTTTCAGATGTGTTCAGAGTTAAGTTTTCATTAAGTATTACTCTCAGGCATTTAAAAAAGTGAAGTAAATTGGTTAAGGCAATGACAATCAGGTCACCTGGCTGAAAGCAATTTTCAGATGTCATTGATTTGGGAGGTACATCCTAGTTTCAGACATGTCAAAATCTGAAAAAACAATGTGCACCACAGAATCAATGAAATTCTATATTACATCTAGCTCAGTGATCAAAACATAAAAAGAATAGCAGTTCACAGGATAACACTACAAAGGCATTTCATTGATCAAAAAAAGTGTTTATATATGAGTAAAAAATTGAGATTATTGGTCAAGAAAGACAAAAGTAGAACAGGAATTTAATAAGTTCTTCAAGGACATCAGAGTCCTGCCCATAAAAGCTGTCATTTTTCTTTACCTTTTTAGCATCAGAACTTTACAAAAAAATGGTTTCACATAGGAAACCTGAATCTGAAGCTCTTCTGGTTGGAGTAAGGGCATCAACCTAGACATGCCTGTTGGCCACGGGTCTCAAACTAGCTGCAATCCTAGCTATCACCATCTTCCCAGTTCGTACCAAAATCACAAGGGTTTAAATCATGGTATGTTTCAATTAGTTCATCAAACATTTACCCAGATCAAATATATTAGGCACTTGGTAGGGTTCAGTATAGAAAGATTAATCAACTAAGAAGAGTTAAGAAGCTACACTTACCACCTTCCAAAACAAGTTCCACAACAAATTAGCAAGCAAGATGCTTCCTAAGGAAGGAAGAAGTAGCACTTGGCAAAACTCAAATATTCCCATCTTGAAATTCACATTTCAGTCCTCTCCTTTTGCTCTATTCCTTATCCTCATACTGTCTTTAGAATTCCCTTTATTATACTAAGCAATTCAATCCAGACTCTAACCAAGTGTATCACCAGAACAGCTATCAAATTTCTGTGAATTGGACATGCTTTGGAAATACTACCCATGCCTCCCTTATTCCATACTCCATGCAAATAGCATACATTCAGTAAACCCAGCAAACCCATCCAGCTCTCCTGAGAGGGAAAGAATGAGCTGCAGCAAAAATACTACTACAAAGTTGCATTATACAGCCATGTTGTTGCCACTGAGTCAGTTCTGACTCACAGCGATCCTGTATAGGGTTTCTGAGTCTGCACATGTAGGCAGGAACAAAAAGTCTCATCTTCCTCCTGCAGAGCAGCTTGTGGGCTCCAACCATCAACCTGTGGTTTACAGTCCATTGCTTATCATACAAAGCCATCATGCTCCCTCTATATAGCTATGTTGTTGTTGTTGTTGTTAAGTGCCATCGAGTCGGTTCCGACCCATAGCGACCCTGTACAGGGTTTCCGAGGGTGTAAATCTTTACGGGAGTAGAAAGCCTCATCTTTCTCCCGCGGAGCGGCTGGTAGTTTCGAACCGCTGACCTTAAGGTTCGCAGCCCGATTCGTAACCACTACGCTACCAGAGCTCCTTCCCAGCACACAATTTGTAGATAAAAATTTTAAGCTGATCAAGTTAATTTTCCACACATATGGTTCTGTTGATAAACAAGGTTAATATTAGACTGATTTTGCTAGGCTGATTTTACTGGGAAAGTGTTGCCTCCTCTATAAACCTGTGGTTCTATTACCAAGTTAAAATACAAGAGACCCTTTCTTCATTTAAGGGCATCCTCATCTATAAACACCAATTCAATTCCCAGACTAACTCTCCAATTTGTGTTTAGTGTATGAACAAAGGTTTTTCAGAGCAGAGTAAAGTCAACTCTACATCCTATTTTAATCTCTACAAAGGAATGAGAGATGGAGTATTTTTTTCTACAGGCCGCATTCTTTGAATAGACAAAAAAAAGTGCATGGAAACTAAGCTATTCTAAGTTTGGAAGAAGACCATTTCCTACCATAGGCATAAAACCTCTGACTAGGTATCCAGTGACTACAAAGTCAGAAAGCTCCATCCATATCGAGGAATAGAAAATTTATCCCTGAAAGGTAACGATAAGTAGCCTTCCTTTCCTCTGCTAACCAGTCTTTCCATATTAGGTAATGCAACGGCATTACAATGCAAATGATTTGTGAGAAGACAGGTTTATTAAACCGCATCACTCCACAATGTCGGAGCTAGACACCTCCTTACAGGTGAGGAACCAAACACCAAGAAGATTTAGCGAGATGTTAAAAGACACACAGTTCTTCCAGGAACAGTCCAGGTTAGAACCCAGCTATACCACTTGGTTCAAACTTATAAAAAAAAATGTCTTTGGTTCTTTTAAATTGCAAACATGCATTTTTTTCTTACCAGAAGTACTTCAAAAATTAGTGGGATCAGTTTGCTTTCTTCCACAAGTCTGTTGAAAAAAAGAAAAAAAGATAACCACATATTAGATTATTCAGATTTCAACTATTGCCCTGATGTGGAGTGCAGAAGCCCCGTGTTTTATTGGTAAAGTCTGTGACTGAGAAGTAGCATGATGAAATGCTCATTTTTTAATACACTGAACTACAGCCAATAAACCCAAAACCTATGAGGCTTCTTTGCAAGAAACGCTGCAAGTAACTACCAGCACAGCCTTGTTGATCTGTTAAGTCTCAAAAAGCCTGTTATTTTTGAATGTGAAAATTACTTAAAATCCAGAATTATCTCTTTTCTCATGATAAGTTAATGCTAACTGGAAGGAATGCTGGCTGGCAATGCCATGAATGAGTGCTCAGCTGAAATGTGACCAACCCTCACTGCACAGTGAAATTACAAGCATGCCACACTTTACTAATTATGTATGCCTCATTAGCTATCTTCTTAACACTAATGAATTAATGTACAATTTTTTACAAACGTAAATTTTTAAAAAATTGGAAACTAAGCATTTTTCATTATGAAACCTAGTTATAAATTATCATCTAGTATAACAGGAAATGTTTTTCATACTATTTAGGAGAAAACAACCTTAATAAAACCTAAACTATTCAAAATGGACTATTTTTATCAATAATTTTAATTAATTTATTAATTTACAAATATTACTATAGACCTGGGTCAGCAAACTTTTCTGTAAAGGGCTAGACAGACAGTAAATATTTGAAGCTTTGCAGACCACACACAGTCTCTAGAGCCGTTACTCAAATCCACCCATGTAATATGAAAGCAGTCACACACTAGACATAAATGAATAGGTGATGCTTCGTACCAATAAAACTTTATTTACAGAAGCAAGTGCTATGCCTACAGTTTGCTAACTCTGCTGATTCCTGCATTGATAATGATGGTGGTGTGTCGTGGAGTCGGTTCGGACTCATGGTGATCCAGCATAGGGTTTCCGAGGCTATAAATCTTTACAGGAGCAGAAAGCCTCCTATATCTCTCATGGAACAGCTGGTAGTTTCGAACTGCTGATCTTGAGGTTCGCAACCCAACTTGTAATCACTACGCTACCAGACAGAACAGAGCTCCTTGACTCCTGCATTGTTGTAGCTGTTGTGAAGTGCCGTCGAGTCATTTCCGACCCACAGCGACCCTGTATAGGGTTTCCAAGGAGCAACTGGTGAGCTTGAACCACCGATGCTGAAGTTCAACTGGCTTTGTAGTCTAGTGCATTAACCCACATGGAGTCCTGGTGTGGCACTATTGGGTTAATGCGCTAGACTGCAAAGCCAGTTGAACTTCAGCATCGGTGGTTCAAGCTCACCAGTTGCTCCTTGGAAACCCTATACAGGGTCACTGTGGGTCGGAACCGACTCAATAGCACTTTACAACAACAATCTGGTGGTGGCAGTTACATGCCATGGAGTTGATTCCAACTCACAGCGTCCCTGTATGGGAATGTATATGTGTGAGACAGAGTGTGTGTGTACCTATATAGACGGCGAGTCCAAAATTACCTGCTATTCCAGTTATAGTAAAATGCCCATCCATAATCATGGCTGATAACAACATTGCATGTGAAATGATTCTGTCAAATAGACGAGTAACAGTGGGTTATGTGGCAAATCATTTGCAAATCAGCCATATCTCTGTCTATGAAATAATCCATGACAGACTTGGGTTTCAAAAAGTTTGTATACCGAGACATCAAGGCAAGTGGTCGGCAAACCCCCTTCCAAGACTATGACTCTATGGGAATACACACTCTTATTGGTGACCACGTTCATCACCGATAAGGGGAAGTGAGGGAAAAACAGCAGTAAGGCTGCAAGCTAAGCCCTACAACATTCAACTCCTCTGAACCCAGGTGGAGACCTGGTTGGCCAGCAGTGTGGCAAGACTTGGGGACTCTTGAGCCCAGAGTCAGTGACATAACCACAGAGGACTAGAGTGGAGAGTGAAGTGTACAGCTGATAAGAAGAGAGGGCATATGCACAAGAACACCCATACTTGCAGATAATACCCACTTGACCTGGCTTCAATGACTAGATGATAAGAGCTCAACTAAAAGAAGAAAAAAGAGGAAAAAAAGAGTAATCTGATACCATTTGATGAACTTGACTTACACCTATGGATGCAGTAGCTCAAAAGAGGGAATAAATCTTTACAGCAAGAATCATTCCCACCCCCTCCACACACAGAGTAGACAGGGATAGGCAACTTGAACATTGGCTACCCAAAATAGTGGGGGAGCTACAAAGGCAAGAAGTGACTGGCTTACATGCTTTCAAGAGGGAAGCTAGATCCAGAGGGCCTGGAGGAAAGT
>NW_006408642.1:1869847-1872241 GCF_000296735.1 Chrysochloris asiatica
ATTGACTACCTAAAATGAGGGGGCAATAAAGGCACAAAGTGACTGGCTTAGAAGGTTTCAAGAGGGAGTTTAGTTTAAGGGTGTGTGGGGGAAGGTAGGGTCCCCACTGAATAGTTTTCATCTTGTCTAGATGGGTCCAGTGAAAAGAGATGGGGATAAGATTCTTATGATTCAACAGTAATTGTTATCATGACTAATTGCAACTGTTACAACTGTAAAGGTAGAAGTTTTGTAATAAAAACGGGGAGCAGTTAATCTTACAGTACAGAAACAGAGGACCATAAGGCCTTCAAGGGAGAAGAGCATAAACATAATGAGGGAACCTATCCAGAGAATCAATGACACCAGAGATGGAGGCAGAGATGGGAACATGGAGAGAGGGAGCAGCTGATGATTCTAGACTCATGGAAAGAGAGGGACTGAGTGCTGAAAGCCAGGAGGCAGGCTTGCAGAATGTGCCCTTTGGTTGTTTAAATTATTATATATATTCCTAAGTGTTTTTGTGTACACCTCCGTACCCCACCCCCGAAAAAAAAATCACAGCAGAAATGGAAGCAAATACTGTTGAATAATGATGCACAGGGGAAATTTTAATCATTGTAATTAAACAATGATATAAAGTTGATGTTCTCCCAAATAAACTATTATTCAGTTCACAATAAAAAAAAAAAGAAAGAAATTAGCCTGCTATATTGGGTCACACATCTAATTAACTCACAGGGTCCCTTTGAGTCAGAACCGATTCCACGGCACATAACAACAACATAATCACTAGTGTGGCACCGCAGGATGAGCACTTGACCTCAAGGTTCAAACCCACCAGTTGCTCCTCAGAAAACCTATACAGGGTTGCTATGAGTGAAAACCAACTGGACGGCACTTAACAACAACAACAACAACGTGGTCACTATGCTACACTTGCTACAGTGATTGTGAGGTTGGTGCAGGACTTTCATTCTGTTGTGTATAAAGTCACTATGAATCAGTACCAACTCGTCAGCACCTAACAACAACAACATGATGGCTGCAACTGCAGTTGCTTCTGTAGGGCCAGACCAAATGGTTTTGCAGGCATTACACAGCCAAGGGGCCAGACAGTCTCCAACCTTGGTATAAAGTTGATAAATAGTCTCCAACCTTGGTATCACTTGATAAATAACACGACATTTATTTAGTCTTATTTTATATCCTCACAAGATATTGACACTGGAGAAACCTGACAGAAAGCAAGGTAACTAAGTGACCAACTGTCACATCAACATATCAACAGCACAACCCCCCACGATATGATACACCAAGGAGGGTACAGCATTGTTTCTGTGGCATTCTTATAAAAAATGCACAACCACAATCAAATCATGAAAAAAAAAAAATCAGACAAACTCAAATTGAGGAGAATCCTGAGAAGGATCAACACTGATCTACTAACCACAAGGTTACTAGTCTACTAACCTATTGGCCACTCCTTGGAAATCCTAGGTAAGGAAGCTTTGAGTTGCAAGTGGCACAACAACACTTAACAACAACAACAACGATGATGACGACAACACACTTCAAAAGTATCAGCGCCATGAAGCACAAGAAAGACAGAGGTGTTGTCCCAAAGTGGAGGCCACTAAGGAGACATGACAATTACATGTATCATGGGATCCTGGCCTGGATGCTAGACCAAGCCAGTGTAACATCACTTGTCTCATTTTCTTCCTGTATTTCCTGTTTCCATTCCTCCTTGTTTCTTAACCCTTTTTATTTGATTTTGATTTTAATTTCATTTTCTAGAAAAAAGGCAGTTGGGGGACAGCTGGAAAAATCTGAACATCAGTAGTTTAGTTAATACCATTGCATCAATAGTAATTTCCTGGTTCTGTTCATTACACTGGCTACATAAGATAATAACATTAGTGGAAGCTGGGTGAAAGACAGATGAAAATTCTGTACTATATTTGCAACTTTCTATAAGGCTAATGACTTTATTTTGCTTGGGTACACAATCAGTGCTCATGGAAGTAGGAGCCAAGAAATCAAATGACGTATTGCATTGGGCAACCCTGCTGCAAAAGACCTCTTTAAAGTGTTAAAGAGCAAAAAATGTTACTTTAAGACGAAGGTGCGCCTGACCCAAGCCATGGTATTTTCAGTAGCCTCATATGCATGTGGAAGATGAATACTGAATAAGGAAGATTGTAGAAGAATTGGTACATGTGAATTATGCTCTTGGAGAATAAATACTGAATAAGGAAGACTGTAGAAGAATTGGTACATGTGAATTATGCTCTTGGAGAATAAATACTGAATAAGGAAGACTGTAGAAGAATTGGTACATGTGAATTATGCTCCTGGAGAATAAATACTGAATAAGGAAGACTGTAGAAGAATTGGTACATGTGAATTATG
>NW_006408642.1:1872341-1879845 GCF_000296735.1 Chrysochloris asiatica
AAAAAAAAAAAAAAAGGACTGCTACATAAAGGAAAATAAAAGTCTTTTAAGAAAAAAAAAAAATGTTAGCAGTGTAGTAGTGATGAGACATAGATTCATTACTACAAGCCTGAAAGCAAACAGAAGAGTATGGAAAGGAAATATTCTCAAATCACCAACCAAGAAAATGTTCCGAAGTCAACCATGAGCTGGAAAAATGACGCTTACAGTTTTCTGGGCTTCTCATGGGACCAGTTCATTACAGTGAGATGCTCACTGAAGCCTAAACTTCGGATTAAAGGCAGAGGATTGCTATCCAAGGCTATTGTGATTTTACATTACAATGCACATCTGCACACCTCTGCTCACACAGGTGACCCTGCAAAATCTTCACTTTGAGGTGTTCAAGTATCCACCCTATAATCCTGATCTTTCACCTGTTTGGTTCCCTAAAAATAGCCCTCTGAGGGCAAAAATTCACCTATGATGAAAGACAGTAGTGCATTAGTGGCTCAAAGTTCAGCCTAAAACATTTTAATATAAGAGAATATGAAAATTTGTTGACAGGTGGACAAAGTATATTGAAAAGCAAGAAGATTGTTGAAAATGATATAGTCATCTTTCCTAAAAGTCGACTAAAATAAATTCTACAGCTAAAGTGCAGATAATGTGTGTGTGTGTGTGTGTGTGTGTGGCATTTGTGTGTATCTATATGTGGGTGGGTGGTGTCCTGGTGTGATGCTATGGTATAAGCGCTGGACCACAAAGTCAGTTAGAACTGCAGGGTTGGTGGTTCAAACTCACGAGCTGCTTCTCAGAAACCCTATACAGGGTTGCTTTGTGTCAGAACTGACGTGATGGCACTTCACAACAATAACATCATCCTCATAGTTGTTGTTATGCTTAAGCCTACTACTGCTGCCACTACACCAATCCATATCATTGGGGGCTTCCTCTTTTTTGCTGATCCTCCACTTTATCAAGCATGATGCTCTTCTCCAAACACTGGTCCCTCAGGATAATACGTCTGAAGTATGATGAAGTCTCACCATCCAGGCTTCTAAGGAACATTCTGGGTATACTTCTTACAACACAGATTTGCTTGTTCTTCTGGTAGTCCAAGGTATTTTTAATATTCTTCTACAATACCACAACTCAATGCATCAATTCTTTTACAGACTTACTTATTCATTGTCAACTTTCACATGCATATGAAGCTACTGAAAATACCATGACTTTTATATATACATATACACATACATGGTGATGGGGATGGTGGTGGTGGTGGTGTGCTGTGGAGTCGGTTCCAACTCATAACGACCCTGTACAGGGTTTCCGAGTCTGTAAATCTTTACAGGAGCAGAAAGCCTCATCTTTCTCCCGTGGAACCACTGATAGTTTCGAACTGCTGACCTTAAGGTTCGCAGCCCAATTCATAACCACTAAGCTACCAGAGCTCCTTACATACATGGTAGTGGTAGTTATGTGCCATGGAGTCAGTTCCGACTCATAGCAACCCTGTACAGGGTTTCCGAGCCTGTAAATCTTTACAGGGGCAGAAGACCTCATCTTTCTCCCACGGAACAGCTAGTAGTTTCGAACTGCTGACCCTAAGGTTCGCAGCTCAATTCGTAACCACTATGCTACCAGAACTCCTTACATACATACATACATACATACATGCATACATATATGGTGGTGGTTATGTGCCATGGAATTGGTTCCAACTCATAGCGACCCTATATAGAACTTCCAAGAAGCAACTGGTGACTTTGAACTGCCAACCTTGCTTTTCAAACCAACATTTAGGTTCAATGCATTATCCTGCAGTGCCAGATCAGGTGTCCATATGTATGTGGCCTTACCAACAATACACACACACACACACACATAAATA
The DNA here is from genome assembly GCF_000296735.1 of Chrysochloris asiatica. Classification (NCBI taxonomy): domain Eukaryota; kingdom Metazoa; phylum Chordata; class Mammalia; order Afrosoricida; family Chrysochloridae; genus Chrysochloris; species Chrysochloris asiatica. The sequence continues at coordinate 1,874,218 of NW_006408642.1, forward strand.
TATATATGGAGTCTATATATATGTATATGTGTGTGTGTGTGTGTGTGTATATACATATATATACACACACATATATGGAGTGCATATATATGTATGGAGTCCTGGTGTGCGCAGGACTGCAAAGTCATTTGAACTGTAAGGTAGGAGGTTCAAGCTTACCAGCTGCTCCTTGGAAAACCTATACGAGGTTGTATGGGTCAGAATCGACTTGACGGCACTTAACAACATGATATATATATACATACATATATATAAACAAACACAAACCCATAACCAGTGAGTAGATTCTGACTCACAGCATCCCTATAGGGTACTGCAGCCTGCTCTGTAGGGCTGCCGAGGCTGAATATCTTTATGGGAGCAGACTGCTCCAGCTTTCTCCCATGAAGCAGCTGGTCAACCTTCTGGTTAGTAGCTGAGCGCTAAACCACTGTGTCACCAGGGTTCCTAAATCATAGTTGACTTTGGAAAATAACGCAAAAACAGGCTATCTTATGGAGTGGAAGAAAATAAGGAACAAAACTGAAAATTACTCAAAAGACGAGGCTTACTGGTCAGATACAGATGGGAGGAATCCTAGCCTGTCACCCTCAGACACTCTTATTTATTTTATTTTATTTTTTTTAGCTTTTTATTATGAACTGAGTGAAGGTTTTCAGACAAGATCATCAACTTTATATCCAACAAAGTATACACATTATTTCATCTCAATGATTACAAACCCCTTCTAGATACAATAATTATTCTACTTTCTCCCCCTGTGGCTCCCCATTTACATCGTATATTTTACAAATGATTAAAGCAAAAATAGTTTCATACACATCCCAAACCAAAAATGTATATTCATTTGAATGTCCAAGGGCACCATCTGCAAGCCTGCCTCCTGCCCGCAGGCCCACAGCCTTACTGAGTCCATGGATCTAGAGCCCACAACTGCTCTGGCTCTCCATGCCATCCCCTCTGCCACCATCTCTGCTGTCACTGATTTTCTAGGTAGGGATCTCACACTCCACTCATGCTCTTCCTTACTGATTGTCCTGGAATTGTCTGTTTCTGAAACCTGAAATTTTAGATTAACTACTCTCCACTTACACATCTACAATTACAGTTGTGGCCATCACAACTAATCCTGTTAACGATTACTCACAATTGAATCATAAAATTCTATCATCATCATGCTCCAGTCACTTTCACCAGATCCATCTGGAAAAGAGGGAGACTATTCAGTGGGGATTCTACTCTACCACACTCATTTTGAAACTAAGCACACCTATGAAAACTTTGAAGCCAGCCACTTTGTATCTTTATGCCTCCCATTTTTGACAGCCAATGTCTGAATTGCCTGTCCTGATCATCCTAGTGAAACACTGTCAGATGGCACCAGAATAGTGTTAGATATAGGGCCAGAAGATGAGCCCCTCAGGTTGGAAGGCACTCAAAATATGACTGAGGAAGAGCTGCCTTCTCAAAGTAGAGTTGACCATGATAACATGAATGGAATAAAGCCTGTGGAACCTTCATTTGCTGATGGGGCACAACTCAAAATGAAGAGAAACAGCTATAAATATCCATTAATAATCAGAATAAGGAATGTAGGAATCTAGGAAAATTGGAAATCGTCAAAAATGAAATGGGATGCATAAACATCTATATCCTAGGCATTAGTGAGTATTGTCGGCCACTTTTCAGGTCTGGCGCTCACCCATGAAGTCCAGCTTTCAGCCAAGCAGTAGTTAGGTATACAGAAGGAACAACAGTAGTAAGATATGCTCACCATGGAATGGTCAACCATTCAAGATCAAAAGGGCAACATTTCTCTAAGAACAGAGTTCAGAAGGATTGGGATGGAGGGTGGAATGGAAATAACCAAGGGAAGGAAGTGGAATAAGTGTTCTTACACGGAGGGGACTGCCATCATTAAGAGGAAACAAAGTATAAGATATGCTGAATGTAAAACTCATGATTTGCTCTATAAACCCTCACTCAATTCACAGTAAAAAGTTTCAAAACACGGTATTTTAGTGTGTGGTTGTTGTGATTAGCCATGATGATTGAAATCACCGCTTCAATTTTACTACATGATCCTGTTGTATTCGTAATTCAGAGAGAATGGATGTCTATGGTTTACAGACATGCTAAAGGGCAAAAATGATGAAGAATTAACTACATGACATTATAATTTTTCCTCTTTTATGTTAGTCACCTAAGCACATGGTGTCTAAGTAATTCCAGATGAGGAAATGGAAGCACACCTTCTTGAACAGTTTCTGGGACTACTTTACCTTAGGTTGTAGTTTTTCCTCCTTAACAATGCAGTTAAATGATAGATTGTGTGGGAAAGAAATACTGCCTTCAAAGTTTTGTTCTTGGAAAGGCACTATGTTATTTATATGATATCTTTGGTTTATATCACTAAAGAGGGAGAGGCTACTGGAATTAATATTTTTTTAATGAACTCATGGCAATCATGAATTTATACTGTTGTTGTTATTACTTGCCATAGAGTCGGTTCCAACCCATAGCAATCCTGTACAGGGTTTCCAAGGAGCAGAACCATTGACTGTGCAGTTCAAATGGACAGTGCATTAACCCCCAGCGCCACACCAGGACTCCTTAAGTCATATTCGTTGGTTTCTAACCTGAGCCCTCGTGCCACTGTAGATTAGGCCTCAGGCTGCCAATTGCAAGGTCATCAGTTCAAACCAACAAGAAGCAATGTGGGACAAAGATGAGGTTGTCTGCTCCCATAAAAACATACAGCCTCAGAAACCCTATGGAGCCGTTCTACCTCTTACAGGGTCGCTGTGAGTTGGAATCAGCTTGCTAGCAGTCGGTTTGGTTTTGTAGCTTTTACCTGTACCTGCAGTTTAAGCACACCATCTCTTCCTCGGAAACCATATTCAGGGTCGCGATGAGCCCGAACCACTTTAACACTCCACAACAACAAGAGAGTGAATTCACGTGTATTCCCCTTTTTGTGTTGGGTGCTGCTGTGCCAATTCTGACTCATAGAGAGCCCATGTGATACAGCAGACCTGTCTATAGGGTTTTCTGTGCCTTAATCCACAGTACTTAGCAACAACAACAACAACAGTCTTTATAGAGCATTTCACAGGCTCTTCCTCTTGTGGAGTGGCTGGGTGGGCTCAAAGCTGTCAGCCTTTCAAATAGGAGCCACGGCCTCAGCCACTGCAGCACCAAGGCTGTCCTTCCCATTGGGAAATTATTTCCTTCAACTTACTAACGCTTGAATTATCAAATTTTTAACTTTTAAAAAATATTGTTTAGAATCTATTCACTTGGGATTTATTTATGGAAGCTACAAGCACAAACTGATTTATAAGACCATTTTATCACAGTGTGAGCTGTGATATCTTAAATCAAAATGTATACTTTAGTAATGGGACAACAGAGGAGCATTTGCTTTTCCGGGTCAAGTCTTTAGCAGTGGCCTCTGGAATTATGGCAGTCTTTTTTTTCTCTATTTTCTGCCTGATTATATTTGCTATTCGCTGAAAACTACGCCAAAATGTAAATTGTTGTTGTTGTTGTTGTTAAGTGCCATCAAGTCGATTCTGACCCATAGCGACCCTGTGTAGGGTTTCCAAGAAGCAGCTGGTGAGCTTGAACCACCGACCTTGCAGTTCAAATGACTTTGCAGTCTGACACATTAGTCTACAGCGCCATTAAGTCCACCTATATTGATATATAAATGGTGTTGTTGTTAAGCGCTGTCATGCTGGTTCCGACTCAAAGGTCTCCAAAGAGTAGCCAGTGGGTATGAACCACTAACCTTGTGGTTAGCAGTCCACTGCTTATCCTATAGCAACACACCAAAAATGACTAGATGCAATTTACCTGGTAGCATAGTGGATTACATGCTGGGCTGCTAATCACATGGTTAGCAGTTCAAATCTACCAGCCGCTCCGTGGGAAGCAGGTGAGGCTCTTTGCTCCCTTCAAGATTTACAGCCTTGAAACCCCTATAGAGGGTCACTATGAGTTAGAATCGACTCCACAACATTTAACAACAGTGCTCTGTCCCATCATTGGTGTTGCTGTTGTTAAGTGCCATCGAGTTGGATCCAACTCATAGCAACCCTGCATTAGGTTTGAACTGCCAACATTGCAGTCAGTAGTCCAGTGTTTATTCTATAGTGCCACACCAGGAGTCCTGTCCCACCATACTTTTATTTATTGAGAGAACAGAGACACCAGAAAGTGGAAGGAGAAAAAGGCAAAAGATCTATGTCTATTCAACAAAGGCATTCTTAGCAACAAAGGCTTCCCCAGGTAGGATAAGACAGAGCATGCTTGGTCATGGGATTTGCCTGCTTGCTTGAAGTTTTTCATTTAACCATGTGGGTAGAGATAGGACACATGAAGCAAGGGCCAGCATCTAGACCAATAAGTCTCCATCAACAGACCCCACTCATCAGGGTTAACTGTCCTCCACAGACAGTTTCTTCCACCATCTTGGATTTTCTGGCATCCATTCTATTCTAGAGTCTGAACCAGAGCCTGTTCTGATACAGGTTTGAGTAACTTTTTTTCTGGAAACCATCACAGTGCTCAATTTATAAGCAACATTACTGAGCCCTTGTCCTGGCAAAATCCATGCCTCAAACTCAGAGTTTGTGAGTCAAGTGAGTTAAAAGAGATACAAAACAAATATTAACATTAACTTATTTCATAACAAAGGAAATGGCCTGAGGAAAACTTAGGTAGCCAAGTCTGGCATCAGAAGGTGTTCAATAGTCATGAAAGACAGGAGGAATTAGGTACAACCTGTGAAGGGCCAGCAGGACGTATGTGGGTGGGGGGGGTGGGTATGGAGGAGTGACAGGAGAGCAATCGAGCAGTATAAAGACAGTCATAAAGATGGAGTACAATGATGAAGGCTTGAATGCCATGCTAACAAGTGTGGGGTTTACCCTCATGGTGAGTGGGAGCCACTGAAGAGTTTTAAACAGAAGGATGGCACATTTCAGATTTTCCATTGACAAACTTCAATCTAGGAAAAATCAGACAGGGGAAAGGGTGCAGTATAAGGCATTCAAACTCACCAAGTGTGGAGTGCAGACCAAGGCTAACCTGAAAATTGTTATCAGTCTGCAACAAGAGCACTACAGATAGTGGAAGATTAAGTTTATGCCTATTGCATCTTAGAGTAAGAAATGTGAATTTCATGGTAGGTTTATCACAGGGGCGGGGAACCATTTTTCTACCAATATATTACCATTTGTGGGCCATGCAAAATTATCAACTGAAAAATTAGCTTGTTATAGGCATGTGAGCTTGCTGGCGACCATGCTGGTCTACTGGTGAGTGGAAGAAGGGGAGACGCAGCAATAAAGAAATGGCCTGAGTTCAACCACATTCCATATACTCCCATTGACCTGGGGATGAGAAAGAGAAGAGGAAGGACTGGTTGGTCCAAAGTGTGGTAAGACCTGGGGGCACCTGAGCCCATGGACAGGGACATAGCTACGGAGGACTAGGGCTGACAATGAAGCATCCAGCTGATAAAAAGTGAGGGGAGATGCACAAGAATACCCAGACTTGCAGATAGTACCCATTTGACATAGACTTGATGACTTGATAATGAGAACTCGACTAGAGAAAATT
>NW_006408642.1:1882540-1892938 GCF_000296735.1 Chrysochloris asiatica
TCCTGTCTTGGAAGAAGTAAAGCCAGAATACTTCTTAGAAACAAGGAGGGCAAGACTTCTTCTCTCATACTTTGGACAAGTTGCCAAGAGGGAACAATGCTAGAGAAGGACATCATGGTTGGAAAACAGGAGGGTCAATAAAAAAGAGGAAAACTCCCAAAGAGATGGATCCATACAGTGGCAGAAACAATGAATTCAACAATTAAGGGAATGGAATGGTGGAGGAGCAGGCAGAGTTTTGTTCTGTTGTGCATGGAGTCACTATGAGACAGAACCGATTCGATGGCACCTAACAACAACAGCAAAAGGCTGACATTATTTCAAAATTAAAATCTCTTTAAAGTGGCCCCTAAATTATTTGACTCTCCTCTCTTGGGGAGATGAAGTCTATGTCCTTTCTTCTTGCAAGTTGGGCAGGTATGTGGCTGTTTTCACCAATATGTTGTTGTTGTTAAACGCCGCTGAGTTGGTTCCAACTCATAGCGACCCTGTATAGGGTTCCTGAGGAGCAGCTGGTGGGTTTGAACTGTTGACCCTGTGGTTCACAGTCCATTGCTGATCCTACAGAACCACACCAGGATTCTAATAGAGTAGGGTAGAAAGAGCAGCACTGTATGGTTCCTGTTTGTATTCTGTGTATTTGGATTTGTTTTAATTTTCTTTTTCTAGTAAATTATTTTTATAGCATTTTCAAAAGTATACTTTTTCTTCCAAGGATAAAGTTCAGAAGGGTTAAGAAGTAAGGAGGAATAGAAACAGGAAATACAGGAAGAAAATGAGACAGGCGATGTTACACCATGGGGATTGCAATCAATGAAATGAAACAAAATGTGTATAAACTGTTGAATGCTACACTAATTTGCTCTATAAACCTTTACCCAGTTCACAATAAAAGTGTAAACACATGTATATACACACACATACTTATTCTGATTATCTGTTGCTGCAGAACAAACCATTCCAAACTTGGTGGCATACAATAATAATCATGTCATTATGTTCTCAAATTCCACAGGTCAGGACGTTGAACGCAGAACAGTAGGAATGGTTCATCTCTGTTTAATGATATTGGAGACCTCAGCAAAGGAAGACACAAAGACTGGAAGTGATGGAAAAGCTGATGGCTGTGATCAGTAAACATTTTTTCACTCATATTATGGCACCTGTGCTGGGGTAACCTAAAGATGGCTCCATTAATTCTGTCAACCAGGGTACCTACTGCTGACTTCCCCATGAGGCTGGCCTTCTCACAACACGACAATGGGATGCCAACAGGGAGAGTGTGAAGGGTGACTGTGGAGAAAGCAAGGGTCTAAGAGGATTGGATGGAGATACATGGCTATTTGTCACCTGCTCTGGGAGTTGTGGAGCATCACTCCCACTACACTGTGTTCTAAGCGATAACAAACCATCTGGAAGGCCAGCCCAGATTCAAGTGGAAGGTGATGAAACTCGACCTGCTGACAGAGGAGTGGCAGGGGTGCATTATAGCTGAGCCTAATAGGGTGGGAGATGTTGTTACAGCCATCTTAGGAAAACCCAGGCTACCACAGTACTGGTCTGTGACAACCTGAAAAATGTAAATACTCCTCCTTTACGATAGGCCATTTGAGTAGCCTTGGTCTACAAACAGAGTCTTCTTAATGGCCTATGCAGCAATCTAGGGGAGAAAGGATTGGGACCTTGTATTATTGCTATCTAACAGTACCACAAACTTAGCAGATGAAACGCATTTATTAGCTAACAGTTGTAAAGATCAGAAGTCTGGGTCACAGTGGCTGGCTTATTGACTCATGGTATCACAAAACTGAAATCAAGGTTTTGGCTGAACTGAGTTCTTATCTGAAGTCTCTGGGGAAAAATCTGCTGACTCATGTTGTTGACATTTCTGATGGTTATAGAACAGAGGTCTCCCATCTCTGCGCTCCCATCAACCAGGGCTCACTCTCAGCTCCCAGAGACTACTCACATTCCTTGACACATGGCTTCTTCCATCTCACAAATCAGCAGCTAAGAATGCCCATCTCCCATGTCAACTCCTTCTCAAGGTGTAAATCTCTCAGACCTCTAGGCCAGAAATAAAGAGCTATGATAGGTGAGTTCCACCCCAGGTAATCTCTGTATCTTAAAGTCAACTGACTTGCGACCTTAATTACACCTGCAGAATCACTTTACTTGTTAAGTGCCATTGAGTTGGTTCAAATTGATAGAGACCCTCTATTGGGCTTCCAAGGTGTGACTGGTGGTGGGTTTGAACTGCCAAACATCAGGGTTAGCAGTTCAGTGCTTATCAATGCCACACCAGGACTCCACCTAAATAAATTAGTTTTTAATTGAGTATTTGGGAGAGAGTGTATTTATACCATGGGCTAAGATACTCATGAGGGCCACCTTAGAATTTTGGGTACCACAAACCTAAACATGGCCATTCTCAAATTCTGCTCTTTCCCTAGAGTTTTGTTTGGTTTTTTTTTTTTGGGGGGGGGGGAGGTTGTGTTGCATTTATTTATTTTTAAACAGTCTGTAGTTGATTCTTTGAATAAGCTGCTACTGGCCAATCTGTGAAGAAACCCAAACTAGCAGCTGGTTAACTGTTTCGTTTTCTCAAAATGCTCACCAGGAACTTTAGATTTTGTCTTTACTCTGTAACAGACTGAGCACTAGACTACAAACAATGCTTTTTCAGTTCTTACAGCTTACATAATTTGCCAGCTGAATGGGCCAACAACAGTCATTTTAAATTAGAAAGCTCTAGCATCAAGCCAAATTTCAAGCGACTCGTTCAGTGAATCAACATCAAGAAGAAACTGTTTCACAATGCTTATTTATGGTTTGATATTACGTCTACCCTGAAAGCAATAATATTTGGAACATTTCTCCTTGAAATGTTTGTCCTGGCCTGCAATGCTTGATAATCCACTTACAGAGAATAAGGTATAAATACAAGTTCGGTAATCCACTTACCAATAAAGGTATAAATACAAGTTCTTTTACACACACACACACACACACACACAGGGTTGAGATTTCTGCAGCGTTAGTACAGAAAAGTTTTAGATCTGGTCATTTTATAATGATCTATAGCATCTTCCTTATGGGCAGCCATCACACATCTTTTCTAAGGAAGTCTGAACGCCAGTGGGCACAAAAGATATATGCTATAAAAATAACTTATTAAGTTATAAAACTGAGTGCCTCATTTGCTGAGAAATTCTAAGAATTAAGTTAGAATATGAGGCTACAACCAGAATGGACTCCTACATATGGAAATCCCCCACTGTCTAAAATCATAAAACAGATCTGAATTTCAGTAGGAAAAACTTCTGTGAAAAGGATTTCCAATGGATAGAGGAGGTTTCAGAAGAAAACAGAAACCCATGCTACATTCAATGTTTTAACTTCATGAAATGCTTTCACATCTATTACCTCATTAGATGTCCAGCAGAGCCCCGTGATACCTACATCTGTTGAATGAAACAAAACCACAGAATGCAGTCATCTTTCTACCACAGACAATAAGGAACGCTAGACAGACGAGCTGCCATCAGGAGGATCTTCACGCAGAGTGTGGGAGCTCTTTTACAAAGAACCTCTGGCTCCCCTTCCATTTCAGATGCTTTTTATCCCGGGCTTTGCATGAATTGTCCCTGTTCCAGCAATAACTCTTGTTAACCAGCTGAGGGGTTCTGGCTGCTCATGTCCACATCCTGCCCAATGCCTTTTGCTCTGAGCTGTCACATGTGTTCTCTCCCATTCTGAGCCCTGTGGCTTAGCATCAAGACTCCCTTCTCCACTAATTCTTGGACTACATGGCACTGTCCCCAAGACCTAATTCTGTATTCGGATTCACACTCCACATGTTGAAACCACACATAAGAGGCATGGCCATCCTTTTTTTTTTTTTCAGATGAGAAACTGAGGTACAAAGTACTTAATTGATCAAGTGGTAAGTAGAAGGGTTGAGATGAAAGTCCAGTCCACTTAGTTCAGAATCCACACTCCACAGTAGACCTACGACTTGAGAAGAAACTTGAAGACCAGTGAGTTATCAGCAGGCAGTGGAGGGAAGGGCTGGAGGAAAGAGAGGAGAGGAACAATGATGTGTGTCCTGGGCAATGGAAACAGCATAGAAGAAAAAAATATTAGGATGGCTCATTAAGGAAAGCAAAAGGCAAGTGTGTTACATAAGTCAAAGAGGTAAAGAGATGGTAACAAAAGATTTGGAAGGAAGAATAAGTCTGAGCAGATCACAGAAGATCTTATTAGCCATACCGAGGAGTTTAAAGTTTATGTCTAGGTCAACCTCACTTCAAAATAATGGTTACCATTTCTTAAACATGTACTATGTCATACTGCACTATATACTCAGTAATCCATGCCCCATGTAATGGCGAATAACCTGTGAGTTAGCTCGTTGGAGGATGAAGTCATTTGGCCCACAGTCATTCACAAAGCCAGCAATGGAGCTGGGTTTAGAAACAGAATCTGCCTAATTTAAGAGCCTGCTAGTTGTGTTTGGAAGGAGATCTGATAGCGCAGTGGCTACGAATCAGGCTGCTAACCTCAGCATCAATGATTTGAAACCACCAGCTGTTCCGCAGGAGAAAGATGAGGCTTTCTGCTCCCATAAAGATTTACAGCCTCAGAAACCCTGTACAGGGTCAGTATGAGTCGGAACCGACTCCACGGCACATAACAACAACAACAGTTGTATCTGGAGGCAGGATGGGAGAGAAATTTCAGATCATTTTGTATGCGGAAAAGTAAAAAAAAAGAAAAAAAAGAATGTGTATACATAAGCAAGAGAGGATAAGTCAAAAGTTTTACTAAAAAATCATAGAAAACTATATCAAACACAAATATCAAAATGAGAAGCTAGCTACTGTTTCTCGATATATTCCCCATCTAGGTCGATAGACTTCTGAGGTGGTGATTCAATCTCCAACCTTTACCAAATAATTCTGTAGTCCTTGATAGATTCTGTGTGTCACACTTAAGGTTGTGCACCCACCTGACTGGCCCAGAATTCTCAGTAGTGTGGCAGTCAGATTTAACTTCCCATGAAGGATCTGCTATGAGCAGCCAACTGAAAAAACATTCTGCAGGGGTGGAACCTGCTTCCATTCCATTGGACACGCAGGCAAAGTGCCCTATCTTGATTCTACTGACTCTGGATTCTGCATTCGGCTTCTCATCCAACTTCTGGTTCTTTGGATTTGATCCATTGGCCTGCTCCACCTTGCCTCCCAATCCTGGGAACTGTCAGCAGCCTGCCTTCTTACTTGCCTGATCTGCCTGCCTGCCCGCCATCTGACATGATGATCTCCCACTGTGCTGGGAGTTGTCAGCAGCTGGCCATCTTACCTGCCAGAACTGCTGTTGGACCTGCCAATCTTGGTTCATCAGCACTGCAGCTATATGAGTCACAAGCCTGCAGTCCGGCTTCTGACCAATAAACCTGGGACTTGCTCACCTCGACAACTGTATGAGCCATTTCCTTGACATAAACCTCTCTTTACAGTCTCAGAAACCCTACATAAGGTCAGTATGAGACAGAACCGACTCGATGGCACTTAACAACAATTATACATAGATATAAACTTTGGGATCCTGGTGTGGCACTATGGATTAACGTGCTGCACTGCAAAGTCAGTGTGAACTGCAAGGCTGGCAGTTCAAGCTCACCAGCTGCTCCTTGGAAACCCCATACAGGGTCGCTATGTATCAGAACTGAGTCGATGGTACTAAACAACAACATGTAAGCTTTACTGGTTTTGCTTCTCTAGAGAACCCAGACTAAGACATCATATCAAAAAGGCAGTTTGGGCAATCTTGAGGGACTCACATTGTGTTCCTTGTCAATGTGATTTGAGTGTAAGGAGCAAAAAGAAGTCTGAAAGTGTAAGATCAGGGCTGTAGGCTGGGTGGAGTAGTTTCCCAACAAAACTCTCACAGGACAGCCCTTGCTACTCCCAAAGAATGAGCAAGTACATTGTTGTTTGGAAAAAAATTCCTCGGCACAATTTTCCTGGCCTTTTCCTTAGCAATGAAGTATTCAAGTTTCTTAAAACTTTTTCTTCATAAGCCCCAGTAATCACTCTATGTCCTTCAAGAAAAGCTATCAAGATTACTCCTGAGGAATCCCTCCCCCAAAAGTTGCCATAATCTTCTAAGCTGACGTCTCCGTCCCAACAGATCCCCTAGAAATCACTATCTTGATTGGACCTTTTTTCTGAAAACACTCTAACAAGACTCAGAAAGTGTAATACTGACAGAACTTGCCAGCAACCATCATCCACGGATCACAGAGACATGTTTCAACACATTTTGCTTGGAATAAACTTGCACATGTATGAACTAAAACCCCATCAGCAATACTTTTTGACTTGCCCTCATGTATGCGTGTGTCTGTGTAGTTTTGTTTTTGACACAGCAGACATTTCCCCATGTCATTAAACATCCAATGAAAACGTGACTTCTTATGTGTGGCATTGATGGTTTAGTGAGGACTAGCCTTCCCAGTGGGAACTTTGGTTTGATTCCTGGCCACAATACCTCATGTACAGCCACTGCTCCTCTGCCCATGGAGCTTGTGTATTGTGATGATATGGAACACATTTCAGGGAAACTTCCAGAGTGAGGACTAGGAAGAAAGACCTGGTAATTTACTTCCAAAAAAAATCAATGAATGAAACTGCAGTCACCACAATGGCTGAATTTGCAACCTACTATGGTGATGGCATATGACCAGGCAGCACTTCATTCCACTGGGCATGGGGTCACCACGAATTGGGGCGGGGAGGAGGGTACTCGGCGGCAGACAACCACACAACAATAGCTACACAGTTGTCCAACAGACAACTTTTTTCCTTTCCTAATGGCGGTTCCTTGTCTCACACTTTTTACTAGTATGAATTCAAAAGAAATTAAAAACAGAGATTAAGGGATCACTTCAAATTAGTTACAATCTTCCCTCTGGATTCCCCTTGGTCTGTTGCTCCTGGGAACGCTCCACAGGCTTGTTATGCATGACTTTCTTCTTATGTCAAACCCCTGTCCCTCTGTAGTGGTGAGGATGTTGAAATACACAACAGTTATCAGGTATGTAAAAAAATTACCCTTTGAACGCAGATGTCTGCCATCTTTTCTACTATTGTAATTATTTTAAGTAAACTTGTGCATTACTTAAACATTTGTGCATAGATTTTATCACTGCTTCAGGGTCTGTTCCTAGAAGTGAGTCCAAAAAGGGTCTAAGGTTCTTAATAGAATCTGACTGGGGCTTATAACAAATGATATACTCATTTAAACAGCAAGCAGAGGACCATAAATGTACCAGGTTCTCTAAAAGTCATGAGTGTTATTTAAATATATAAATAAATACATATATGTATACATACACTCACACACACATACATACATACACCAATTTGATTTTTAAGTATCTTACCTTTTTAAACTTTTTATTGTGAATTGAGTACAGGTTTACAGAACAGACCCTCAGTTTGGCATTTAACAATTCATACACATTTTGCTTCATTCAAATGATTACAACCTACTCAATGTAACATCTTTAAAGAATTTCTCTTCATAACAAATGAACATGACCCCTTTTCACATGTTTAATTCTTAAGAATGGCCTTTTTCATGCCCTTTGTCTATTTTCCCTCTGGGTTTATCTGACTTTAGAATCTCAAGACATCTAGTGAAGCTTGTTGTTTATTTATAAATAACTGGGTTAAGCAGGACATCCGACTCCAAGCCAAAAGATGAACTGCACCCAGAAAAGCAAATGGTGCATTGTCAGAAGACAAAGTTTGTCGAGAGGCTCCTACTTCATCAAAGAATCATGATTAGTCTATTTCACTGCCTGTATTTTCTTCTTGTCCTATGTAATATGCTACAGCAAAGAATGCTAAGTGTTAACACATGTTCGAGATGGTAATAAGAATGTGCCAAGGAAGTTACAAAATATTATTTGAATCTCAGACCACTGTTTAGTCTGGTGGCTCTTACGCTCTTTAATTGCATTACAGAGGCCCTGTCTGTACAGCAAGCACTGATGTATTCTGACCAGTAGCTGTCATCATGTCAAAATAGAAGACTCATGGTATGGAAGAGGATTTGGTGTTGAGACATGACATAGGAGTTGTGAGTCGGCTCTACGTCTCATGTTACATTGTAGTCAGTAGTGGGTGCCCTTCACTTTGTTCTTCTGAGTTGACTGACAGAGACAGGTGCTTACAATATAATCAGAGACAATGCATTGCTTCCTCAAAAGTATATAAACAACTAAAAAATAGCTTGTATCATAAATTAATTGTGAAATAGTAAGTCCTGTTGCTTGGTAAATCACCAAAGAAAACAGAAACAATGCAGGAATGTGATGTTAAAAACTGCCAAATATTTCCAAGAAATTGATTCTTTCAGACTTCAGATGGTACAGTGATCATATCACAAAAACTCTGATTAGTTATTTATTCCTTCAGTTAGAATGTCATGAGCTGATGGTTTTACTAGTTGCAGTAACCAAATAAACAAAAGTTCCTGAATTATTTATGTGATTATGTAAAGAGATCCAATGACCATATACATAAAGAAAGAGAAATGTTCTCTTGCAAGATAATTTTCTCTGCCTTTTCACAATTGTTTTCAGTGTTTCAAACTTTAATCTTATCAGAAGCAAAAAAAAAAACTTTCCAAAATAACGAAAAGGAATTAAACATCATGGGTCAAAAATCGGAGAAACAAGAAAGTTGAAAATGTCTTTATTGCCGATCTCTCAAAGAAACAGCAAAATGCAGACAGTAGTCTGGTGTTAAATAGACACGCAATTTTAAGAAAATCTCTTTTAAATCCTGAAGATAATGGTACCTGTTTTGTCTAGATGAGGAAATTGACAAGTATCTATTATGATAAAGGATAAAGCAAATTGCTTTCATGCCAGAGCCTATGTGTATATGAGAAGCCAAGTGTTTCACTCAAGGATAACAAAGTTGGGATGCCAAGTTGTGAAGATTTGGGTTACACCAGTGCTGCTGTGGCTACTGTCTTCACATGGGCACCGATACCATTAGCCTCACAGTGTCTATTTGACTGGTACAGTGGCCATTTGCAGGTCTCACCTCCCTACCGAATTGGCTGGAAAAGCTCACTGCATTCACATATGCAAAATGGTCTGCACAAACCCCATAGGAGGTTTCTTCTAGGCAAGTGAAGAATTTTTCACTAACAACGGGTGAGGAGAGGTGAGGCTGTCATGGAATTAAGCCCAATGTATAATTGCTCAACAGGGTTGGAATCTTCCTCTGTCATTCATATTACACTCAGGTAGCCCAGGCTAGACTTCCTGCCGGAAAATGACGTTATCTGACCTCTGTTCACTATATGCAGAACATTTCATGTCATCCCCACAATGACCACAGAATTTGAAGAGCAGTCTGTGGCTTTCCATAGTGGTCCCAAAGAGCTGGGGCGTTTAATGATGAACTGCTGTGGAGAAGATGGCTAGTTAGCTGCAGCCACGCCAACCTCCCCCAATCCAGGGGCCTGTGAGGCTTCACGAAGAAAGACATGGAAAATTGCAACCTCAAAGCGTGTATCAAAATGCATCAGTAGGAACAAAAGAGATGTGACATCACCACACATACGGAGTGTCTCAAACGTATCCAACATTGCAGACGTACACGAGGAACCTGGATGATAACATAATTAGGAGTTTAGAGAGAAAATGGAGGAATGATCCAATAATACAAGAGGGGTTCAAGAAAGTTTTGTGGAAAACTGAATTCAAAGATAATTTAACCCTTCACTCAAAAAAAAACAAACAAAACAAAAACCCACACCATCTCCTAAACTTGGAAGCCTGGCCCTCTAGATAGAGAAGACTACAAGATCCAAACAGATGAGTCACGTTGTACTTTCTGAAAGACCTAATAGTGAGTTTTGAACATGTTTTTAAAATTAGACAAAATGTCCAACATTTTTCTCTACAGGGGGAAATGGTTTCTTTATCATTTTTCTAAAATAAAAAAAAAAAGTGTAAAAACAATAACTCGAAAATAATGATTTCAACGGAAGAACACAGCAGATGGGAGAACAATTAGGCAGGTTTACATGAGCTAAGTGAGACAGAGATAAGTAATGATGTATGCACAATCTTGGAACAACAGGACTCTGGAATACAGAGATTGAGACATGGTTGGATTCGGAAAAGGGAGGGAACAATGTTAAGATGCTTGGCTGTCTTTTAATCTTAGTTTACCTTGTATTATATTATAAAATAGACACTGAAGGGGGAGAGAAAGAAATAGCCAGAAACATCACCATAGAAAGCTTGTAAGTCTGTCTTCTGCCTATAACTGATTGGAATACATAAAATGGGACTACAATGTGCCC
>NW_006408642.1:1893919-1897590 GCF_000296735.1 Chrysochloris asiatica
GATACAATAGTGAATAATTGTTATCAGGACAGACTGTGAGGGTTGGAAATGTAAAGGTAGATGCTTTGTAGCAAGGAGGGGAGTGATTAACTTTTCAGTCCTAGGAGCAGAGGGCCCTGGGACCATGAAGGGAGAAGACAGGAGAGTGGGATCCTACCCAGAGAAGCAGTGGTGCCTGAGATGGAGGCAGAGATGATCATATGGAGAGATGAAGCAGCTGGGGACTTTAGACACAGAGAGGGAGAGGGGCTGTGTGCTGATGACTGGGGGAGGGGCAGGCTTGTAGAGTATACCCTTTGGTTGGGTGATGATGCATGGAGGGGATTGTAACCATGGCAATGAAATTATATGATAGGATGAATGTAAAGCCAATGTTCTCTCATGTAAACTATCACATAATTCACAATAAAACATTAAAATAATAATAATGATGATTGCAATAATCAAAATAATACCTACTATTTGCATTATATATTTATTGCATGAGAGATAAAAAACTAACATGCTTGACTTTTATCAGACTGATCGGATCAGGTTTGAGCCAATTTTCTTCTTTTTGATAGGTGCCCTTACATCAATTCTGACTATTTATTACATAGGGTTTTTTGCTGAAGCTGTAAAGTTTTACAGGAGCAGAGTCCTATCTGTCTCCTATTGAGTGGCTGGTGAGTTTGAACTGTCAACCCTGTGATTAGCAGTCCAGTGCATCTCTGTGTTTGCTTATTTCCTTGCAATCTTCAAACCCACAGACAGACTTAAGTATATAATAAAGCAAACAGTTTTGTTCTCTGTGGTTAAACTAAAGAAATAGAAAGAAAGTTCCCTAAGAGAGGGTCTTGCCACAAGACTCTAACCAGAAATTTCCTCAGCAGGCCTTCAGCAAACGTTTTAGGATAATTATCTTAAAACCATCTGGTCTAATTCCCCTTAGTCACTTAGTCAACCCAAAAGCCAATCAATCATTGGAAAGCCCCACTTTAAGTAGTACTGTCTTTATAGTCTCTCATCTTACAACTTCCAATCAGAACGCAGTACACTTTCAGTTCTTGACTCTACCTCATAAATATGTCTATGATATTCCACCATTTTGGGTATTTGATTTCACTTTGTGAGATCAGACAGGGCCGCAGTCCGAACTGTTTTGAACTTGCAGTACATCTCTGCTTTTATTTGAACAAAGTATGCGTTCTTACCAAGGGGCTTTAAAAAGTTCTTGGTAAAGTTCCATTATCTTTTTTTCCCCCTAAAACTTTCTATTTTTAATGATTTGTGAACTGAGTGAAGTTTGCAGAGAAGATCACCAGTTTTATATTCAACAAATCATACACTGTTTCAAAAAAAAAAAAAAGGAATGCTTCAGAAGCATGCATGTAATCCTTAAACAGAGGTCTGCTAATCTTGTTTGCACCATTTCAGTTTTAGAGTATGTGCTACTGAAGCCAGCACTCCATTTTAATTCCATTTCTTTCTGTTAATTCCTTTTTCCCACATACTTTTTGAAGCCCCCTCATACTTACTGACAACATCTTAAAGTTGGATGCAAAAGAAAGTAACAAATGGTTAAACCTTGTGCGGCACTGTAGGATAAGCAATGGACTGCAAGGTGGTTTTGAATCACAAGGTCAGTGGTTCAAACTCACCAGCTGCTCCTTGGAAACCCTATACAGGGTTGCTATGAGTTGGAACCTACTCAATAACACTTACAAATAACAACATAAGAAGAAATACAAGTAAATGAAAATGAAGTAGTAGCACCATGTTAGTTGTTTTATAAACATCGCAAAGGTGGAAATATATCAATAGTTTCCAATTATCCAGCAAACAGTTCAATACCTTAGCCTCTCAATTCACTGACCTCCTCACTTCCAATCTCTCTTTAAAAAAAAAAAAAAAAAGTTTTATTGTGAATTATGTGATAGTTTACATGAGAGAACATTAGCTTTACTTTCATCCTATCTTATATCCTTTCATTGCCATGGTTACAATCCCCCCCATGGATCAGCAACCAATCAAAGGGTCTACCCTATAAGCCTGTACGCCCCCACCCCCCACCCCCGGTCATCAGCACACAGCCCCTCTCCCTCTCTGGGTCTAGAGTCCCCAGTCGTTCCATCTTTCCATGTCATCGTCTCTGCCTCCATTTCTGGTGTCACTGTTTCTCTGGATAGGGTCCCGCATTCCACTCTTCTCCCTTGATGGTCCCACGAACCTCTGCTTCTGAACTGCAAAGTCTTCCTTCCACACCCTCGTTTTGCTACAAAACATCTATCTTTACATTTCCAACCCTCACAGTCAGTCTTGATAGTAATCATTCAGTATTGTACCACATGAGAGCCATCCCCATCTCCTTTCATCAGCCTCACCCAGACAAATTGGATACTACTCAGATTAGATTATGCCTTCCTCCGCACCCTCTGGATCTAGGCTCCCTCTTGAAAGCTTGTAGCCAGTCACTTCTTGCCTTTGTAGGTCCCCATTTTGGGTAGTCAATGTCTAAATTGCCCATCCCTGTCTACCCTGTGTATCAAGGGTGGGAGGTAATGATCCTTGCTGTCAAGATTTGTTCCCTCTTTTGAGCTACTGCATCCATAGGTGTAGGTCAAGTTCATCAAATTGTATCAGAGTACTCTTTTTTTTCCTCTTCTTTCTTCTTCTAGTCGAATTCTGATAATCCAGTCATTGAAGCCCGGTCAAGTGGGTATTATCAGCAAGTGTGGGTGTTCTTGTGCATATGCCCTCTCTTCTTATCCACTGGACACTTCACTCTCCACTCTAGTGGCTATGGCACAAACTCTGTGGCTACGGCACTGACTCTGGGCCCAGGAGTCCCCAGGTCTTGCCACACTGCTGGCCAACCAGGTCTCCACCCGGGTTCATATGAGTCTATTGAATGTGGTAGAGTTTAGCTCCCAGCTTCATTGCTGTTTTTCCCTCACTTCCTTCCCCTTTTCTTATCTCTCTTGCAGTCACCCACTTCCAGAGATTTTTATGGTAACTGTAGCAGTGAAAAAAATATATTTTAAGTATCCCAAAACTAGAGTCCTACTTCCTCACTATCCAACACATTTACCCCTCTACTAGTGCAATGCATTCTAACCATTCTCTCCAAGAAAAAAGTGCTTGATGATATCCCTGGGGCAAGAGCATCAGTCCAGCAGCTCACTGCTAGTTCTCCTGCATCCTGGCTTTGACCCTTTCTACAAGATCAAGGGCCAGAAACAAATACGTAAGGCTTTGCTGGTATAGCTCTTTACCTTTGCCATTATAATGCAAAAATAGCCACATGGACAATTGTAAATGAAGGGGCAAGACTGTGTTCAGCAGTATCTGATTCACAAAAGCAGGCCACAGCTGATTTGACCTGAGGCTACAGTTTACTAAACCCTGTACTAGATTGTTCTCATCAGCATAGAAACATAATTAAAATACCACTAATTTTAAAAGACTCATTAACAACCTGCGATATGCAGATGATACAACCTTGCTTGCTGAAAGTGAAAGAGGACTTAAAACATTTACTGATGAAGATTAAAGAGCACAGCCTTTGGTATGGATTACATCTCAATGTCAAGAAAACAAAAACCCTCACCACTAGACCAATAAACAACATTCTTATCAATGGAAAAAAAGACCGAATTTGTCAAGGACTTCATTCTTCTTGGATCAACTAT
>NW_006408642.1:1897980-1901813 GCF_000296735.1 Chrysochloris asiatica
CCAAGGGGCAGCATCAATGGACTCAAGCATGGCAACAGTAGTGAGATTGGTTCAGGATTGTGCAGTGTTTCGTTCTGCTGTACATAGGGTCGCTATGGATCAGTATCAACTCGATGGCACCTAACAACAACAACAAATCTTAGAAAAGGGATCCTGGTGTGGTGCTGTAGGATCAGCACTGGACTATGAACCACAAGATCAGCAATTCAAAACCATCAGCTGCTCCTAGGAAACCCTATACAAGGTCACTCTGAGTTGGAACCGACTCCAAGCCACTTAAAAACAACAACAACAATAATCTTAGAAACCAAGTCCTGGTGTGGTGCTGTAGGCTAAGAACTGGACTGCAAGTTCAGTTTGAACCGCAAGGTTGGTGGTTCAAACTCACCACCCTCTTCTCTCTCAGAAACCCTATACAAGATCATTATGTGTTGGAACCAACTCAATGGCACTTAACAATCTGAGAAACAGTGCAAAAACCTTCCTTGGCCCCTCAATCTCCCTCCAACTTCTCATTTTTCAGCTCTCGTTTACAGCAAACTTCCTTTTGAGCTACTGATGTTCCCTGTCTCATCACTCCTTCTCAGTCCACTCCACTAGACCTCTGCCCCATCTTCCCACTGAAAATCACTCCTAAAGAAGTTACACACCGCCTAATTCGAAAGGCTAATTCTTTGTTCCCATCTTACTGATGTTCTCAACACCAGTTAGCACTGTTACTATTTCAGTCTCTGAAAATAAAGAACTTACTTCTTAAATATTACAGCTAGAATGCATGCAGCTAAAGAACTCCCTCACTTCAATCTGTATGTCACCTTCCCAAGAGGCTCTCTCTGACCACCTCTAGGAAAGAGCCCAAGCCAGCCCCACACTTTCCCTTTTTCTTCCCCTGCTGTATTGTTCACAGCACTTGTAACCAGTTGAAAGTGTGTTAATTTTTTATTGATTCCATTGTTCATTAACTATTACCCCATTTAATCATTTTGGGATGCTAAGTACCACTGAGTTGGTTTCAACTCATAGTGACCCTATGCAGGGTTTCCAAGGACAGCTAGTGGGTTTGAACTATGGACCAGGTAGCTCAAAGTCCAATGCTGATCCTACAACACCACACCAAGAGTCCATAATCCCCATGAGATGCACTACCCTGTCTGTCTTGTCCCCTCAGTCAACACCCTCCTACTGAGTTGGTGCCTAATAATTATTTATGGGTGACTCAGCAAATGAATGAATAAAATTATGTTTTCTTGCTGGTGGAAACCTGTCACTCTAGTTCTGATCTGAAGTTCCATGATTCCATGATAGAAATAAACTGCAAGACCCAAGAAAATCTATGAAAAAGAGAAAACTAGCAAATGAATTTTCTTGTGGGCAAATAAGGAAATACATGAGGTAATATTCTGTTAAAGATGATCTTTGAATTTCTATTACAGTATGTTGTTGTTGTTGTTAAGTGTCGTAGAGTCGGTTCCAACCCATAGCGACCCTGAACAGGGTTTCCGAGGTGTAAATCTTTACGGAAGCAGAAAGCCTCATCTTTCTCCCGTGGAGCAGATGGTAGTTTCGAACTGCTGACCTTGCGGTTCGCAGCCTGATTTGTAGCCACTACGCTACCAGAGCTCCTTTCTATTACAGTACAGAAGGAATAAACTGTGAATTATCTGTTGACAATAGCCTGAAAACTATCACGGATGCTCTAAACAAAGACCTTAGCTAAATATTGGCTCCTAACATAAGCCTGTGGAGAGTACTCCAAACAGGACACCATGTGTCCAAAAAGACAAAGGGGGCGTAGGAATCTCTGCCAGACTCTAGTTCCACTCCATGAGGAAAGCCATCACTGAACCCATGAAAACCAGAGAAGTTCAACTGAAAAGGTCAAGGGTCATGATGAGAATATAAATTCAAGTAGTTGTTTCTGATGGCAGAGATGAACAGATTTACCAAGTCACTGCGAATTACAGGAATGCTCTGTGAAGGGTAATCAAGACAACGTAAGAAAATTAATAGAAGGATTCACTACCACCTATCACAGGTAAAATGCATGTATGAGGTTTTATATTCTGAAAACATAAATATTTCAAAATTGATTTAGTTGAGTTACTGTTAGTCCTTCTCAGGAGTCAATAAGAAAAACAGAATACCTTGGGATCAAACTTCTATGCTTTAAGGTTGGTGTCGCTCAACAGCCCTACTGAAAACAGAATAATACTGGGATGAATGGAGAGAACTGAGCTAACACTTACTCCATGAGTGCTTACATAAAGATTCCCATGACTTCCTGAAGGAGACACAAGGATGAGTTAGATCCTAATAAACATAAAGAGGAGGGGCATTAGCCCTGTCAGTGTGGTTTCAGTCAGGACCCAGAAAAAAAAGTTCAAAACCTAGGAGAGCAGGAGGGGAAAGAGGTTGAACTGAACCAAGAACCAGGATAATGCCCAGAGCTGTCACAGGAAGAAGAGTAGAGGGGTGGACAACAGAACCTCATGATGTTGGCAGAAGGAAACATCTGGAAAATTACCCTTTGGTTTTTATCAGATCCACATGACACGGAGGATGACTATGTTGAGGAACTGGCTCATTTTTTAAAGTAAATGAGATGCAATGAAACAATAATTCAACTTTAAAGTCCATGATAATCTTCATTAAGGAGCTCTGCTAGGATAGTGGTTACGAATCAGGCTGCAAACCTCAAGGTCAGCAGTTCGAAACTAACAGCTGTTCTGTGGGAGAAAGATGAGGTTTTCTGCTCCTGTAAAGATTTACAGCCTCAGAAACCCTATACAGGGGTCGCTATGAGTTGGAACCAACTCCATGGCACATAACAACAGCAACAACAAATAATCTCCATTGAGGGTTTTTGTTTTGTTTTTAACTAAATAATAAACATGGCTCTGCTGTACAGTACAGACCAGGAGGGCCGTACACCCCAGACCATAATCTTTAATGACTGTGTGGCTTTCAGTGAGCAAAATCTTCTCATTTCCCTAGTGTAAAATGAAGATTGTGACCCAGGTAATCTTTAAAGTCCTAAACAGCTCTAAAATCCTAATATTTCAATGTTCTCATGAATAAAGACCAAAAAAAATTTTTTTTATTCCTTTAGATCAGAAATTTGATCTATAAAGGAGCAGACAGGAAATATTTTAGACTTTGCCAGCCATATGGTCACTACCTTATATTGTTTTTTCTGGCTGTTGTTCTGTGTATGTTTTTTCCCTTTGAGTTTGTTTGTTTTACAAGTTTTTATAAATGGAAAAGCTATTCTTACTACACAGTCCATACAAAAACAGACTAGGCGTTAGTTGGCCCCATATGCCATAGTTTGCCAACCCTGTTTCAGATGATCAGGGAAAGTCTACAGGCAACATAAAAAGCTTCATTGAATCCACAACTCAGATTTAAAAATCACTCTACAATGCAAAACTAGGAGTCACTATTTGTAAGTGTGCAATAAAATTTAAGTGGCTTTCTTATAAATCTGGCATCTAAAAAGTAATATGCAATCACCCCCTTCTGACGCAGAAATAGCTGTTGGGTATTTTATATGACCAAGACCAACATCTGTGTTGAGAGAAAACAATGAGAAAAAAACCCTGTGTTGGAATACTGGATAGAGTCCAGCAGACACCAACTCAAAAGGTTCATAAATCAAGGGACCCTTTGCAAGGAAAACATAAATCTATTCTAAATATTTGAACCAGAAAAGACAATGTAAAATAAACACATCTAAGTATCAACCCTTCCTTTATAAAAACTATCCTTTTATTATGGTTTTCAAAGATAGTTAACAATGACTAGCAGCTGATATAAGAAAAAGGACTTCCCCA
>NW_006408642.1:1903706-1910176 GCF_000296735.1 Chrysochloris asiatica
AAGGTAGAATCTCCACTGAATGATTTCCAATCTGTTGAGACCGGGCTGGCGAAAGGAAATGGGGATAAGACTTTTGTGGTACAATAGTGAATAATTGCCATTAGGTCTGACTGTGAGGTAGTGACAAAAGGAGAATGATTGATTTTGCAGCCCAGGAGCAGAGGTCCCTGGGACCAGCAACTGAGATGAACAGAGAGTGGGACCCTACCCAGAGAGGCAGTGACGCCAGGGATGGAGACAGAGAAGATGACGTCGATAGATGGAGGAGCGGACACTAGACTCATGGAGGGAGAGGGGCGGTGTGCTGGTGGCCAGGGGATGAGGGGGGGTGGGCCTGTGTAGTGTACCCTTTGGGGTTATATGATGATGCATGGAGGGGACTGTAACCATTGCAATGAAATGAAATACGATAGGATGAGTGTAAAGCTGATATTCTCCCATGTAAACCTCACAATAAAAACTTAAAAAAAAAAAACTATTCAAGAACAAAATAAACGTTGATGTTCAACAAATATGTTAAAAGGAAAATCTCAGTGGGCAAAATAATTCAGCAAAGTCAACGAACACAACTAATTTCATTTCCAGTTTGTTTTTGAGTCATTTTAAATAACACTAATACATGTGGTTCAAGTATTATCTGAATCCATGGGAGAGAGAGACAAAATAAAAAAAAACAAACTTTAGATTCACAGATTGATGAAAGATGCAAACTAAGGAGGTACTTAGTGTTTTGAATTTCTTACATTTGATTTGTCCCCTGAAATTCCTTGTTTTTGGGGTCCTGACTGAAAACCAAATGCAATAATGTGCACCCAATCGAAATAAGTGACTGAGAACACAGGAACTTGGGCTATGGCCACAAAAGAAAAAAGAGTCAGGTAAACAGCAATGTTCAAGCATCTCTGTGGAAAAAGCATCATGCTGTAATTTATTCTGTGGAATGCTGGGGAAGAAAAAATGGAAAAATCACATAAATGTGAACCTCCAATGGAAATGGAAGCTTCAGAGCCTCAAACACTAAATTGTTCCTCAATATGAGGCATTTCAATATCCACAGGCACTTTAAGAAACAATCCATTATTTCTGGAAGAAACCAATTCATCCTAATTTTAACAATAAAGTTTTACTTTGTTACATAATTATATACTCTTCCAATTTTTGTCAGAAGAAATATTCTAGCTGCATAAATTTAGCTAATTTTCAATTGAGAATAAACAATATCTAAATGGGTTATTTTAACATTTAACTGGAAAACATCTCTAATGATTTAGACTTTCACAAGATTAAACCAAACCAGTAGGAATCAAGTCAATTCCTACTCATGGTGACCCATATATGCAGAGCAGAACTCAACTCCATAGGGTTCTCATGGCTGTGAGTTTTGGAAGCAAATCACTCAATTGCCAGACTTCTCTTCCAAGGTGTCTCTGGGTGGGTTCAAATTGCCAACCTTTCAGTTCGTAGCTAAATGCTTAATTAACCATCTGCACCATCTTTAAGTAAAATACATTAGACTACGGCAAATCTAATTTTATTAAGATATATAAATAAAAGGCATACTCAAATGGAAACCATCTTGTAACTGAGGTGTTGTCCCTGGCTTTCAGAATCGGTTATCTAAAATCAATCTAAAAACACCAACCCATGTAGTTTCTTTCCATTACTGAAAGCCCTCACCCGACTCCAGTTCTACATAGAGTGCTAAACTTCTAGTTTGAAACAGTTATCGGCAAACACTTCTCCCATCTGCCAAAGGGGTCACCTCTTCCAGAAATATTTCCTTCAATATTATTTCTACTAGAAAAGGAGAAGGAAGGGGGAGATGAAGGAAGGAGAATGAGAGAAGAAGATGAAAGAGACAAAAAACGAGAGAGAGAGAAGAAGAGGACATTAAAAAAGAAGGAAGAGGAGAGAAGAAAAAGGACAAACAGTTGTATGGGCATTTTCTGTAAGCTAATATTACCCCCATTTTTCACATGAGGGATCTAAGGTGCAGAAAGGTTCAATAACTTGGCCAACATGATACACTTAACTGGGCTGAACTACTTTAGATGCTCCTATAATCTGGATGTTATTCTATCTTTTAAATCATCATATTGTTTCAGAAAAGCTGCTTAAAAATCTCTCCTTCACTAAACTCTAAGTGCCTTGAGGGTGAGTACTTTATCTAAATTATGTATACTTGTCATTATTCAGTGGTTGCTGATAAATAAATGTTTGATGAATGAATGAACGAATGAAAAAATAAGCAAATGAACTAAAAACCAATAATGGGAGTCAGCTGAAGATTGTTGATAATACGGCCAGATGACTCTACCTTTGAAAGCTACCCCACTAACTCACCATGGCCTTCAGCTAAAATGTCTTTAAAATTTAATTCTTCAAAAATATAGTTTTATGACTCATTCCACAAAACAAATAGCTCTGACATTTGTTGAGTAAACTTAATTGCTAACAATTCTTCTTGGATACAGAGCATAAACACTTTTCTTGCCATTCACGTAATGAGCTAAATTTTGTTCCAAAAGTACTCAAACAAGTTAAAATTTAATTTGCTAAGGAAGATTTACTGAAAGCTAATTAGGTCTTAATGGAAACAAGCTACTGGGGTATTGCTCTCCCCAAAAGCAAGAGTTTGGTGCAACCTACTGTAAAATTAGAGAGAGAGAAAGGGGTAGAGCTCAGGAGAGGCAATATATTCATTCAGATAGTAAAATTGCATCATCATGGCAAAAAATTCACTTCTCTGTCATAAATTCAATAAACTAGATACACACACACACACACACACACACACACATATAGTTGTTAAGTGCCATCAAGTTGGTTCTAACCCATAGCGACCCTGTATAGGGTTTCTGAGAAGCAGTTGGTGAGCTTGAACTGTTGACCTTGCAATTCAAACCAACTTTGCAATCCCACATTAACCCACAGTGCCACACTAGGACGCACACACACACTCTATCTATCTATCTGCCTATGTAATTCCTGTCAATTTACAACATAGATTTGATCATACCCTTATTCCTTATTTGACAAGTGATGATAAACTCTCAATAGTACTGTGATTAAGATTTTGAGGACTTTTTTATCCACCAAAATTCCTATAAAATAAGAACAAACACATAAAAATAATAAATGCTTCTCTTGGTATAGGACTGTTCAATCTTCCAACAGTTATTACTTGTCCCTATAAACTCTTAAAATGTATACGCTAAATTAAGATACACACCCTTCAAAGATCATAGTGATGCATGAATCCCATTAAAAAGTTAGATATATTTATAATAAACAGTTCATGGTTATTTTTAATATCTAAAAATCTATTTGAACACAACAATTAAGGCATTCTAGCCATGATCTAAGGAGCCCTGCTGACATAGTGGGTTAGGCATGGGGCTACGAACCCAAAGCTCTGTGCTTCGAACAAACCAGCCATTCTCCGAGGGAGAAAGATGTGGCAGTCTGATCCCATGCAACAGTTCTACTGTAACCTACAGTCATTACGAAGCAGAATTGACTCTATGGCACTGGGTTTATATATCACACACATTTACAATCAAGTGTTTTGCCTTGAAAACACTGTCACCAGGTCACCTGGGCGGTATTTATCAGTGGATGAGTTTCAGACTCTTGTCACTATCAGGGGTGAGATCTAATTCTGTTTTGGTGACGATTTTGTTGTGATTGCTGTTAGGTGCCATCCAGTCAGTTCCGAATCACAACAGAACAAAACACTGCCTTGCCCCAACTTCACAATTATTGTTATGCTTGAGCCCATTGTTGCTGCTAATGTGTCAGTCCACGTCTCTGTCACGGACCCTCCACTTTACCAAGCATGATGTCTTTCTCCAGGGACTAGTGCCTCATGATAGTATATCCGAAGTGTGATAGACAAAGTCTGGCCATCGTGACTTCAAAAGAACATTCTGGTTATACTTCTTGCAACAAAGATTTGTTTGTTCTTCTGGCAGTTGATGGTACTTTTAATATTCTTCTCCAACACCATATAACTCAAATGCATCAATTCTTCTACGATCTTCCTTACCGGTTACCACAAGCACATATTAAACCATAAATAAAAGCAAATAATAAAAACTTGACAAAGAACAAAAATATTATCTGATTACAATGCAATAAAACCAGAAATGAAAAACAAGAAGCAATCTTCACATATCAGAATGGCAAAGAGTAAACACTTCTACACCCTAGTGTGAATCAAGTTTGCCACAAATAGGCACTTTCAAACAATACTTGTTGTTTGTTGTTTCGTGCTGTGGAGTCGGTTCCGACTCATAGCGACCCTACATAGGGTTTCCGAGGCTATAAATCTTTACCGGAGTAGAATGCCTCATCTTTCTTCCGCGGAACCACTGGTAGTTTCAAACTGCTGACCTTGCGGCTCGCAGCCCGATTCGTAACCACTCTGCTACCAGAGCTCCTTCAAACACTGCTGGTAGTGAGTAAATTGGAACAACCTACATGGAGGGCAATTTGGCAGCACCTTTAAAAATTATAATGTTTAGACCTAAATTGTTTGCATACTGGAATCATTTGGGGGGCTTCAAAGACTCTTACCAGGTCTACATCAGCATTTTAATCAGCTGGGGTGGGTGAGTGGGTAATCCAGACTTCAAAATACTTTAAAGAGCTGAAGGTGATACTAACATACAGACGACTAGGAATCACTGGTTTATCTACCCTCTGATGAATGACCCACATCTCAGTATCCACCCTGTGTAGTGTACACTCACTCGTGTGATGAATTATAAGACCAAAACATTAGAAAAACAAATATTCACTCAAAGGAGACTTAAAAAATACATACAAAATAGCAATGATGTGAAACACTATATATTTGCTAAAAAGAGATGCAGACATACATATTGTTGTTGTTATTGGTAACTGCTGTTGCGTCAGTTCTGACTCATAGTGACCCTGTACAGCATTTCTGAGGAGTAGCTGGTGAGTTTGAACCGCCAACTCTGCAGTTCAAAGCAACCTTATGGTCAAGTCTTATCTTAGAGTACCACACTAGGATTTCAAGACACAGATATAGATATGTGAATTACATCACAATGAAGTTATTACTCTCTTTTTAAGAGGTAGAAAATGATGTAGAGAACATGCTACCACCACCTAGGAGAAATAATACATATGTGCGCACACACACACACACACACACACACATACACAGGTAACAATGACTATCTCTCTGAAAGAAGAATTGCTTTTTTCTGTACACTCTAATATTGGATTCTGTAACATGTTCATCTATTAATGCTTTGAAAAATAAAATTTTTTTAAGTGAAGACAGAATACAAATCATCCGGCCATCTCATTTCCCATGCTAACTAACAATTGTACAAGCTAACATATCATGGGGCAAGAAGGACGGTTACAGTGGCAAGACACTCAGTCTTCATTGTGGTGGTTGGTTATGCTTTTCAAAACTCATAGAACTAAATGCCTGAAATGAGCATATTTTACTATATGTGAAGTTACTGTTGTTAATGGTTGTTGAGTCACTTCTGACCCATAGTGACCATGTATAAAGTTTCTGAGGAGCCGCTGGTGAGCTTGAACCACAAACCTTGTGGTTCAAACCAACTTTGAAGTGCAGCATACTAACCCACAGAGCCACTTGACCTTTAAAAAAACCTTACATTACAACTGGCTTCTCAATGCTTGTAGTAAAACAAACTGGTAGGACAGATTTGGAAAGCTTCTTGAGTAATTGAAGCAGCGCAAGAGCAAGCTCTGTGAGCTAGCAGTTCCATTCCTGAATTGGTTTGAGGAGACACATATGAGGCAGCTTCAGGGATTTCGTGGGAAAATTCCATTATCTTTTACTCCCACCTTCCCTTGAACTTTTTTTAAGTCCCTGCATACATTCTTTCATCAAGTAGCATGAGACCAGAACAACTCAGACATCTGTAAAAAGGTTTAGTAACTGAGGTACACCTGTGCAATGCCAAACCAGGCAACAGTGATTTCGTTTGACAGGTGGCATTGCTAAAACCAATAAGAGTGCAAACACGGAAGCAGAGGCAAACAAGCCTTACAGACACCAAGAGATACCCAATCTCGCTCATGATAGAATACAGATGAAAGTTACAAGAAAATAACCTGTGTCACTTAAGACCAGCAAAATTCCAAACTTTCACAGACTGTAGGGAACCAAGCATTTTAACACCTTTTCTGTGGAGATGGAAAATGGTAAAACTCATGGAGGGCAATTTGGCCATACCTACTATTTCTTCCTGGTGTGTCACTTGGGTTAATGCGTCAGACTGCAAAGTCATTTGAACTGCAAGGTTGGCGGTTTAAGCTCACCAGCTGCTCCTCAGAAACCCTATACAGGGTCACTATGGGTTGGAACCGACTCGACAGCACTTTAAAACAACAACGATTTGTCTCTCATACTTTGGACATATTGTCAGGAGGGACCAGTTGTTGGAGAAAGATAC
>NW_006408642.1:1910377-1912281 GCF_000296735.1 Chrysochloris asiatica
GCATGTACATGTACAAAATGATGTGTAGATCAGATTACTCATTATTGACAACAGCACACAATCAGAAACAATTCAAGTGTATCTGTTAGACATCAATGAAATCAGTAATGAAACATCAATATTGCATAAGATCTTGCTAGAAAAACTCCAAAACTCCTTTATCTGGAGTCCTGGTGTGGCGCCAAGCTGCTAACCACAATGCAGTTCAAACCCATTAGCTGTTTCTCAGAAACTCTATACAGGATCACTACGAAACAGAACCGACTCAATGACACCTAATAAGTCTTATCAAAGGTAGTATGTGGGGTCTAGCATCTCTAGAGTGGGAGCTGGGGAGAGCAGATTCTTACATCTTTACTCTTGGATTCTTAAGTGTCAGATAAAACTCAAACACATGGTGGGAAGAGGAGATGAAAAATATTTCTTTGTTTTATAATTTACCATCTATATCTACTTTGTAGATATAGATGGTAAATTATAAAATATATTTCTTTGTTTATATAATTTATCATCTATATCTACGTCTCCTTTTTAAAATTATTTTCCTCATTGGCAATCTTTGTGTAAATTAGCTTTTCTCTAGAACATATACTTACAAGTAGAAATCAACGTTGAAGACTAGTCACATTTTTCATTTTAATTAAATATAACAAACATGTTAAAAGAGGTTCAATATTACCAGCAGTGAGGTGAATGCTAATTAAAATGAGACCCCTTTTCATCATCAGTTGGACAAATATAAGGTCCAGGCTATGAATAAATACTAATGTAGAAAGATCATCAGATCATGTTCATAAATGAAAAAGCAAAATCTCAGAAAAATCCACACAAGTAAGTTTTGAACATTTTGTCGTTATTGAATTCCAAAGATAAAAGCAAACGTTCTCTGCTATTCCCCATGTGTCTCTTACAGGTTTCTCCTCCAAAGGTAATTGTTGTTATTATGGTATGTGTCCTTCCTGACCTCCTTCTTGGTATTTAATTTCATTATGCACATACTAAAATAGCTTCCCTTTGTTTGGGCTGATTTAATCATGGTGGTGGTGGTGGTGGTGGTGGTGTGCCCTGCACTCAGTTCCCACTCATAGCGAACATGTACGGTTTCGGAGACCATAAATCTTTATGGGAGCAGAAAGCCTTGTCTTTCTCTTGCGAAATGGCTGGTTGTTTCGAACTGCTGACCTTGAGATTAGCAAGCAGCCTGATTCGCAACCACTACACTACCTGAGCTCCTGTGATTTAATCATAGTTACAATCTATACTGAAGGCTGTATTTGTCTAACTCCAGGTCTCTGCATATTTATTTCATTATACTACTTTACTTTGCCTTCTTGAGCAGCTCTTTGAAATCTTCTGTTCAGCTTTTTATGTTATCATTACTTCCATTCACCTTAGCTACTCTACGTTCAAGATCAAGTTTCAGGGTCTCTGTGACATCACTTTGTTTTTTTCTTTCCTGTCTTGGTAGTACCTTTTGCTTTCTTCATGTATGATGTTACTGATGTCGTCCCACAACATCGCTGGTCTTCAATCATTAGTGTGTAATGCACCACATCTGCTCCTGCGTTGGTCTCTTACTTCAGGTGGATATATTCCAGGTCATGTTTTAGCTCTTGTCAACTTGTTTTTTATTTTTTCAGCTTCAGCCTGAACGTGCCTAAGAGCAATTAACAATCAGCTCCACGGTCAGCCTCTGACTTGTTTTGGCTGATGATATTGAACTTCTCCATCATCTCTTCCCACATATGTAGTTGATTTGCTTTCTGTGTATTTCATCTGACAAGGTCCACATGTACAAATCCCCTTTAATGTTATTTTTTAAAGGTACTTTCTATAAGTCGCTGAACTTACAAAATTCTATCATGCAATCTTCAGCATCGTTTCTATCACCAGGGCCATATTTT
>NW_006408642.1:1913841-1915644 GCF_000296735.1 Chrysochloris asiatica
GGTGGTGGTAGTATGTCATCGAGTTGCTTCTGACTCATAGCAACCCTTGTATAGGATTTCTTAGGAGTAGCTGGTGAGGTTGAACTGCTGACCTTGAGGTTCAAATCAATCTTGCAGTCCAGTGTTTAGAATATCCTACAGTGTCACACCAGGACTCACGTATGATATAAACAACAGAAAGGGAGAAGGGAGGAAAGCAGTATAGGTATAGTTCCTGTATGTTACAAAAATTAAGTTGATATCAATTTAAGCTAGGGTGTTATAAACTGTTATAAATTTAAAATGTTAAATGTAAATTGGATGGTTAACCACCTAAATGTCCTACCTACCTACCTGTCTATCTGTCTGTCTACCCACCTACCTAAGTGTCTATCTACCTACCAAAGTATCTACCTACCTACATTAGTAGCTACTTACCTAAATATCTACCTACCTACTTAAGTATCTACCTTAATCTACCTACCTATCTGTACCTACCTAAAAGAGCGGCTTCAAAAGTTCATGGAAAAAATCTGTCATTTTTCAAATTCCATTTTTGCATGAACTTTTTGTAGCCCCTTCCCCCTTACATACAAATACACACAAGCAAGGAAAAGAGAAAACCACAAAGGTTCACTAAAATATATATATATATCAACACCTCAACACCAATGATGGCAGAATTCAAGGAAATAAGGGACAGAGAAGGATAAGAAAGTAACAAAATAGCAGTTTTTGATAATGAAGTTATCAGTAATTAGCTTAAAATAAATGGAATAAAGTGTCCAATCAAAGGAATAAAGTGCCACAATGGATGAGGAAAAAAAAAATCCATCTATATGCTGTCGACCAGAAACATAGCTTAGACACAATAACACTAGAAGTTGAAAGTGGAGGAATAGAAAGAGTATTCCACAACAATAGTAAACAAAACAGAGTTGAATGACTATACTGATAACAAACTTAAATAAAATTTGTTGCAAGAGCCGAATAAGGGCATTGTTGTTTTTGGTGCTGTTAGTGCTATTGAGTCCAACTCTGCATCGGTCTCCAAAGGAGCAACTGGTGGGTTAGAACTGTCGAAAGTGTGATTAGCAGTGCTTGGCCTACACAGCACCACACACCAAAACGATAAAAAGGTCAACTGACCAAGAAAATATAATAATTATATTTACATTCAAGGCACCTCTGTATGCCTTGAATCCACCTCAACTCAATAACTTAACTTTATAACTTGAGAAACTAAAGAAAAGACACACACAAAAAAAAATCCACAGAATCCAAAGCAACCAGAAGAAATGAACAATCAGAGCAGAAACAAATGAAATAAAGAAAAACATGAGAGTGTTAATGATAGAAGTTGATTTTTAAATTACATTAAATTTGACCCTACAAAAATAATAAGATTCAAAAGTGAGTAATATCAAAATTTTACCCTAATGGACAACTTTGATGAAATTAACAAATTTTTATAAACACATAAATTACCAACACTGACTCAAAAAGGAAGAGAAAATCTCAACAGACCTTAACAAGTAGAGAGACTGGGTCAGTAATTAAAAACCTACACCATCAAAAAATAAGGCCTTGACTGTCTTAGTTATCTAGTACTTCTATAGTAGAAATACCACAAATGAATGACTTTAGCAACAGAAATTTTTTCTCTCACATTTTGGAAGGCTAGAAGTTTGAATTCTGAGTGTCTGATCTACAGAAAGTTCCTTTTTTCCCTTCAGCATCTGTAGGTTCAATATTCCTTGGCGATCTCCACATGTCTTGGTATCCATCTTCCCCTGGATCTAGGAGCTTCCCAGTGCAGGAATC
>NW_006408642.1:1918149-1919564 GCF_000296735.1 Chrysochloris asiatica
GAGCTCCTTGAAGAAGTTGGTAGGATTCTTCAATTTCTTTCTCATTAGCTTTGTTGGTCAGTAGGTAAATCTGAATAAGAGTTGTATTAACTTGTCTTCCTTGTTGTTGTTGTTGCTCCCTTCCCTGGAGTCCTTTCCCACTCAGCGTGACCCTCTATAAGGTTTCCAAGGAGTCCTGCTCTCGGCTTTTCTCCCTTGATGGTCCCAGGGACCTCCGCTCCTAGACTGCAAAGTCAATCACTCCCATCCTTGCTACAAATGTCTACCTTTACATTTCCAACCCTCATAATAAGTCCTGATAACAATTATTCACTATTGTATCACAAGAGACCTATCCACATTTCCTTTCATCAGCCCCGCCTAGACAGATTGGATAGTACTCGGTGGAGATTCTACCTTCCTCCACATCCTCTGGATCTAGGCTCCCTCTTGAAAAGGTCAACTATCTTTTCAAGAGGCAGCTCTTCCCCAGTCATATTTTGAGTGTCTTACAGCCTGAGGGATTCATCTTCTGGCACTGTGCCAGGCAATATTTTGCTGCTATTCATAAGGATTTCACAGGTGAATGCCTCAAAAGTAGACCACTTTTTCCTTCTTCCTAGTCTATTCTTAATCTGAAAGCTCCACTGAAACCTGACCACCATTTCTGACCTTGTTGGTATTTGAAACATCAATGGCACATCTTCCAGCATCACCGAAGCCGCCACAGTACAACAAACTGACAGATGTGCTGGGCAGAAATCCATAGATTATACTTTATAAACTTATGGTATTGGGAGTATAAAATTTTAACTTTAAAAGCTGTCATCAAATCAATACCAATTCAAGGAGACTCCATGGGTATAAAGACAGAGCTGTGCTCCATAGGATTTTCAATTAGTAGCTGAGCACAATGACTCTTTGCACAGGAATCCATCCAAGGCTTCCACCTAATGTGTTGTTGTTCTTGGGTCTTGTTGAGTCAGTTCCAATTCATAGCAACCCTATGCACAATGGAATGAAGCACTGCCTGATCCTGGACCATCCTCACAACTGCGATTATGTTTGAGCCCACTATTGCTGCCATTGTGTCAATGTATTTCATTGGGGGTCTGCCTCTTTTTCGTTGATCCTCCACCTGCTTTACTGCTGTTGTTTAGCACTGTCGAGTTGGTTCTGACTCAGAGCAACCCTGTATAGGATGTCCCTGTGAATCTTTTGCAGGTTCCAAAAGTTTCACCTTCTCCAGTGGAGTGACTGGTGGGCTGGAACTGCGGACCTTGGGGTTAACAGTTCAGTGTGTATCCTACGGAGCCACAGTGTTCCCATCTAATGTATGGTGGTGGTGGTAGTATGTCATCGAGTTGCTTCTGACTCATAGCAACCCTTGTATAGGATTTCTTAGGAGTAGCTGGTGAGGTTGAACTGCTGACCTT
>NW_006408642.1:1925792-1932508 GCF_000296735.1 Chrysochloris asiatica
TCTACTTCCAGCTCATTTGCCTCAGTCACTTTATCTCGTTTCTGGACATGTGAAGATATGGTCATCTGCTTCTGGTTTTGGGGCATATTCAGGGATTATCTGTGGCCTTAATACTTAGATGGGTGTGTATTTTGGTATTTTTTTATTCTTTCTGATTGCCTCCAAGTAGATGTGATCAGGAAATGGGCTTACCTTTTCATTCTTCTTCTTGAGAAATTTCAAGATGCCACTGTTGGTCGTTTTGACGTAATTTAGGATTTAATTTTTGGCCTATTTCCTTTTTTGTCTGCTTGTCTCACTTCACAATCCCCGTTCAGGCCTTTTTCTAGTTATAAACTGTTTGGTTTTAATTGGAAAATGTCTCTTCAAATTTCGAGGAGATCTGTGCGCATGCATAGTAGAACCCTCTGAAAGTGGGGCTGGGGTGTCTGCTAGCTCAGGCACCCCTATAGTTACCAGAATGGAGGTGTTCAGACAGCAAGAGACCAAAAAGAAAAGAATACAAAAAAAGATACAAAAAGAAAAGAATGTCCACACCTTTATCTCCGTGGTTCTGCCAGGCATCTGTGGCCACTCTGATCCTTCCCCTGCTTGGTCTCACCCAAGATGGTGGCTCCTGGAGCAGCTGAGCATTCCAAACTAGAAAGCAATGGATTTCTTGCTTCTGCCACAAATTCACCCAGCTGTAAGCCTTCCAACCTTCTCAATTTTCCTTTATATGTGGTTCAGAGTTCTGGGACCATCCCTGAGCCTGTTTGGTCCGGTATTCTGTGTTGTTGCTGGCGGAGCTCCTTACTACACTTCCACCCGATCCACCATCTTATTTGTTCTTTTCCTTGTTACCTGTTTTGAGCTACTGCATCCACAGGTGTAGGTCAAGTTCATCAAATAGTATCAGATTACTCTTTTGTTCCTCTCCTTTATTCTTCTAGTTGAGCTCTGATCACCCATTCATTGAAGCCAGGTCAAGTGGGTATTATCTGCAAGTGTGGGTGTTTTTGTGCATATTCTCTCTTCTTATCAGCTGAATGCTTCACCCTCCACTCTAGTCCTCTGGCTATGTCACTCACTCTGGGCCCAAGAGTCCCCAGGTCTTGCCACACTGCTGGCCAACCAGGTTTCCACCTGGGTTCCCAAATACATTTTATGAAGTGAGCATAACAGTCATATCAAAACCGGGCAAAAACATCACTATAACCCAATATCCCTCACAAACATAGATGTAAAAATTCTCAAATTCAAAAGCTAAAGAGGATAGAGAGAAACTCTGTTAACTGAAGGTATGTGGAGGGGATTATAATCAATGAATGAAACAAGGTATATGAATGTTTGAATGTGAAACCGATGATGTGCGCTGAAAACTTTCACTCAATCCATAATAAAAACCTTAAAAAAATAAAAATAAAAAAATTCTCAAATTCCTTGCCAATAGAATTCAGCAACATATCAAAAAATGAATACAACATGATCAAGTAGAATTCATTTCAGGGATGGTTCAATATTAGAAAAACAGTCAACATAATTCAGCATATAAATTTTAAAAAACAGAGAATGAATAACATGATTAGATCATTTGACACAGAAAAGGCATTTGACAAAACCCAACATCCATTATTGATAAAAACACTCAACAAAGTAGGAATTGAGGGAAATTCATCAACATAATTAGGAGCATCTATACAAAACCAACACCCAGAATTACTCTCAATGGAGAGTCCTGAAAGCATTCCCTTTGAGAACAGGAACTACACAAGGATACACTCTATCAGCACTCCTATTCAATATTGTGTTTCATTTCTTTGCCAGAGCTACCAAGCAAGATAAGGAAATTAAAGGCATCTAAATTGGCAAAGAAATAGTAAAAATCTATTTGCAGATGATATGATCTTATGCATAGAAAATCCCAAAGTCTCAGCAAGAAAATAAGTGGGACTCATTGAAAGATTCAGCAAAGTGGCAGGGTATAAAATAAATATACAAAAACCAGTTGGATAGCTCTATACTAATAAAGACAACTATTAAATGGAAATTAGGAAAAAATATCATTTTTTTTTGAAAAGATGAAATATTTAGGAATAAATCTAACTAGAGAAACGAAAGACCTACACAAAGAAAACTACAAAACACTACTGCAAGCAACGGAAAGAGATTTTAAAAAGTGGAAACATATACCATGCTCATTAATAGAAAGAGGAAATATTGTGAAAATGTCAATACTACCAAAAGGTATCTAAAGATATAAAGCAATCCCAATCCAAATTCCAACATCATTCTTTAAAGAGATGGGGAAAAAAATGATCATGAACTTTATATGGAAGGGAAAGAGTCCTTGGATAAGCAAAATAATGTTTAAGAAGAACACAGTCAGAGGCCTCACCAAAAATTTACTAAAAATTAACTACACAGCCACAGTGGTCAAAACAGCCTGGTACTGGTACAATGAAAGATCAATGGAACAGAAATGGGAACCCAGAAGTAAGTCCATCCACATACAGTCAACTAATCTTTGACAAAGAGCCAAAATACATTGAATGAGGAAGAGACAGTCGCTTCAACAAATGATGCTGGCAAAACTGGAAATCCATTAGCAGAAGAAGGAACTAAGACCCATAGTCCATACCATACTGGCATCAGAGATGGAGGCAAAGATAATAACATGGAGAGATAGAGCACCTGAGGACTCTAGACTCATGGAAAGACAAAGGCTATGTGCTAGCAGCCAGGAGGCAGGTTTGCAGAATGTGCCCTTTGGTTGTTTAAATGATTATATATACCTGAGTGAATACTGCTGAATGATGATGTACAGAGGGGAGTGTAATCTTTACAATGAAACAAAATTCAATAGGATGAGTGTAAAACCAATGTTCTTCCATATAAACTATCACTCAATTCACAATAAAAAAATTTTTTTTAAAAAAAAGGAACATGGATTAAACACCTAAATATAATACGTACAACTTAAAGATCATCAATGAAAATTAGGGGCAAACTTAGGGATCTAACACATGGCATACAAATACTACCAAACATTATCAAAAATGTACAAGCAGGAGATAAACTAGATGACCGGGACCTCCTGAAAAGGAGAAACTTATGTGCATCAAAAGGTTTTGCCAAAAGAGTAAAAAGGTAGCCCATACCCTGGGAATTTTTTTTTCCCATGACATATCAGACTATCTAAAATTTAGAGAACACTACAACAATTCTCCAAGAAAAAGACAAATGACCCAATTAAAAAATGGCCAGAGGACCTGAATAGATACTTCACCAAGGAAGACATCCACGCAGCCAATAAAATATATGAAGAAATATTCATGATAATCAGCCATTAAAGAGCTGCAAAACAAAACAACAATGAACTATCATCTCATACCTACATTAAAAGAAAGTTCAAACTAACTGAAAACAACAAATGCTGGCGAGCATGTGGAGAGACTGGGACCTTCCTACATTGCTGGTGGAACTGTACAATGGTTCAACCACTCTAGAGAATGGTATGGCGGTTCCTCAGAAAGCTGGAAATAGAATTACCTTATAACCTAGTAATCCCTCTACCTTATAACCTTGGTATATATCCACAATAAATAAGACCAAGGACATGAGTAGATAAATGCCCACCAATGATTATCACATCACTATTCACAATAGCAAAAAGATGGACACAGCCTAAGTGCCCAACAATGGAAGAATGCCTAACCAAACTTTGGTACATACACACAATGGAATACAATACAATGTTGAAAAATAATGATGAATCTGTGAAACACTTCATAACTTGGATAAACATGGAGGACATCAGATTGAGTGAAATTAGTCAATCACAACTGGACAAATATCCTATGAGAGAATTATTATAAAAGATTAAGACAAAGTTTCCAAACTAAAAGAAACATTCTTTGATGGTTACCAGCGGTGAAAGGGCAGGGAGAGTAATTCACAAGCTTGAGGATAGATACATGTTAGCATGGATGACAGGAAGGGCAATATACAAGAAAGGGATAGGCAATATACAAGAAGAAGGAGGTTGGCAGAAGTATGATCAAGACACAGGGGGTATACAAGGGCTAAAGGAGATTGAGGTAAATAGTGATATATTATACAACCTTAGAACACAATACACAGTGGGTAGATTCATGGACAGAGACATATATTAAATGATTCTGGGAAGAAGACTAGAATGTGTGTATATGTATATGAATATATATGTGTATATGTATGTGTAAATAGGTATGTATGTACACATTTATATGTACCACAGATATACAAGAGTGTGAAAGTGGATCTTGGTACATGAGTATTTACCACTGTGAATGTGGTGGAGCATACAGGGGGCAAAATGATGAAAACGTCTTAGATGTTATCAAACATACTAAGGCAATAAGTAGCTGAGCCTGGGGTCGCTGGACCACAGTCTCAGGGGACACTATGGTCACTTGGCATAACATAGTCTACAAAGACAATGTTTTATATCCTATTTTGATGAGTAGCATCTGGGATAGTAGAAGTTCATGAAAGGCTGTCTAAGCCTTTTGCTATTGGTCTCCCTGTGTGCAGGAAAAAGAACAGCGATGAAAACTGAAGATGCTTGGGATCAGCTGGTCCAATGGATGGAATATGTGAACATCCATCTTCATGATACCGAGACCAGAAAAACTAGATGGTACCCAGCTACCACTACCAACTGCTCTGAATAGGATCACATTCAAAGGTCCTGGATTGGGTGACATATGTGGAACAAAAATCAAAATTAAAATAAATAAACAAATAAAAACAAAGCCAGGCTTACAAGGTTGCTGTGAGTCAGAACCGACTCCACGGCACGTAACCACCACCACCACCACCACAGGTCAGAAAAGAAACTGGAAGAACCTGACACTGTGGCCCTCAACTACCCTTCAGGTCTGGAAAAGAAAACATCCTCTTTCAACAACAGTGCTAGTAAGCTACCCTTCACTATGAATGATGTAACGATCAATCACTCAAGATCAAAGGGACAACATGTATCTAAGGACAATGGCGAGAAGGGCTGGGGAGGTGGTGGAAGGGAACTAGAAGCCACAAGGAGGAAGCAGATTTGCCTGTTGTTGCATAAAGGGGATTGCAATCATCAAGATGAAACAAGGTGTATGGTTTGTTGAATGTAAAACTGATGATCTTGCCTGTAAACCTTCACTCAATTCACACAAAAAAGTGAAAAATGAGTAAATGGTGCTGGGAGAGATGGGTTTCCGTATGAAATGAAAATGAAACCATATCTCATACTATATATGGAAATAAACTAAAAATGGATAAACGACCTAAATGTAAGAAACAAAATCATAAAACTCTTGGAAGGAAACAAAGGTAATAAACCTTTAAAACCAAATTTTCAACCACAGATTCTTAGACATGACATCAAAAGCATGAGCAACAAAAGACAAATTGGACTTTATTAAAATAAAGTTTTGTACAGCTAAGTTCTTGGGTTTTTTTTAAATAAAAGGAAAGACACATAGAATGGGAGAAAATATTTGGGGACCATATATCTGATAAGGATTTAATATGTAAAATACATAAAGAACTCCTACAACTCAACAACAGAAAGACAAACAAGCCAATGGAAAAATGGGTAAAGGACTTAAATAGACATTTCACCAAAGTAAAAGTAAAACTAGCCAATAACCACATGAAAAATGCTGTACATCTTTAGTCTCTAGGGAAATGCAAGCCACAATGAGATATCATATTTCACCCCAAGTAGAATGACTATAATCCAAAAAGTCAAAAGAAGGTGTTAGTGAGAATGTTAAGAAATTAGAACCGTCATCCACTGTTGATGGTATCATAAAATGGTGCAGTGCTGTGCAAAACACTTTGGCAGTTCCTCAAAAAACATAAACATAAGACTACCATATGGCTCAACAATTGACTTCTAGGTGTATATCCAAAAACATGTTCAGATGATTTGAAGGGGCTCAGACAGATATATATATTTTAAACGTTTTATTGTGAATCAAGTGAAGGTTTACAGACAAGATCATCAGCTTTACATTCAACAAATTATATACTACGTTTCATCTCAATGACAGTCCCCTCCCTGCGACAGCAGTTATCCTACTTCCTCCCGGTGGCTCCCCATTTACATGATATATTTCACAGAAGAACAAAACAAAAACAGTTGATGTATATATGTAACACAATATATAGATAATCATCTTTTAAATGTTCAAAGGACACATTTTGTATGCCAGCCTCCTGCCCAAAGGCACACACACACAGTCTTAGTCAGATAGATTTTTGTACATAAATGTTCACTGCAGAATTATAAAAAATAGCAAAGAGGTGGGAAACAAACAAACAAATGTCCAGCAATAGTTGAATGGATAAGCATAATGTGATATATGCAGTGAACTTTTATTCAACCATAAAGAGAAATGAAGTTTTTATGTATGCTGCAACATGGCTAAACCTTACAAACATTATGCTGGGTTGAAAGAAGTCTTTAAGTCAGACACAAAAGAACAAATATAGTATGATCTCACTTATACAAAGTATCAAGAATAAGCAAACACAAAGAATCAAAAGTGTACTGGTAGTTCCCAGCAGTAGTGGGAGGAAAAAAGGAGGATATATTATTTAAGAAGCCCTAAGGAGCTCTGGTAGCGTAGTGGTTACGAATCGGGCTGCGAACCTTAAGGTCAGCGGTTCGAAACTACCAGCTGCTCTGCGGGAGAAAG
>NW_006408642.1:1932608-1935238 GCF_000296735.1 Chrysochloris asiatica
CCTTCAGCATCTGTAGGTTCAATATTCCTTGGCGATCTCCACATGTCTTGGTATCCATCTTCCCCTGGATCTAGGAGCTTCCCAGTGCAGGAATCCCAGGTCCAAAGGGCGAACTCCATTCCTGGTTCTACATTCATAGTGGTAGTAGGTCTCTCTTAACTCTGCTTACCTTTTAATATCTTTATATTTCAAAAAAGATTGACTCAAGATCCAACATAACCTTATAGATTACATCTGGTTTCACTGGGATCATATAAGTGAGGATATACAACACATAGGAAAATTACATCAGATTATGGTTGATAGCATGAAATCACAGGAGATCACATCATAGAAGAAGTGATTATTTTAAATTAGTTCTTATTATGGAGGATTGTGATTGTTGTTAAGTGCTGTCGAGTCAGTTCTGACTCACAGTGTTTGGGTTTCCAAAAAGGAGCCAGTGGGTCTGAACTGCCAAACTTATGGTACGCAATCCAGTCTAAACCACTAAACCACTGAGAATCTAGGCCTAGTCAAGTTGACACAAAGCCATAGCTATCACATGATCTTATTGCCTCACTGCAGAATTCTATCAAACATTTGTAGAAGAAATTATAGCAATCCTTCTTTGTCTTTCAAAAAGTGAAAGAAACACTTCCTTACTTAGTGTATGAGGCTAGCACCACTCTGATGCCTAAGTCAGAGTAAGACACCACAAGGGAAAACAAAAAACTGCAGACTAATATCCCTTATGAACGTAAGATTCTAAATTCCTCAACCAAATGCTACTAATTATAAACTAATACTACAATAAAAGGATTAAACACCATGATAAAGTGGGACTTATTCCAGGAATGCTAGGGTAGTTCAATATTTGAAAACTCACCAATACCACATTAAGAAAACAAAGGAAAAGAACTAAATTACCATCTGAATCAATACAAAGACATTTGTCAAAATACAACACCCTTTCATGATAAATATATCCAACAATCTAATAATAGAAAGAAAATCCCTCAATATGATAAAGAGCATAAAGAAAACCCCACAGCTAATATCAAAGTCAAACAAGGAAGACAAAGAGCTTTTCCATTAAGATAGGGAACTAAACAAGGAGAGACTGGCTCTCACCAATACTTCTTCAATATTGTGCTGGCAGTCTTAGCCAGAACAATTAGGCAAGAAAAAGTACTAAAAGATACCCAAATCAGGAAGCCAAGAAGTAAAACAATCTGTTTTTGACAATGGCATAACTCGCTATAAAGAAAATTCCCACAGAACCCACAGGAGAGCTACTAGAGTTAATGAATTAATTAAGCAAAGTGGCAAAGCATAAGGTCAACACACAAAAATTAGCCCAGTTTCTAAACATCAATAATGAACAATTTGAAAAGAAAATTAATGAAACAATTCCATTTAATGATAAGTCCCATCTAAAAGAATAAAAATATCTATGAATAAATTGAACGAGGGAGACAAAAGATTTGCACACTGAAAACTTAAATTGCTAAAGAAATTACAGAAAACCTTTATAAATAAAACCTAAATGAATGGAAAGACACTCTGTTAATGGTTGGAAGATTTAATACTGTTAAGATGACAACAGTATCCAAAGTGATTTATAGATTCCATGCAATTCCTATGAGTATAATATTTCAACAGTTTTCTTTGCAGGAATGGAAAATCCAATCCTCAAATTCATATGGAACTGAGGAAACCTTGAACAGCAGAGTACTCTTGAAAAAGAACGAACACTTATATTTTCTGATTTGAAATTGTACTAACAAGCTATAGTAATTAAAATGGTCTGGTACTTTTCTAATAATAGACATGTAGAATAATGCAATAGAACTAAAAGTCCAGAAAAAAATCATAAATCCATGGGCAACTGACTGTGAACAAGGATGCTAAATCCATTCCAGGAGGAAAGAAAAGTATTTGCAATAAATGGTGTTGGGCTCCCAACAAAAACAAGTCCAGGCATTGGTTACCCAAAATGGGGGGTGCTACAAAGGCAAGAAGTGACTGGCTTACAGTCTTTCAAGAGGGAACGTAGATACACAAGGTGTGAAGGAAGATAGAATCTCCACTGAGTAGTATACAATCTGTCTAGGCAAGACTGATGAAATGAAATACGGATGGGTCTCTTGTGAGACAATAGTGAATAACTGTTATCAGGACTGCTTGTGAGGGTTGGAAATGTAAAGGTAGACATTTTGTAGCAAGGAGGGGAATGATTAACTCTTCAGCCTAGGAGAGGAAATCCCTGGGATCATCAAGGGAGAAGAGCAGAGAGCAGGACCCCACCCAGAGAAGCAGTGATTTCAGAAATGGAGGCAGAGATGATGATGTGGAGAGATGGAGCAGTTGGGGATTTGAGACCCAGATAGAGAGAGGGGCTGTGTGCTGACGACCGGGGTGGGGGGCGGCGCAGGCTTTCAGGATATACCCTTTGGTTGGTTGATGATGCATGGAGGGGATTGTAACTATGGCAAAGAAACAATATATGATAGGATGAATGTAAAACTAATGTTCTCCCATGTACACTATCACATAATTCATAATAAAACAAACAAACAAAAAAAAAACAAGTCCAGGACCAAATGGCTTTACTGGTGAGTATTAACAAACATTCAGAGAAGAGCTGA
>NW_006408642.1:1935939-1939727 GCF_000296735.1 Chrysochloris asiatica
CAACAACAACAACAAGGTTTTAAAAGGATAAGGGGTAAAGTTCTCATAACATGAGAAAGATAATTAATGACACTGAAGTGTACACAAAACAGAGGCTGAAATGACAAGAGCTGTGTTATAGATATTTTGTCACAAAAACTATATCGCAAAAAGAAAAGATCTATGGAAGGGAGTGATTAACCTTACAGTCTAGGAGCAGAGGTTCCTAGGACCATCGAAGGAGAAGAGCAGAGAATGGAACCCTACCCAGAGAAGCAGTGATGCCAGGGATAGAGGCAGAGATGATGACGTGGAGAGATGGAGTAGCTGGAGACTTTGGACCTGGAGAGGGAGAGGGGCAGTGTGTGGACGACAGGGGGGCAGGCTTGTGGGGT
Source organism: Chrysochloris asiatica (assembly GCF_000296735.1). NCBI lineage: Eukaryota > Metazoa > Chordata > Mammalia > Afrosoricida > Chrysochloridae > Chrysochloris > Chrysochloris asiatica. The sequence goes on from NW_006408642.1 coordinate 1,936,314, forward strand.
GCACCCTTTGGTTGGTCGATGGTGCATGGAGGGGATTGTGACCATGGCAAGGAAACAATGTGTGACAGGATCAATATGAAGCTGATGTCCTCCCATGTGAACTATCACATAATTCACAATAAAGCATTAAAAAAAAAAAAAGATCTACTAGAAATTTTGGAGGTACACCTTCCAACCCCAAAAGGTCCTCAGACATCACTTGTATAACTAACACTAGTTTTCTCATTTGGAAGCACACAGGACCTCCTCTCTTCTTTCTGTGGACCTGATTGCTCACTCAGACAACCTGTTCTTTCCAGCACTGAAAGCAGATACGCAATTCTAGACTAGTTTTCTCTGCAGCTTCTCCTTCAATAAAGACCAAAGTTCTATGCTACTTAATGATACTATGTAGACTAAAAAAATGATAGCAAGTAATAGCCTATAAATTTCATAGAGATTTAAATATAAAATTGTTCAATACAATACGAAGCATCAATTGACTATTTTTTTCCAAGTATATGTGCTAGTATTTAGTTACTGATGCAGTACAATATTTTATAAGGCTCTTCTAGCCATAGTCGCTGTAACTCCCAACAAACAACTGGGTGGGACCATATACATTGGGTGTATTACCTCTCTTCTTCATGGGTCTGGGTAAGAGAAGGTGGTGGTAAGATGCTGACAGGATTATATGATTTAGCTGTGAGGGACTGTTAACATGGTTAATTGAGACTGCAAACATTTACAACCCTAATATGATGATTGGTCAGTTTGCCATCCTGCTGGGTTCTAAATAGGCCATCTCAGAAGCAGTAAGAGGAATCTCAGTACCTTCAAGAAACAAGAGTCAGGAGGGGAATGTGTCCTTAGCATCATGAGATTCCTGTACACTGAACTTCCTTGATCCAGGGACAGAGAGCTGTGATATCCAAGAAGTGGCAAAAGACTGCTCATTGAAAGCATCATGCATTGCACAGTGTTTTTCAAATTCCAGTAAAAAGCAAAAAATATGAGAACAAGAGTCAAACTGATGATGATCTGCTCTGTAAACCTTCATCCAATTCACAAAGTAAAAAAAAAAAAAAAAGACGTCGTCTAGCACATCGGACACCAAAGTTATTCCTAAAATGAGATACCACCCTCCAAAAAAACCAGTATCATAAAAGGTAGATATTACAAAAAAATGATAATCTCATCATCTTTTAACATTTCAAACCACAGAGAATTCATTTACCAATGAGAAACAAAGACTAGGAAATCTGAAGTTACGATACCTGGAAAAAGTCGGGTTATGTTCAGTCATGGCAACCAGCAGCTTCAGGCCATACGCTGGTACGGGATCAGGCTCTGTGAGGATGTGCTCATATCTGAAATGATAAAGAAAATGAAAGGAATACTCCAGTAAACCCTCCTTAGGCCAGCACAAACAGTACACCTAGAGGTACAAACATGTGAGGGGGAGGAGGGGAGGTTCTGATGTAAACTGATAAGCTATAGGACCTGGACACATGACTTCATCTCATGGAGCTTCGAACAGCTTCAGTCCAGCGGTGCTGATAGCACTGGCGTGCCTAGAGAGCACTGTGACACAAGCTGTGTAAAACAATTAGTATTAAGGTTGATATAAACTAAGAGACTGATAAAGGTGAGGCATTTGTGCCAACCTTCCCCCAAGACCACCCCTACATTCAGATGTTTGCAAAAAAGTTCTCTGGTGCCTCAGTATTTTCTTGTATGCACGACAGTTTTATTCCAGTAACATAGGCAGTACATAAAGCTGGGTCATAAGGGACAAAAGGGATAGATGGGGTCTGTAGGAAGCCATGTGTAGTCTTTTTAATGTTCTCTGCCTCTCAAGAATGGTACAGTGAATTATTTCATATGGCTTGTTTAGCCATACTTGGTAACGCCCACCAAATAACTGGGTGGGGTTATGCAAATGAGGTGTTTGTGGCCCACCAAGAAGATTGTTAGGTGCCTAACAAGCTTGTTGGGGTGAAATCATGCAGTGCGTATGGAACCATAATGAAGGTAGTGGTCAGTTTTGTCATTCCACTGGGCTTAAAATGAACCATCCCAGAGGCAGAGAGGGGGACCTCCTGACCACCTACAAGAAGAGACAGGAGCAAAGTACATCTTTTGGAGCCTGGTTCTATGCCAAGGACCTACTCAACTGAGGAGACAGAACAAGAGGGAGCTGTAACACGGTAGACAGAAAGAGCCAACAGGAAACAGGAGAATAAGGTGACCAGCAGGAGACAGCACAGTGGGCTTCCCAGCCACAGAACAAGAAAACTGAATGCCTTCCCACAGAAGGCTTGCTGGCATGCACTTGGATACCTGAAAGAGCATGGTAATACTAGTCGGAGCAGGGCAGAGGCTAAGGGGCTGCAGGGCCGTGGGACAGAGATCAATATGCCTGTAGGCATTGTTCAGAAGAGGTTTCCTTGATCGAAGAACTTTATCCTGAGCATTCATGCACCTGAAATGTAACCTGTTATTTCCCTAACAAACCCCAGAACTTCCAGTGTGATCTGTGTGACTACTGCAATAAATCATCAAACCTAGAAGGTAAGTAGAGTGCCATGGGAGGGACAGCTGATGGCAGAACTGGTACAAAGTTTGCAGGGTTGAGGCCAGTCTGACCTCTAACTTGAAGACATCAGCCTTGGGATGTTGATGCAGATAATGATTCTCTTCCCCCTCGTGAAGTTACAGGAGTTCAGAACCCAGAGCCAGGACAATTTTAAACAAAATGTATTCTATCCCTAGCACTGACAAAGCAGTACTGTTTCTACCTATTAGACTCAGTGATGGAGGTTTTTACTGGGGGTGTGTGAGGTACTTTACCTTCTATGCAACATACCAAAATTCCAGACTCCCAGAAGGAAAGGAGGTGGTTCAGCATAAGCTATAATTTTTGCACAAACTGTCAAGGCACAGTGAACTAGCCTTATATCAGTTAACTTTGACTGAACACTCCGAAAGCCAAGTTCCCAGATACCAGCCGAGGGTCAACTCTGCAAGCAGGCCTTCCTATGGATAGCAGTCATTAACCTATTATGGGAACTCCTCTCTGCACAGTATTCTTCTTATTACCTTAAAATTTCAAACTAAAATTACTTACAGAAAAATCCAAATGTCTTTATCATAAGTGTCTACAACCACATTTACACTGTTCTCTCATGCTGATTGCTGGCAAGAGAGGCTGAATTGTGCACAGCAATGCATTTGTTTAGATTTAGTTATCCAGTATACACTACTGTGTAGATGTTATTGTTCTTAGGTGCCATTGAGTCTATACCAACTCATAGAGACCCTATGCACAACAGAAGAAAACAGTGCCCAGTCCTGGGCTGACCTCACAATTGTTGACACACTTGAGCCCATTGATGCTGCCACTTTGCCAATCCACCTTTCTGGCAGTCATCC
>NW_006408642.1:1947790-1952249 GCF_000296735.1 Chrysochloris asiatica
GACCTGGCTACTAGGCGGGTTGGGTCTTGGGAGCCCTGGACCTCTGTGGCGACTGGGATGTGGACCGCCTGGGCTGCAAGGCGGGTAGGCGTTTTGGGCTTTGGTTGGGCCTGGGCCTTTGTGACCAGTCTGTGGGCAGGTTGGGCATCAGGGCAGGTCTTGGCCTCAGTGGGCAGGCCTGTGCCTTGGGCGTTCCTGAGCCTCGGTGGCTTGGCAGAGGGCTGGTCTAGGCCGGGGCAGTAGAGGGCTGGGTTAATGGCTTCAGAGAGGTAGTGTCCATATTTGATGACGTAAAAAATGCCTCTTTCAGTCTCTCTGCACTGTGGGTACACCAAATTTCCTGATATCCACGCTGATATCCCTCTGTATTTGTTTAGCTTTGTTAGTTTATGCTTCCTTTGCTCTGGAAATGCAGCCTTCTAAGTGGGGTTGCTCTAGCCCTGCATTCTAAGGTCTGAAGGAGGCAGAGGCACTCGCCGGCGCGGGCACGGAAGCAGGAGCCGCGTGCAGGCAGGCAAAATCTCAAAATGCCTGTAATTCCTCAGCAATTTGATCTTTTAAAAAAACGAGTTCAGAATGTTGAAATATAAGATTTTATGTTTGTTCAAAGGCTGTCTGTCTGCTAGACAGAGGTTTCTTATGTGCAATTCTGCCCCTTTTCCCCGAGACTACCCTACCTGAGCTGCCTGGTCAGGGAAGCGCCAGAAGTCCTCTAGTCATCCTCTTTTTATCTAACCCTTAACCTTACCAAACATGATATCCTTTGCCAGTGACCGGTCCCTCCTGACAATATGTCTAAAGTATGAGAGATGAAGTTTGGCCATCCTCACTTCCAGGGAGTAGACTGGCTGCACTTCTTCCAACATGGATCTGTAGTTTCTTTTGGCAGTCCATGACACTTTCAGTATTCTCCTCCAACGTAGTAACTTAACAGCATCAATTCTTCTACGGTCTTCCTTATTCACTGTCCAGTTTTTGCATGAATATGAGGTTACTGAAAATACCATGGCTTGGATCAGGTGCACCTTAGTCCTCAAGCTGACATCTTTGCTCTTCAACGCTTTACAAAGGTCTTGTGCAGCATATTTGTCTAATGCAACACGTCATTTGATTTCTTGACTTCTGCTTCCGTGTGTATTGATGGCTGATCCAAGAAAAATGACATATTTGACAACTTCAATCTTTTCTCCACTGATAAGAATATTTTTTTATTGGTCCACTGTGTAGATTCTCAATTAAAAATGTCAAATGAATGTATAAATTAACAAACTAACCAACGAACCAGTTTTCCTATTCATCTTAACTCGCTGGAATAACAACAGCCAAAAAAGAAGCAAAGATCCCTATGAATCTGAAGTAGGTGTTTAACAAGACATGCCATGAAACTGACGCTTTTCATGGAGAGAAGAGGGCTGCAGGTTCCTACTCAGAACCTATTTACTGTCAGTTTGGAAATAATTAGGTATAAGAGGTTTAATTACGTGGCCTCTATTGTCTATGGCCATTAGGAAGGAGCCAAGTAAAGGGAGGAGAGGGACTGTTTCAGTAAGGCAATAGGAAAATTATGAAAGCATAAAAGGAGGAGGGAAAAAAAGAAAAAGGAGCCTGAACTCCAGGTCTAGTGTGGTCTAGGGAATACACACTGCAGAACAACAATATGTTCAAAGCTTAATGGGGCCCAAGAGCCTACTGCACAATACAATGTTCAAAATGGGGTGTGAGTCAACAAAATATCAATTTATGTATAGTACTGTTTAAGGAAACCAAAGTATTATACTTGAGAAGATTTCCTATAAAAGATATTTAAATTACAGCAATGAAAAGACTTACCCATAAAGACAAAGACAAAAAACAGACTCCCAATCATTCATTAAATAATAACAAAGTAGAATCAAAGACAGCAAAGTATTGTTTAAACACAACACAACTAAACATGATTAATTCCGAGAATGAAAAAATCCATTAATAAATTCTGTCACACAAATAAATCAGAATCATGTAAACAACGAGAAAATGGATTTAATAAAATTTAAGATCTTTTTTTTTTTTTTTTTTTTTTTAAGGAATAACTCTTTGTATGCTCGAACTATTTTTATGAAACAAAATATGCAGAGTCAAGGTTCAGTGACTGACCCGAAAGATTCACAGAACTCAAAAGAGCGGTCATACTCATGATGTCGCCGTAAGGACTAAGGTCCATCTGACTCAAGCAAAGATATTTTCACCTGTTCCATAGGCATGAGAAAGCTGGACAGTGCATAAGGAAGACTGGTGAAGAACTGCTACCTATGAATTATGGTGTTGGAGAAGAATACTGACTACACCATGGACTGCCAGAACAAACAAATCTGTTTCAGAAGATGCACACCCTCTTGGTAGAGAGGATGGCGACACTTCATCTCACATACTTTGGACAAGTTATCAGAAGAAACCAGTCACCGGAGAAGAACATCATGGTCCATACAGTGGAGGGTCAGTGAAAAACAAGAGCTTCAGTAAGATGGGATCGACACCAAGCTGCAACAATGAGCTCACACAAAATAACGGCTGTGACATGCAGCAGGATGGGACAGGGCTTCATTCTGTTGTACGGTCACTATGAGTCACTATCAACTCAACTCATTGTCACCCAACAATAACAATGGTCTATTCAGTGAAGATTAGAGGGAAACGGCACACAAGCAGAATCCAAGAGGAACCAGGTATAAACTTCCAATGATCCTCTCTTAGCAGAGTTGTGCAGACAGCACTTAATTCTCCTAGCAATGATGTTGGACAATACATGTGAAGCATTGCCAACTTAGAAAGGTCACCCAAACCTTGGTGCCAGCATTTATATTAGGGGTCAGTCAGACAAGCAGAGAGTGCCCATGCTGCTGACTTGTTTACTCAGTCTACAGCCATTCTAGAAACCAAGCTAAAATGGCATGACCTGGGCCCCCACCATAATTCACTGTTAGCATAAACTATCTGGCTGGCCCAAGGTCCCCACCATTAATCCTACTGTCAGTATAACTGCCTAGTGTGGTTCACGGTCCCACGTATGGAAAGATACTATCAGGCAGGATACTGTAAGGACTTAGAGGTCACTTCCCAGGATACAGGGCAGGGTTTGCACACCCCAAGTCTGCAGAGTTGACCTTTTATAGGGAAACTGAGAAATACTGCCATTAAGTCAGAGAAAAGAGAAGAATGCTCTCTTCTATTGCTCACTGATCTTTAGATATGGAAGGCTACATTTTTGATGAGTCACATCCCCAAACAAGGAGTCCCCATGTCCCCACACTCCCAAGTGTCATTGAATCACTAAGGGAATGGTGTGCAAGCTTTTTTTTTTTTTTTTTTAAATGCGATCTTCTTAATCATGTGTGTGTGTGGAAAGCAAAAGAGAAAATAGGAACAGCTACTTAGAAATACAATAACCCATTATCAAGAGCACTGAGAAATACATTTTAAAAGACAATGAAAAAATACATGCTTGCAGAACTACAATTATAAAGACAACACTGAGGAAATAACACTGAGTGAGATAAAAATGTCGTGAGGTCGTTTGCGGCTATCTAACCTGGAAACAGGAGGGAAGGATGAAGCCTGCAGCAGCCAGAGCATGAGCTTCCCCAAAGAGGACTATGCTTTTTCTTCACGCAGAAAAAGGGCGAAAATCCACAATGGGTGTTTTTAGAATACAGATAGTGAATACATTTCAGTTTAATCAAAGATAACACGGTAATGGTCAGCAAAATCTAGCCAAAAGAAGGTTTTGATTTATTAAGCTTGTCTTCTTAAAAAGAGATAAGGCAGTTGAACTGATAGCAATTGGATTCCACATTCCTCTAAATGGGACTTGGCAGAAAATAAGCAAACAGTAATAAAGCGCAACTTCAGAAGCAGCCTGTGAGGAGCAGGCTCTCTTTGAAGGACAGGAGCTGGAGAGAAGCCCTGTGCCTAGCCACAGTTTGAGAGGATGGTCAGCAGACCAGTGCCCTAGTCAAACAGTGGCCCTTTCTACGTTCAGAATTTCCTCTGAGCAAGAGGTCTTTGCAGCTGGAACCCAGGCAAGGAAAGCGATCTATGCTAAATTTATATCCGTCCCAAAGGAGAGGCAACTATTAAAAATAACATATTCAGGGACTGATGGCCAGAACAGGGCCGACCTGCCACCAGCAGGCAGACTGTAAGACAGGCTATTGTTACTCTCACTCCCCAATGAAGGCACTATGAGACCAACCCTATCACACAGGATATAGGAAGAGGATTCAAAAAGCTATTCTTTTGAAAAGTGGATACTGTTATCACAGAGAGGCCTATTTTGCTATGATTAAACCACATATTCACATTGCACATCTCAGTGGGGTAGAGATTCTGAAATATCCAAAGAATTTTAGGGGAAAATACAATTTTAAAGATTCTGTTATATTAAAGTACATTCAAAAGAATATTAACTTAATAACTACAAGGT
>NW_006408642.1:1954484-1963128 GCF_000296735.1 Chrysochloris asiatica
GTATGGTGAAAGAATACAACCTTGTTGCACATCTTTTTTAATTTTAAAGCATTCAGTATTCCCATGTTCTGTTCGGACAACTGCTTCTTGGTCCAGGTACAGACTCCTCATGAGCATAAGTAAGTGTTCCAGAATACTCATACTTTGCAATGTTGTCCTTAGCTTGTCATGATCCACACAACTGAAAGTCTTTGCAGAGTCAATAAAGCACAGGTAAACATCTTTCTGATATTCCCTGCTTTCAGCCAAGATCCATCCGACATCAGAAATGATATCCCTCATTCCATTGCCTCTTCTGAATCTGGCTTGAACTTCTAGAAGTTCTCTGTCAATGTATGCAAGCAGCTTTGTAAAACTTTACTCGCATGGGATATCAAAGAGATTGTCCAATGATTTCCGCATTCCGATGGGTCACCTCTCTTTAGAATGGGCACAAATATGGACCTCTTCCAACCAGTTGGCCAGATAGTTGTATTCCAAATTTCTTGACAAGAGCTGAGTGCCTTCTGTGCCATATCACTTTCTTGATAGATTTCAATTTTTATTCCATCAATTCCTAGTGCCTTGTTCTTTGCCAATTCCTTCAATGTACCTTAGATTTCCTCCTTCAGTATCATTGGCTCTTCATCATATGCTACCTCTTGAAATGGTTGAATATTAACCAAATCTTTTTGGTACAGTGACTCTATGTATTCCTTCCATCTTCTCTTGATGCTTTCTCCATCATTCAATAATTTGTCCAGATAATCCTTAAATAATGAAAGTTGAGGCTTGAATTTTTTCTTCAGTTCCCCCAGCTTGAGAAATGCTGAGCATGTTCTTCCTTTGTGGTTTTCTGATTCCAGATTTTTGCACATTTTGTTGTAACATTTGACTTTATCTTCTCGAGTTGATCTTTGAAATTTTCTGGCCAGCTCTTGGACCTCATTTCTTCCATTTGCTCTAGCATCTCTACACTGGAGAGCAAATTTCAGCGTGTCTTCTGACATCCATTTTGACCTTTTCCTTCTTTTTTGTCTTCTCAATGATTTTTTGCTTTCTTCATGTATGATGTTCTTGATGTCATACCACAACTCTTAGAGATTGTTTAAATAATTTCTAGTACCTCTTGCCCAAAGGCACTTAAATTGACTTGCTCCACTCTGTCTGTCCTCTGGCTCTCAGTTCTGCTGCTCCAGCTCCTCTGTCCCTGGTCCCATGTCTCAGCTTTTGGTCCCTGGGTCAAAGAGCTTTAGCATGCAGGGATCTCAGAGATCAAAAGATATACTCTACTCCTGCCTTTTCTTCTTTTATGGAAACACAAGCCTCTTGTCTGCTTGGGAGAGGGCTTAAAATTTCAAGTTTTAACAATTACAGTTAGCTCTGCTGAGTCCTGTCATCCTCTCTGTATCTTCTCCCACCTTCTCTAATCCAAGCCCAGCAGGAGAAGGTAATTTCTTGGGTGCTATAAAGAATAAGGCTAAAAAAGACGTATTACTTAATTTACTACATCACAGTAGGCAAGAGGCAAAGCATCAAGAATCTTGAATGTTTGGGGAAATAACTGTTCGTTGTATTTTCTACAACCTATAGGTCCTGGTGTGATGCTATGGGTTAATGCGCTGGACTGCAAAGTTGGTTTGAACCACAAGGTCGTCAGTTTAAGCTCACCAACCACTCCTCAGAAACCCTATACAGGGTCGCTATGGGTCAGAACCGATTTGAGGGCACTTAACAACAACAACAATAGGTCTAAAAGTTTCACAGAAAGGGAATGATATAAGGAAGACAGTGCATTAAAATGCAAATCTAATAGAATGTAAGATGGAGCCAGGGTTTGAAGGGCTTCAAGGAAGACATGTTGGGGTTTGTTATGGATTGAACTGCATCCCCTAAAATATGTACTGTAAATCCTAACCTCTATGCTGTGGGGTCCTGGTGTGGCACTGTAGGATATGCACTGACCTGAATGCAAGATGGGCCGTTCAAACCCACCCTTCAATCCTCAAAACTGTGTATAAGGGTGGCTATGAGCTGAAACAGACTCAACAGCACTTAACAATGCTGTGGTTATAATCCCATTTGGAACTGGACTGTCTTGGTTATGTTAATGAGGCAGAATTAGTGTCTGGTGTCTTTTGAGACAATCTCTTTTGAGATGTGGTGGTGGTGGCTATACACCAGAGAAATGGTTCAGACTCAAAGTAATCCTGTACAGGGCGGTTTCCAAGGCTGGAAGTCTTTATGGGAGCAGAAAGCCTCATCTTTCTCCTGTGGAACAGTTGGTGGATTCAGATTGCTGACCTTGTGGTTCGCAAGCCCTAGGTATAATCCACTATGTGAGCAGGGCTTCTTCCTTTGAGACCTAAGATAGATTAAACAAGCAAACAAAGAGGCAAAGACAGAGGAAGGAGATGACAACTCACATGAAGATTATCCAGGAGCAGAAACTCAAAGAGAAAGAACCTTCCTCTAAAATCAACAGAGAGGAAAAACCTTCCCCTAGAGCTGACATTCTGAATTTGAACTTCTAGATTCCCAAACTTCGAGCAAATTCATTTCTATTTGCCAAAGCCACCCATCTATGATATTTGCGTTACACCAGCACTAGCTAACTAAGACACAATAGATAAAGAGGAAGTTGTCAAACAGCAAAGACAGTCATTCACACGAAATCTACCTCTGGAGAAGGCTAAAGACCTTACCCTGGACTCTATGAGAAAGTGTTGGAATACCTACTCTTTGTGGCATTTTTTATACTAGTATCTTCCAAAATTTGAACTAGATGACATCTTTACTTAATTCTAAAATTTCAGGAGCTAAAATAATAAATAAACCAAATAAATAGTTGTGTCTTGGTATGGCACTGTAGGATAAGCATTAGACTGGTAACTACAAGGTCAGCAGTTCAAATCCACCAGTCGCTCTCAGAAACCCCATACATGGTCACCAACTCAACAGCACAAAACAAAGCAACAAACAGTTGATATGTTAAGTAATTTACAAGTCTTAAAATTTTTCACATGACCTGAGTTTTATGTGATTTTTTTTTAATTGTGCACGCAAGCATAGATGTTTAAAACATATGTAGTAAGACAGATAAATAAGTAGATGAAGAAATGAAAAGGATATATAAAATTTCATTGCTAACAACTTTGATATTAAACTTCTGAGAGGTGTCCATTTCAATTAATAAGGTCAATTTGAGTTTAAGTTCCATTAAATATTGCATCTTCTATTCTGCACGAAGCTTTAAAATTAAATGTCTCTCAGCTGAAGAAAAACCATGGTAACAATCTGAGTATATCTGTGGTACCTTTCTTCCTGGAAGACAGAAAACCTTTTCTCATTAATCACAAAGATAAGTCTGTTACAATGTTGACACTCTAACTATCTTGAAGAAAGTAAAAAAAAATCACTAAAGGAAAGACACAGGAGGAGGCAGGGAGCACATGAATGTCTTGTTAACAGCAGTGCCCAGATTTGGATGCAAAGACCACATTCTAGTCACAATATGAAGATTACTGGCCAATATCACCAACTTTATTCAACTGAGACTCTTCTCAGTTTGGTGGCAGGGAAGGAGCTCAGAAGTTTCACAGCTCAGTGGAGATTTGACAAACTGTTGCTGGCTTGAAGGTAGAGAGAAGGGGCCCTACAACTACAAGGAACAAAATTCTGCCAACAACATGAATAAGCTTGGAAGTCAACTTCTCCCCAGAGTTTTTATATGACAGTTCTACCTCATAGACACTGGATTTCAGTCATATGAGATCCACAGTAGAGATGTGATGTACTAGATTAAAGTTAAAGATCAGGGTTTCCCAATGCTCTGTGACCTTAGGACGAGATCTGAACTATAGAAATGAGAGCTAATAAATGGATGTTGTTTCAAACCGCTAAGTGTGTAGTAAGTTATCTGCAGTTTATTTTTCTTGTATTGGCTAAAACATAAAATTCAAAGTTATATAAAACTTTTGCGGTTAGCATGCCTTTCTTTCTTGGTTCTGATTTTAATGAAAGTGCATTGAGTTAAGCTGTATACCTATAATTGTGATAAAAGGAGCACCAGAGTTCTGGGAGATATTAATAGGTAAATAATGGGACAGAGTGTCCTAAGGTGGGGAACCCTGAGCTTTAGATAGTTCAAGGGATGAATTATAAAACTTAGAAGGAGAGGAGTCTTGGTGTGGCACTGTAGAATAAGCACAGGACTGCAAGTTCATATGAAACAGCCAGGTCAGCGGTTCAAACTCACTAGCCACTCCTTGGAAACCCTATACAGGGTCACTATGAGTGAGAAATTACTCAATACCCAATGGCACTGACCAACAACTGCCAAAAAAAAAAAAAAAAGGTTGATGTTCAACCATTACAAGAGGTAGCATATGATCAAGAACCAATGGTGGACTCTAGGTTCATGGAAAGAGAAAGCCTGAGTGCTGGCGGCCAGGAGGCAGGCTTGCAGAATGTGCCCTTTGGTTGTTTAAATTATTATATATTCTTGAGTGTTTCTGTGTATACCTCCCCCGAAAACAAAGCAAAAAAACAAACAAACAAAAAAAAAAACCCAACGGAAGGTATAGAAGCAAATATTGTTGAATGACGATGCATGGAAGAGACTGTAATCATTGCAATGAAATGATGAGTGTAAAACGGATGTTCTCCCTTGTAAACTATCACTTAATTCACAATAAAAACTTGAAAGAAAAAAGAACCAATGACACTTAAGGAAGTAGCTCAAGGTGCACTGAAGGTACTGGCAAAGAATAAGATTCTGGGGAATTGATGGAATACCAACTGAGATCTTTCAACAAACTGAGGCAGCACTGGAGGCACTCACTCATCTATGCCAAGAAATATGGAAGACAGCCACCTGGCCAACTAACTGGAAGAGATCTATATTTGAGGCCCTATGAAATGTGTAAATTATCAAACAACATCATTTATATCACATACAAGTAAAATTTAGCTGAAGGTAATTAAAAAACCTTCACATCAACAGGAGGTTCAAGCTGGATTCTCTCATGGACATGGAACAAGGGATATCATTTCTGAAGTCAAAAGAATCTTTGCTGAAAACAAAGAAAATCAGAAAAATGTTTACCTGTGCTTTATTTACTATGCAAAGGCCTTAGACTGTGTGAACCATGACAAACTATGGATAACATTGTGAAAAATGGGTGTTCTAGAACATTTAGTTGTACTCATGAGGAATTTGTACTCATAAACCAAGAGGCCATCATTCAAACATAACAAGGGGAAGGGGACACTGAATGTTTGAAAATAAAAAAAAAAGATATGCACAGGGTTGTATTCTTTCATCAATCTATATGCTGAGCAAATAATCCAAGAAGGATTCTATGAAGAAGAACATGACATCAAGATATACAGAAGATATAACCTTATTTGCTGAAAGTGAAGATTTAAAATACTTACTGAAGACTACCAAAGACCACAGCCTTCAGTATGAGTTTCACCTTGATGTAAAGAAAAGAAAAATCCTTACAACTAGACCAATATATAACATCATGATAAATAGGGAAAAGATTGAAGTTTTCAAGCAAAAATTTTGTTTGGACCCACTATCAACATTCATGGAAGAAGCAGTCAGGAAATCAAATTAAAGTGTTCAAGAGCAAAGATGTCAGCTTGACGACTAAGGTCCGCCTGAACCAAGCCATGATATTTTCAGTAACCTCGTATGCATGCAAAAGTTGGACAGTGAATTAGGAAGACTGAAGAATTGATATATTTGAGTTATGGTGCTTGACGAGAATATTAAAAGTACCATTGAATGCCAAAAAAACAAACACATCTTTGTTGGAAGAAGTATAGTGAGAATGAATGCTCCTTAGAAGCCAGAATGACAAGACTTTGCTTTTCATACTTTGCACAAGTTATCAAGAGGGATCAGTCTCTAGAGAAGGATGGACTCAAGCATAATTGTGAGGATGACACAGGACCAGGCAGTGTTTTGTTCTGTTGTGTGTGCGTAAGATTGCTATGAGTCGAAACTGACTTGACGGCACCTAACGACAACAATAGACAAGTAAGGTGTCAGAAATAATTGGAGGAAAGTTCCATAAAGGCAAAGGTTGTACCTATCTTGGTCATTATTATAATTCCATAGAAACAATGTCAGTTAAATGAGATCTACTGAATTAGCAGCAGATGAATAAATGAGCTGAAAGACAACTTATCTCATGTGACTCTCACATGTAGGCTTTCTTCTGGAAACAGACTGCTTTGATTCTTGCCTACATCTTCTGTCTTTTCCAATATTTTGCTCACCCACCTCTTGTCTGGAATACCCATTGCCTTTCTGTCTTCCATCCCATCACACTCAGGATTCAAAGTCTAACTCAAGACCCAGCTCTCTACAAATGGTATAATTATAATTCTTTGCATGTAACAGGCAAACAAATAATTATAATTAAAGTTCATCTCTTTCAAGAATAAAACATTCAGTAAAACACTGAGAGGAGACAACAGTTCTTTGATATTGATTCATTACGTTTTAAAGTCAGTAATTTACTTACGATCTCTCTAACAGGCATTCTTACAACTGATTATTCATTCATATTACACAGAAGTTCTAGTAAGCACCTGGAATACACTTATTATATGACATGTAATGTTGTTATTGTTGAGCTAGCTGGTCCCTGACTCATGGCAACCTTGTGAACAACCAGATCAGATCATTGTGATCCACAGAGCGTGCACTGGCAGATTTTCAGAAATAAATTGCTAGGACTTACTTCCTTGAAGTCTTGTCTGTAAGCTCTCCTGAAACCTGCTCAGGATCAAAGCACCATGCAAGCCTCTCTAGGAACAGACAAGTGGTGGCTGTGCTTGAGGTACATTGGCCAGAAATTGAACCCAAGTCTCCTATGTATGGGTCAAGAATGCTACCAGTGAGCCACCACTGCATACTGTGTTGTTGTGAAGTTCCATCGAGTCAGTTCCAACTCATAGCAACCCTGTATAGGGTTTCTGAGGATCGGCTGGTGAGCTTGAACCTTGCGGTTCAAACCAACTTTGCAGTCCAGCACATTAGCCCGCAGTGCCACACCAGGACTGCGTACTACAGTATTTAATAAAAGCACACTATTTTCCTCCCTGTGAATTTTGCCAAAGCTAGCAGAAAAGACATCTACTCTTTCTCTGGGTTCATCTCCCAGGAGGCATTTAAACGCCCAGTGGAACGAGCCCAAGAGCAAAACCAATTACTTGTAGGCACACTAGAGAGATGAGGAAAAAGACAAATTTGGGGAATATTGCTGACATAATTTAGCCTCATGAACCCAGCTTTATTTGATGCCAGCACAAGTCTTTCATTTTTCAGTTATGTGAGCAGGTAAATATTGAAAGTTAATTTCGAGTTGAGGGTTACATTTTTCAAACAAAATTATTATGACTAATACAGGACCTTCACGTGAAATCTGGGAGCTTAATAAGCATGCCTGAAAAGATGGTTATCTTAGCTTTACCCAAAGCAATGCATAACGTCAAAGAAGGATTAAAATGTAAACAAAATGACAAGTATCGACGTTAATGTCTATTTGCTAAATTGAACTGGATGCTATATAGCTCCCATAAACTCTAGAAGCTTTGTAATCCATAAGTCATTATAAATTCATAATTCAAAACCTGGCCAAGGTTTCCATTTTTACACTCAAAGAAATTGAACGAACACATTACTTGTATTTCATTTCTACAAATTTTTAGCTAACATTTATTGAGCTCTTATGATATATGCCAGGTACACACAATAAACACTATTAATTTTAATTGCTACTTCTATGAACTGTGTACTATTATAATTTTCATTTTGAAGATTAATAGGCAAAATTAAAATACCATGTCTAATAATAATAGGAGTACGAGATTTCAAAAAGTTCATGGAAAAATGGAATTTAAATGATATTCTGGGATTTTCCCTTGAACTTTCTAAAGTCCATTGTATTTACTAAACCTTTGTTAAGTATGTACTATGTTCCAGATACCATTGTGGTTAGGTTCCATCAAGTCATTTCCAACAAAGCACAACCCCATGTGCAACAGCATGAAACACGGCCAGTTCCTGTACCATTCTCACAACTGTTGTTATATTTGAGCCCATTCATGCAGTTACGGGGTTAATCCATCTCACTGAGGGTCCTTCCTCTTTTTCGCTGACAATCCATTGTACCAAGCATGATATCCTTCATCAAGGACTGGTTTCTCCTGATGACATGACCAAAGTACACGAGATGACACAGTTCCTCATCATCAACGTTTCTAAGGAGCATTCTAGCTGCACTTAACTCCAAAGCAGATTTATCTTTTCTTCTAGCAGTCCATGCTAACTTCAGTATTCTTCACCAACACCATCACTCAAAGACATCAACTCTTTAGCTTCCCTCAGTCGCTGGCCAGCTTTTGAATGCAAGTGAGGTGACTGAAAATTCCATGACTTCGATATCTTATAAATCCTAGTCACTATGCCTGCCATTCCTATTGTTCAATTACATCAGTGAGGTAAATTAGAATGATATCTCTCTTTTTTTTAAGTTTTTACTGTGAAAACAAAACAAAAATGTAACACTGAATTATAAAGTAAATGCTTTACATTTTACAAATTGTTACAAAATTGGGCAGAATTAAAATGTGGGGGAAAAAA
>NW_006408642.1:1963644-1973054 GCF_000296735.1 Chrysochloris asiatica
ATCTTTCTCCCGCAGAGCAGCTGGTAGTTTCGAACTGCTGACCTTGTGGTTCACAGCCCGATTCGTAACCACTACGCTACCAGAGCTCCTTCTTATCAAAATAACACATGATTATTTACAAGTAGTTTTAGAAACATACAGTAGCACTGAAAAGCATTAATTCATTCTATGATATAAGGTTCTGATTTTTTATTTACCACAAAAGTATAACTAACTACTTTATCTACACATGCGGTACCATAGGACAGGCATTCAATCTCAAGGTCCTATCAAGAGCACTATGAATTAGAACCAATTTGATGGCACTTAACAACAACAACAACACATATATAATCCATATGTATATATAAAACAACTGCATAAGAAAATGTATTTTTTGATAATGCATTGTTGAGAAAATTCCATATGACAAGTTAAGTAATAACTATTTTCTTATTTTGGGTATCAAAAGTATCCTTAAGGTATATCGTGTATCAAGGGTCTCTCTGAAATCAACAACTGAAAAAAAAAAAATGAGGTTGGCTCTATAAATCAAAATCATGCGTTCTCCAGTACCATGTCTATCACAAAGGCCATATATTTTAACTATGGATATTTCTTTTTTGTTTCGAACTTCTTACTCCATTCACGTTGACTGCGTGTTTGATCAATTTTAGACTGAAGAAGGTGGTAGAATTCTTGCATTTCATCATCACTGGCTCCAGTGATTACTAGATAATTTTGAATAATAGTGATATTAACTGGTCTTCCTTCTAGGTAGAGATTATCCTATCATAGACAACATTGAACTTCAAGCTAGATCTTGAAATGTTCTTTTTGGCAATGAATTCCTCTTTAGTTTGTTGTTCTCAGGACAGGAAACCATACCAATATCAGCTCATTTCAGGTCACTAATGTCTAGGATATCAATCTTTATTCACCAAATGATAAACAGAAGAATGGTTAGACAAACTTTGGTACATACACACAATGGAATATTAAACAACATAGAAGAATAACAATGAATCTGTAATACACCTCACAACAAGGATGAACCTGGAGGACATTCAGCTGGAGTGAAATCAGTCAAAAACAAAAGGTCACATGTTGTATGCGATGACCATGATTGCAAAAAGTCAAGAAAAGGTCTTCATGCTAAAAGAAACATGCTACGATGGTTACCCAGGGTGTGAAGGAAGGGAGGATTATTCAGTGCCTAGAAGTGACCCTATATAGGGTTTCCAAGGAGCTGCTGGTGAGCTTGAACCGCTGACCTTGCAGTTCAAATGACTTTGCAGTTTGGCACATTAACCCACAGTGTCACACCAGGACTAACGCATGTTAATGTGGGTGACAGGAAAGGGAGTACAACAAGAAGGAGGTTAGCAGAAAAAGATGAAGATAGCAGAAGACACAGGGAGAAGTGCAAGAGTTAAGGGAATAAAAGTAAACACTGTTACCTGACGGTACATGGAGGCGTTTGTAATAAAAATGAAACAAAATGTATGATTTCTTGAATGTAAAACTGATGATCTGTTCTGTAAATCTTTGCTTAATTCACACACACAAAGCATTTGTGATAGGAAGGCTTTCCTTCAACTGGTACTATTTGTGCACCAAGATAAGGCCCATTTTCCTATTTCCTCTGTCTTGTAATGTACACCTGGAATCAGGAAGCTCGGTCACTGAGTCATGGACACCTTTAAATCTACATGACTAGATTCAGTGCAGTTACAGCTCTTTGTGAAGATGAACTAATATAGTCTTGGGTTCAGAAACACTGCTTCTGTTTCTTGACTGCTCTGTACAGTGAAAAGATGGTTATCTTAGCTTTACCCAAAGCAATGCATAATGTCATTAAGTATTTGGGGCTTAATTATAGTATAAGACCGTCAAGGACTACTGCCTATGATTGGACCTAGTTTGGCAGAAGCATCCTGAACATTCCACTTCTCCACATTAGCAGAGCAGCACAGTACTTACTGGGGAAGTAGTACATCTTTAATGAGAGCCAGAAGACTGCTGTCAGAATCGAGGCTCGCCTCCATCTTGCCATCCCCAACATCCTTGTTCACGAGTAGAGACGTGGTTTCTGAAAGCAACCGTAAACTGAAGAGCCTCCACTCCACTTGAAAGAAACAAATACCAAGACTGTGACTACTTGGAGACGGAATAAAAATAGAATGTGTAACAGAAAATATTCACTGATATGGTAAATGAGTATGGTAAATTCACACTTACCATTTTGGCTTTGAACCAAGGAGACCAAGGGTGGCAGGATATAATCAACAACCTAAAACAAAGGGTGTACAAGGTTTGTCTCAAATCTTTACAAAATCAAAACTGATACTAACAATTATCTATACTTCTGAAATATCCTGGTGGTACAAGTCAAAAGTTGGCACTTTGACCTCACCAGCAAATGGTGAGAGAAAAAATACGGCAATTGGCTTCCATGCAGACTTACAGTCTCAGAAACCCTAAGAGGCAGTTCTACTCTGTCACACGGGGTTGCTCTATGGGTCAGAATCAACCCAATGGGAATAGGTCTAGGTAGGTTTTTTCCTACTGACAGAATCAATAATCAGAGAGATGGGGCAGGGGGGAGGAAATCAAGTAAATTTACCCTGGATTTAAACTTTCTGTACCATTTAATAAACCATCACGCTCATCAACCTCTGGAAAAGTCCTCAAGTCAGAGTAATTCTCAAACTTCTATGTTTTATGAAAATGATTTTAGTATACAAGGAGAATTTTAAAAGTCTGTAAAAAAAATTCCATTATATTTTATTTAAATTTTTCTGTGACATTCTTGAAGCCTTGTCATCTAATACAAAATCTGATTGGAATACGTTGTCATTAAATCATGAAATTAATATGCATAAGCTGATGATCACACTCATATTGTAGGTGTTGTTTCAATCAAACTATTGGAAGAAGGAAAGAGATGCTTAATCTCTGTTTCATCAAGGACGTCAAAGAGCTAAAACAAGTTCATCTTGCTTATTTTTAGATGTAAAAGACGTAAATCCATTGCATAAAACAATCCTATGGCTTCACCAGTTAAAAAAAGCACAAACCAAATGTAGTCTCTAAAATGAAAAAAATGCTTAATTAAAAAAAAAAAAAAAGAGGGCAGATCATTGCTAAAGCTTAAGTATGAAACCTACTCTTTCATTTAATGAACTCTTTTGGAGGAAATACACAAAATTCTTGTTGTACATACTTAATTTATTCCGGAGCCTGAGGCTTATTCTCACTACATGGATGAAAGGGCAGCAAAAACTCTCACAGTTGGATGACATGCTGCCATTCAAACCAACAAAAGGATGTCTTGCCCAGGTAAGCATCACAGTAGGAGCTCATTAGAATTAACTTGTTACAGCTCCATTTCATGTAAGTTTACATGTAATGAGAAACCTGTAAAAATTGAAATGCAATGTAACTGCCTTGCTTTTCCGGATCTCACAAGTTTTCTGCCTTTGACACGGCGCATGCAGTCTCACCACTTTGCTATCACTTGTTTTAATGGAAAATATTTGAGCTTTCCAGCCCTGACAGGTTTCTACCTTACAAAGGTTGTAGCACTTGATGGCTTTACTATCTTGTATCTGGATATTTGCACAAGGATCATAAGAACCAGGAATGAATCATTTATCCTTCTTCCATTAAGAGATTACACCACACTCAAAGCATAGATATCATCATATTTTGTGAAAAACTTCAAACTTCTACTTTTGGCAAAATCAAAAGCTATACAATGGAAAAAATATACCTCACTATTAACAATTACCAACATGATCAGCAACTATATCAGACCTTTGAGCTTAGAGAAGAGAGAGATTAAATAAGTTTGAAAAACAGAAAATGAGCTTGGCCAGTTTGGCAAGATTGTCAGATAAAAGATGACCACACAAAAGTTAACAGTATTCTTAGAAACCTACAACAGTCCTTGAAATACAACTGAAATTAAGATACATTTACAAGAGCAACAGAATTCTAAGATGTAGATGATATCATGCTCTTTAAAGAAAAAACAACACAAAAATTACTTAAAGTTACTATAGTCATTGATGGGAAGACTCAAAATGATCAGTTCTCTGCAAATTAATCCACATTTCCAATGTAACATAAATACTGGAGGAAATAAAATATACATAAGCATAAAATAAATGATTTTGACTAGCTAACATGAAAATTGGGATAAGTAGGCAAGGTGATTTTATTATCACTACAATCAAAACTTAACAGCTGTACTGTAGGATAAGCTCTGGACTGCTAACTGGAGGGTTGGCAGTTCAAACCCACCAGCTACTCCTCATAAACCCTATACAGGTTCACTATAAGTCAGAACCAACTTGGTGGCACTAACAACAACAAAGGATACGAGGGAAACAAACTCACTTATTATATTATAAACAGAAAATACCACAACAACAACAACAAAAAGCCCAAAGCTATTGCCAGAGTCTACTGTGACCCACAGTGATTCAACAAGGCAAACTGGAACTGACCCATAGCGTTTCCACGGCTGTAAATCTTTATGGAGAGGCTGGTGGTGTGGACCACCAACCCTGTGGTTCCCAGTCCAGTGCTTATCCTACAAAGTCACCATGCCCTTTGGTAAAGTAGTTGTTAAGTGACATCGAGTCAGTCAAAGGTCTTCAAGAAGATGGATTAACACACTGGCGACAACAATGGGTTTAGACATGACAACAATTGTGAGAATGGCACAGGACTGGGCAATGTTTCATTGTGGTTGTACACAGGGGCAGTATGAATCAGAACTGACTCAACCGCACCCAACAACAACAACATACCTAAATGTATTATTTATTTTAAAATGTCATTCTGAGAATGAGACCACAGCCTTCACCAGACTGCCAAAGAGTTCCACCAAAAAAAAAAAAAAAATTTTTTTTAAAGGTTAAATTCCTCTAAGTCAAGAATCAGGCAGCATTAGCTTCAAAAACTGACTACACACAGTAATCGTTCAGAGACCAGTATCAAGAAAATGACTACACACAGGAATCGTTCAGAGACCAGTATCAAGAAAACCGCTCTATTGGGCTGTCTGGATTCT
The DNA here is from genome assembly GCF_000296735.1 of Chrysochloris asiatica. Taxonomy (NCBI): domain Eukaryota; kingdom Metazoa; phylum Chordata; class Mammalia; order Afrosoricida; family Chrysochloridae; genus Chrysochloris; species Chrysochloris asiatica. The sequence goes on from NW_006408642.1 coordinate 1,968,707, forward strand.
TTTACCCATACGAGCAAGGGTGGGGCACCTGTACAATATTTCTAGCAAATCCGTATCTTGAAAAAAAGGACTCATTTCACCAAACTAGATACATATCTAGATCATGGTAAAAGCAACCTAGAAAGTATGAACTTCTGATCAGAGTATTTCAAAGGCTAACCTAACCCACCACCACTGGAGGATGTATTCTTGACAAGAGTACTTAATGTGCAAACTAATCTCTCCCAGGGAAGAGATTAAAACCAACACAAGCATATAATCCCAATCCTCTATACTTTAGTAGTTTAAGGTAAATTACTTCAATGCCCCAAAACAATATTGGGAGAAATATTAAAATGGCTTCTGAAATTATTTTCCACGTCCTCCCTTTGTGCACCTGGCTTTTTCTGTGATAGCACCAACTTTCACCAAACAGCCACCCAGGAGTTAACACCTCCTTACATTTAAGCTTTATATTTCCTTCTCTAACTCATGTTCAGACCCAGTCAGACAGAGTAAGGTGACCTCCTCCAGGCTCCCAGCACACCCCTTGGGAACCTCCGTTACTATGGTCTCATCTTTGCTTTTCACATTGATTTCCTGTCCTACCCCAGTTTGACCCCATTAATTCCTGACCCTGGCTCAATTCCAGTACTTCATTTAAAGAAGTGGCTTAAAAGGTCCTTATGATAAATATGGAGCCTAGTGCAGCGCTGTGGGATAAATAATGCGCTGGAACGCAAGGTCGGTTTGAACCTCAGGGTTGGCGGGTCAAGTTCACCAGCTACTCCTTGGAAACCCTACACAGGGTGAGTATGAATCAGAAGCAACTCGACGGCACTTAACAAAATCTATAAATATATATGGCTGTAGGACAAGCACTGGATTACGAACCACAAGGTCGGTAGTTTAAACCTACCAGCTGCTCCTTGAAAACCCTGGACAGGGTCACTATGAGTCGGAATCAACTAGACAGTGCTTAACAACAACAGCTTAAATGTATGAGTGATGAAAATGAGCGCCCCAAATGGTTAAGTTTCAAGGGGCAAGGCCACTTTTTACATCACTACTATAATTTTCTTCATACCAATTCTCATCCTATTAGTAGGAACAGGATTTTTTTTTAAAGGGAGCAATCTAAAAGCTGTTTTACAGAATGCCAATTTCTCAAAAAGAAAACAAAAAACATATATGCATTTGTAACTGACGTGTCAACTGAAGTCACCACAAATGCTGAGTTTTAAATAAAACCTTCAACCCCACATCCTCTAAGAAATTCAGGGTCCTTTCCAACATTCCCAGCTCAAGGAGCCCTCGTAGCACTGCAGACTAAGCATTGAGCTGCTAACAGCATGGTCAGTGGTTCAAGTTTACCAGCCGCTCTTTGGGAGAAAGATGAGATTTTCTGCTCCCATACAGACTTACAGTCTGAAAATCCCTCGGGGACAGTTCTCCTCTGTCCTACACAGGGTCACTATGACACAGAATTGACTCCATGGCAGTGGGATGAGTTTCGGTTTTTCTCATGGTTCACTGACAATTCTCTTGAGTTTCCATCTCTCTCATAGCTCACTTCCTTCACGTTCTCAGGCTGTTTGCTTCCTAAAGACTGAATATACAAAGGGCAGCGAGCAGTCCAGGAAGTCAAAGCACAAATTTCATTAATAGTCCAGGACAGTCTTACCTCTCTTCCAACTCATCCAGCTTCCTCAGGCCAGAAGCCTCCATCCTGAGCACACCTGCAGCCTTCCCGTTTTCCTACTAGCAAGCTCGTCCACCTCCCCTAGGTGCCACAGAGTCTCTGCCAAACACAGAGATGGTGGCTCTGAATACATACATAACCTCTACTTGTTCTCACTTTGACAGTCTTAATTTCCACACCTCTCACTGTACCCTACCAACATTAACAGAGGGGATAGTTCCCTTTTGAGCATTAAATTCAAACAGCTCACAAATTTTTGATATATTTTATTAAAAGTTGGGAGTGATGGAGATTTTATAGCAGTAACACCAGCAATTTTAAGCTGAGTATGAAGCATTCCTGTTTTTAATTGCCATTAATCACCTTTGGTGTTTTCACGGACCCTCTTTCTCTATAAAATCTGGGTCTCTAACCTGTTGCCTGGTATTTTAGCATCCAGGCCCCCAGTTTTTTCCTGCTTCCTCTCCTCTTTTACTATCCACCACCATCTAATGCTTGTTCATTTTTTACACAGACAAGAGATGTTGTTGTTGTCGTGTGCTGTGGAGTCGGTTCCAACTCATAGCGACCCTGTATGGGGTTTCTGAGGCTAGAAATCTTTGAGGGAGCAGAAAGCCTCATCTTTCTCCCACAGAGCAGCTGGTACTTTCAAACTGCTGACCCTGAGATTAGCAGCCCAATTCATAACCACTATACTACAAGAAAGTAAGATACTCTAATTCTAACAACCAATTGGTCTCTTTAAGTTCTGAGGCCACTCCCAATGGCTTTGGGGAAATTTAAAAGAATTATTTACTGCCTAGTGTGGTGGCTTGTGAGTTGCTGTTTCTGAAAGCTATGCCATCGGTATTTTAAATACCAGCAGGGTCACCCATGGTGGACAGGTTTCAGATGAGCTTCCAGACAAAGTCAGACTAGGAAGAAAGAGTGACGAACTACTTCCGAATATTTAGTCACTGAAAACCTTATGAATAGCAGAGAAACACTGTCAGATATAATGCTGGAAACTGAGCCCCTCACTTTGGAAGGCACTCAAAATGCAACTACAGAAGAGCTGCCTCCTCAAAGTAGAGATGACAGTGATGACACGAATGGAATAAAGCCCGTGGGAGAAAAGCCCGTGGAACCTTCATTTGCTGACGGGGCACAACTCAAAATGAAGAGAAACAGCTGTAAACATCTACTGATAATCGGAACATGGAATGTACGTTATATGAATCTGGCCAAGTTGGAAGTTGTCAAAAATGAAAAGGAACACATAAACATCAATATCTTAGGCATTAGTGAGCTGAAATGGACTGGTATTGGCCATTTTGAATATGACAACCACATGGTTTACTATGCCAGGAATGACAAACTGAAGAGGAATGGTGTTGCATTCATTGTCAAAAAGAACATATCCAGATCAGTCTGAGGTATAACGCTGTCTGTGATACAATAATATCCATGTGCCTACAGTGATGCTCAGTTAATACCACTATTATTCAAATTTATGCACCAATCACTAAAGCCAGTGAGGATGAAATAGAAGAATTCTACCAACTTCTTTGATCTGAAATTGATCAAACATGCAATCAAGATCATTACTGGTGATTGGAATGCAAAGGTTGGGAGCAAAGAGAAAAGATCAGCAGTTGGAAAATATGGCCTTGGTGATAGAAATGATTCTGGAGAATGTATGATAGAATTCTACAAAACCAATGATTTGTTCATTTCAAATACCTTATCTTTGGACACCATAAACGACGACTATACACATGGACCTCACCAGATGGAATACACAGAAATCAAATTGACTACATCTGCAGAAGGAGACAATGGAAAAGTTCTATATCATCAGTCAAAACAAGGCTAGGGGCAGACTGTGAAACAGACCATCAATTACACATATGCAAATTCAAACTGAAGCTGAATAAAACGAAAACAAGTTCATGAGAGCCAAAATATGACCTTGAATAGATCCCACCTGAATTTAGAGATCATCTGAAGAACAGATTTGATACCTTAAACACTAAAGACAGAAGACCAGAAGACTTGTGGGATGACATCAAAAACATCATACATAAAGAAAGCAAAAAGTCATTGAGAAAACAAAAAGGAAGGAAAAGGTCAAAATGGATGTCAGAAGAGACACTGAAACTTGCTTTCCATCCCAGAGATGCTAAAGTAAATGGAAGAAATGACGAGGTTCAAGAACTGAACAGAAAATTTCAAAGATCAGCTTGAGAGGATAAAGCCAAATATTACAACAAAATGTGCAAAGATCTGGAATCATCAAACCAAAAAGAAAGAACATGCTCAGCATTTCTCAAGCTGAGGGAACAAAACTTCAAGTCTCGACTTTTGTTATTGAAAGATTCTCTGGGAAAATTGTTGAATGATACAGAAAACAACAAGAGAAGATGGAGGGAATACAGAGTCACTGTACCAAAAGGAAATGGTTAATGTTCAACTGTTTCAAGAGGTAGCATATGATCAAGAGCCAATGATACTGGAGGAAGCCCAAGGTGCACTGAAGGAATTGGCAAAGAACAAGGCACCAGGAATTGGAATAAGAATGGAAATCTTTCAAGACAGTAAGGCGGCACAGGAGGCTCTCATCTCTATAAAGAAATTTGGAAGACAACTATCTGGCCAACTGGTTGGAAGAGATCCATATTTGTGCCC
>NW_006408642.1:1975720-1995366 GCF_000296735.1 Chrysochloris asiatica
TTTCGATGACAGGTAAGACGGAGGAATTCACACTGACTGCCTAAGACAGGCAGCGTCCCTTAAACAAATAATAAATAAGGGGGAATCTGATGCAGATCATGCAGACCCGGTCAGGAGTTCAAGTCCCTGTGGGCCCAAGAGTTGTAGACCATCCAAACCATAGGTTCTGAGGATCAGACTTTAGCCACCTAGCAGACATAGCAAACTGTCCCTCATCTGATTATTCAGTTATGCTTCTTAGTAATCCCATACATGAGCCCTGGATATCCACAGATAAAACCTTCCCTAAAAGCCGAGACTGTAAATTCCAAAAAAGCAAAGTTTCCCCCCACCCCACCCCCCAAAAAAAGCTAAAGAGGATAGAGAGAAACACTGTTAACTGATGATGTATGGAGGGGATTATAATCAATGTAATGAAACAAGTCATATGAATAGTTGAATGTGAAACTGATGATGTACCCTGTAAACTTTCACTCAATCCACAATAAAAACCTTAAAAAAAAAAAAAGAGGGACTAGTCACTGGAGAAGGAGATCATACCCTGAACGAGATGGATTGGCCAAGTGGCAGCATCGATGGATTCAAGCGTGGCAACAGTTGTGAGGTTGGCCCAGGATCGGGCTGTATTTTGTTTTGCTGTGCATAAGGTCGCTATTGGTCAGTACCAACTCGATGGCACCTAACAACAACAAGAGGGTTGTTGTTGTTAACTGCTGTCAGCTGAATCTGGCTCACTGCGAACATGTAAAGGGTTCCCGAAGAGCGGCTGGTGAGTTTGAACCACCGCCCTTGGGATTCAAGGTGACCTTGCAGTCCAGCACATTATCCTGCATTCCACATCAGGCTAGGGGGTAGACACATGTTAACTTGGATGATGGGGAAGGCAATATACAACAAGAGGGAGGTTGAAGGAGGAAAGACAAAGGTAACAGAAGACACCAGGAGTGCAGAGAGTTCAAGTGAACAGAAACAAATACTGCTAACTGATGGTACATGGAGGAGATTACAATCGCTGTAATGAAATGAAGTATATGATTTTCTGAATGGGGAAGTGATGATCTGTTCTGTAAACCTTCACTAGATTCACACTAAAAAGTAAAATAAATACATAAATAATGGAGGCCCAATACAGACCTACCTAATGATTATACTCTTTTAATATCCATTGAATTACACCTAAAACTGTGGTTAAGTTTCTTTAGAACTCAACATACGCCAATCCCAGTATGAGGGTAACAAGAAGTACTGCTACTAGGATTCCAGTACATACGTGCACAGTGTTATTGCAAACAGAACACTTCAGCAAGTCTTTGCAATCAGTGGATAGCAGCAGACAAGCTCTCTCACTTATACACTTACCTTAGTTAGTCTCAGTAATACAATTACTTCCTTAAAGTGTATTCCAAAAAGAGATCCAGTCAAAAGAGTGGATTTTAGGGGGATCTCTTGGGCTAGTTAAATTCAAGGTAGAGAGAGTAACCCAGAAAGTTATGGTGAGTGGTTGTTTTTTTTTTTTTTAATTCCAAAGGGGAATGATGGTGTAGTGCTGTAGGTTAATGTGTTGGACTTCAAGGTCAGTTTGAACCACAAGGTTGGCAGCTCAATGTCACCAGCTGCTCCTTGGAAACTCACTATGAGTTAGAACCGACTCGATGGCACGTAACAACAACAATCTTGATAGATTTTCTTAAAGGACACAGCACAATTAGACGGGTTTATTGGGAAGAAGTTTTAAGAAAATTAAAAACTGCACTGGTGTGGAAAAGACAATGAAAGTTGCACTGAGGAATTCTTTTTCTATCTTGATATACCTGCTCATTCTTCGATCATAGCAAGGGCTGTTCTAAGAGAATTTCATTAGCAAACCCTACCTCTCATCCACCCTACAGCCCTGTTTTTTCCTCTTCAGATTTCCTTTGATTCTAAAACTCAAAGAACCTATAAAAGGAACAATCTGAGTTCCTCAAGGATGTTCAAAGTATCATTTTTATGCAGTGTAGATTGAAGCAGCAGAATTCTTCAGGGAAGGGTTAGGGAGATGGCACACCACCTTCTGAATGTAGACATCTAGACAGAGGGTATGCTGAGAAACAACAAGTTCCCATTTTGATACTTTTGTTTAATAAAGGCCTCTAGGGTTTTTCAGCAATACTTTCTGTACTTACCCTCATATTCTACCAACAGTAACATGAGTAAATGACACGTTTATTGACTAATCATATTGTAAAATGCCTCTTGACTTAGAAATATTTGGGGAGTTCAATCTGACTCATAATAAACCTCAGCCTGCATTTTGATAAGTCAATTAAAATACTATAATGATAACCCAAATGGCAACAATGCAATGTGACAATGAATAAGAAAGAAGAAACATGCAATGAAGTGATGAGTGTAAAACTGATGTTCCCCCATGTAAACTATCACTAAATTCACAATAAAAAACTTAAAAGAAGAAGCAAAAACTTGTAAACTTCATTTGTCAAATCACTTCTCAGTCAGAATGAGAAAATAATGACAATAAAATCAAACACAGGATATGATAGAGAAAATTTCTTAAACCTTCAAATTGGTATGACTTTGCTCACTGGTACTAAGATGCCTTTTTATTTTTAACATTTTAATTTTTTAACCGTTTTTGAGTTTTTGTAGATCACCACGATTATATTCAACAAATCATATACTTTGCTTCATTACAATGGTTGCAAGCCCCTCCATCAGTTAACAGTATTTACCTCTGTTCACTTTAACTCTTGCATTCCTCCCTGGGTCTTGCACTACCTTCATATGAGGACACCTTTTTAAAAAGACTCATTCTGAGACAAAACTATCGTATGATCCACTTATCATGGTTTTCCCTTTCCAGATTCTTCCACTGAAGCTATAAATATGCACACCATTAAAATAAATAACATTGCAACCCTAATCAAGCTCCCCGAGCTTGTATTAATGTTTTCTCTGTATCACAAAATTCCAGCACTCATTACTTATTTCAGTTGTGAGGACAATACACCTATACTTAGCAATCCAAAGGACCTTAATCTTTAATGCTGGCGGTGTTGATTTCATAAATAAATGAAGAGATTCAGCTGCACTACAGTTCATCAGAAGGCCTGTCCTGAAAACAGAGTCACATTGAACTCTTTCAGAAAATGCAGATTCCCAAGTCTAGCAACTCCTTTATTCCATTGCTCAACAACTGGGATTCCTGTGGGGGAAAAACTGTATGTGCATTAACTCATAGCCATCAAGTTGGTTCAGCCTCACAGTGACCCTATAGACGAGTACAACTACCCCAAAGGGATTCCAACATTGGAATCTTTACAGAAGCAGATTGCCACATCGTTCTCCCAAGGAGCAAGCTAGTGAATTCAAACCGATGACTTTTCTATTAGCAGTCTAATGCTTAACTACAGTGCCACCACCATTCCTTGCACAATAATGACTGCCAATGGCCCTCAAGGGCATGACTTAAATGGAATGAAGGTCTGTGATTTACTGATGCTAAAGACAGACCTAGGACATTGAAGCTAAACCATCAAAACTGCAATGAAATATGTAAGTAACATGTGCATCTCTAAACTTTACTTAAATTGTTCTTCAACAAAGCCACTGATGCTCACTCACAATGATGTTGTTTATAATCTAGCAAAGTTACTTTCTATGTTAAGAAATATAAAGCAATATGAGATTCTAAAAATTCAGCAACTTTACATTGTAATTACGTAAGGAGCTCTGGTAGCATAATGATTACGAATTGGGCTGCTAACCTTAAGGTCAACAGTTCAAAACTACCAGCTGTTCTGCGGGAGAAACATGAGGCTTTCTGCTCCTGTAAAAATTTACAGCCTTGGAAACCCTGTGCACAGTCACTATGAGTCGGAACTGACTCTACGGAACTTAACAACAACAAATCATATTCCAATGATCTTTTTTCAAAAGGGAAAAAAACCCGCTTATAATCTATGAAAGTGTGATTCCAAACTTACTCATATATGATGAAAGCATGTCTTACCATCTTTGCTATATTTTTTAGATGGGTTGTTTTTCTGTGGGTGTTTTGTTTATTTGTGTTACTGATATAAGTAAACCATTTAGAAACCCTTAGGTCAATATCTCTTTTTCTATTATTCCTTCTTGGAATGTTGCTCTGCTTCCCACCTTTTAGTTATCTACTTTTTCCAGCTTGCCAACAATACTAGCAACCCTTTATCTGCATTCCATCACAAGACCCTTTAAAACAGATTAACCACAGGGTCCCTCCAACTGGAACCAGGTCAACCAGATCTGAGAGCATGCGTAGTTCATACATCAGTGACTTTCAAGTGACCCCGGAACCATGAATTTCTAGGAGGAACACATTATCTGACTTATCATCCTCCCCGGACCCACTTCGGAATAGAAAGGTCAACCTAGAGAATATCCGGGAGAACGTGACTTGATATCTGGACCTCCATCTATGAACATAGGCGGCTTAGGGGGCAGGGAGAAATGAGAAGAAGTAAGAATCCGGAAATCTAAGGGTATAAAGAACCAAGTGCCCCAATCCCAGGAGTTGCGCGGTATTTTGGTAACGAGACTGAGCGTTGCGCATTTACCGCGCAAGCAATCAAATAAATCTCTGTTTCTCTTGCACCCCAGTGGCCACTTTGTTTCAATTGGCTCATACAAGAGGGCATGGAACCCGAGGACGGGGCAACAATTTTGAAAACGGAAGCTTAATTTTCTAAGAACTAAAATTCATATTCTATATTTGAAAAATAATCATCACTGCATTGATTTCAGTTGACCTTAAAAAAATGTTGCATCTATATTACAGCACACAATAATTAATATGCTCATGTCAACTGCCAACTTCCTTAGCACAGGCGACGCTAGGAATGCACAAAGAATTTGCCTAGAAGCGGACTTTTTATTATTTTTATTTTTATTTTTTTTTTACTGTTAATGTCAGATTGGGTCACTAAGAACGACGAATATGAGGAGAAAAACTAGACAAAACGTTATTTAGGTCTCCCTTAAATGTAATACAGATAAAAAAGGCATTGAGGAATTACCGCGTATTGGCATATATTCAAAAGCTTGATAACATATTGTTGGTTAAGGTTGTGGACAAGGAGGCATCCTCATACAACACAGAATATCTTGGAGTGGTTTTGTGGGATAAATTCTGAACTGCTAACTGCAAAGTCCTGGTGTGGTACTGTAGGATAAGCACTGACCGTAAGGTTGGTATGAACTGCAACACTGGTGGTTCTAACTCACCAGCCGCTCATCGGAAACCCTATGCAGGGTCGCTGAGTCAGAACTGACGGCACTAACAAACAACAATCTTAAGGTTGGGAGTTCAAACCTACCAGTCACTCCTTGGAAACCATATACAGAGTCGTTATGAGCGGGAACAACTCAAAGCCACCTAACAATTTGTTGTTATTGTTAGGTGCCATCGAGTCGGCGACCCTATGCACAGCATACCGAAACACTGCCCGATCCTGGGCCAACCTCACTACTGTTTCCACCTGGCCAATCCATCTTGTTGGGGGTCTTCCTCTTTTTCTCTGACCCTCCACCTTACCAAACATGATAGCCTTCTCCAGTGACTGGTCCCTCCTGACAATATGTCTGAAATATGAGAGACAAAGTTTGGCCATCTTGGCCTCCAAGAAGCACTCTGGCAACACTTCTTCCAAAATGGATCTATTGGTTCTTCTGGCAGCCCATAGAACTTTTTATATTCTTCTCCAACATCATAACTCAAAAGCATCAATTCTTCTATGGTCTTCCTTATTCACTGTCCAGCTTTCACATGCATATGAGATTATTGAAAATACCATGGCTTGGGTCAGGCGCACCCTTAGTCCTCAAGCTGACATCTTTGCCCTTCAACACTTTAAAAAGGTCTTGTGCAGCAGATTTAAATTATATATGTCTTTACCCTTCATTCCACAATCCCACTTCTAGAAATTTACCCTGAAGATATGCCTTCAACAATAGAAAATTATATATATACACCCCCAAAAATCAAATTGTATATGCTGCTTTATTTATTTTAGTAATGTTTATACTTGCAAAATATTAGAAACTACCTAAATGCCCAAACATAAGAGATGGGATGAATAAACCATGGTTCACATACACACAACGAAGCATTATGATGCTGTAATTTTTAAATGAACATCTCTAGGGGCAAATCTGCTGCACAGGAACTTTTTAAAGTATTGAAGAGCAGAGATGTCAGCTTGAGGACTAGGGTGCACCTGACCCAGGCCATTGTGTTTTCAATAGCCTCATATGGATGCGAAAGCTGGGCAGTGAATAAAGAGGATCGTAGAAGAATTGATGCCTTTGAGTTGTGGTGTTGGAGGAGAATACTGAGGGTGCCATGGACTGCCAAAAGAACCAATAGATCTGTTTTGGAAGAAGTGCAGCCAGAGTGCTCCTTGGAGGCCAGGATGGCTAAGCTTCGTCTCTCCTACTTTGGACATGTAGTCCGGAGGAAACAATCGTTGGAGAAGGATGTCATGCTGGGTAGGGTGGAGGGTCAGAGAAAAAGAGGAAGACCTCCAACGAGATGGATCGGCCAGGTGGCATCATTGATGGACTCGGAGGTAGCAGCGGTGGTGAGGTTTGCCCAGGATCGAGCATTGTTTCGTTCTGCTGTGCATGGGGTCGCTATGAGTCGGTTCCGACTCGATGGCACCTAACAACAACAACAACAACAGGGGCTGATATGGAATACTTTTCCACACTTATTTAAAAGCAAAGTGCAAAACAGCATACAGTGCATGTTACCTTTAGTGTATATAAAAAAAGGAAGAAATAAAACATTTTCTGTTTCTAAAAACACAGAAAAACCGAACACTGAAAGGATAAACAAGAAAACAATGAAGTTGGTTACCCCTAAGGATGGGAAGTATAGGATGGAGTGGTGAAGGAGTACAAGGGATCTACACGAGGGCTTCAGAAAGTTCATAGAAAAATGCAATGAAAAGACAGTGGAATTATCCATGAACTTTTTCAAACCACATTGTCTATTTGATGAAAGGAAATAAAACTGCTTTAAATATGAGGGAGCTCAAAAAAGTTCACAGAAAAAGTCACTTTTCCATGAACTTTATTGAAGTCCCATCATATTTCCTTGTCTATAGTTCTGACTTTTGGTAGCATGTTAATATTATACACATTCAAAAAGAAAACCAACAAGGAAGGGAAGGAAAAATGAAAACCTAAAATTGAAAGCAAACAAATATATCAACCCAATTGTGCTTCTAATCAATACTGTAATCACAGTAAAAGGTGGCGAGGAGGAGAAGAAATCCAAATACTTTATGGATAGGGTTTTGTTAGCCTTGGGTAACACTTTGGAATGTTGAGTCAGGGGAGGGTTCTGAAAACAAATCCTGATCTCATTAGGTTGGTTTTTTTTTTAATTGGTTTAGGTGATGCAATTCTGTAATTATTTCAGATGTACTATTGGAATGAGCAGATAAGAGAAACAAATGATGTTGTTGGAAGCTACAATGTGTTACAATGTAGAGTTTTCACTAAAAGTACAGATGCACAAACATGAAATGAAAGAAGGCAAAAAAGAGCCATATGGAGGTGGACTGGACTACAAGATACCAGTGTGAAATCCTTATTTCAAAATACATGCATGCATTGTGTACATATACTGACACATGTGCATAATGTGTATAACATGCACATGAGCATGTCAATATATGTATGCATATGTTTGTCTTTATGTGTATAGAAACAAACATTCGTATGTTTCTTAGCTTTGTGTTTTTGAAGAGTCTAGAAGCTAACACATCCTAGCAGAGAGGAGTACACTTAGTTACCCAATCTTGGTCTCATATACTATTGGTCCATTGAAGAGAATCAGGAACCCTAAAAGAAATGAATGATTCCAGGAGAGGGAAGAGTAGTTACAAACTGAGCCTACAATATTGTGTTGTGCCAGAAAGAAAACTTTCACAAAGTGATGGGGTATGTCACAAGGATATAGTAGTTGACTTGAAAGGGTGTGCACTGGCCAAAACTGGGTATAATTTAAACACTGAAACAATACGGTAATGAATCATAAGTCACTGATAGAAGCAAAAATCTATAGGAGACAGAATAATGGTCCCTCGTAAGATGCCCATATCTTAATCCCCAAACCAAAACCAAAAATTGCTGTTGAGTCAATTCCGTTCACAGCGACCTTGTAGGGCAGAGAAGATCTGCTCCATAGAGTTTCCAATGCTCTAAATTCCTTTTGGATGCAGACTGCTGTATCTTTCTTCCACGGAGCAGCTGGTGCGGTCAAACAGCCGAGGGTTTAGTCACTGTGCTGGCCTCCTTTCCTAATCCCCAGAACCTGTCAATATGCTACTTTACATGGCAAATGGGACTCTGTAGATGTGACTGAGTTAGGGACTTTGGGATAAGGAGATTATACTATATTATCCAGGTAGACCCAGTGTAATCACAAGGGTCCTTATCAGAGGGAGACAAAAGGGTCAGAGTCAGTGAGGGAAATGGGATCATTTAAGCATAGGTCAGAGAAAGGAAGAGAATGACAGAGATATAAGAGAATGACAGAGATATTCGAAGGTAGAGAATAGGCCTAAGGATGGAAAAGGTATGGATACAGATTCATCACTACAATGTCCGGACAAAACGCAGTCCTGCTTTTAAAAGCCTTTGAATTTAGCCCACTGAAATCAATTTTAAACCTCTGACCTTACAAACGGAGAGATAACAAGCTGGTGGTATTTTAAGACACTGCATTTGTGATCATTTGTTACAGAAGCAATAGGAAACTAACACAGAATCCATGAGTACATCCCAACAAAAACATGATAGAAAGTAGATGAGAGACAAACAAATTATTAGATAGGAGAGCCTAACTGTGATCACTTAAGTTTGCCAAAAAAGTCATTTAAAAAGGCTGACATTTACCAAGTCTTAACTTTCTTTTCATATTCATATACCTTTTTTAATTCAAGTATAACACATGTACACAAAAGTATGCATGTCCTAAGTATGTTGTTGTTGTTGACTGCCTTCAAGTTGGTTACAACTCATAGCAGCCCTGTATAGGGTTTCCAAGGAGTGGCTGGTGATTTCGAACCACCAACCTTACAGTTCAAACCAATCTTGCGGTCCAGTACATTATCCCACAGGGCCACACCAGTATAGAACTCATCTAATCTTTACAAAATGAGCTCACTTGTGTAACTAGCACCCAGGTCAAACAAAAATACGTTACCAATACATGACAGAGGTCCCTTATAGTCCCCTCCAGTCATTGTGTGTCCCAAGGGTAACCATATCCTGCCTTGAAATAGATTGGTTTTGTCTGTTTTTAAACTTACTGCAAATGGAATCATGGAAAACATACTCTTTGTATTTGCTATCTTTAGTTGAATATGAAGTTTGTGAGATTTTTCCATGTTAAGTATATTATATACCACTCATTGTCTTTGCTATATGGTATTCTATCATATGACTACATCACAATATATTTACGTTCTGGGCTGTTGATAGGCATACATAGTTTCTGGTTTGGGCTGTGAGCATTCTTGTATACGTGTTTTGGTGACCATAAATTCGCAATTCTATTGCACTGACAATCTTAAGTACAATCTGACTTACAGTATATGCAAATATTTAGCATCAGTGTTGTTGCTGTTAAGTGCTGTTGAGTTGGTTCTAACTCATAGCAACCTTGTAAAGGGTATCTGAGGAGCAGCTGCTAGGTTTGAACCACTGACCTTGTGGTTAGCAGTCCAGTGCTGATTCTGCAGTGGTATTTCAGTGCTGCTGCTAAGCAGTTTTACAACTAGTTGTGCCAATTTACACTCAGAATTCTTTAGGTTCTAAGAGTCTCCTTTGCTCTTCATCTTTGCAACATGCAGAATCATCTTTAAAGTGTTATTTAATGAGTCACATTTTACTCAACAGAGGGCAGACGTCACCAAAGCTATTAATATTTAGCATACTTTTCAAAGTTACTGAAATAAAAAAATGTATTTTGGGTGAATTATGTTTCTGATTGACATACTTTTCTAGTAAAGAAATCACTTTTACTTTTCCTCTTATTACTAATAACATTTTTCTGAAACCACCCAGAGTGGAAACAAACTCTCCTTATACACCAAACCAATCCTGACTGTTCTGTAGGCCTCACTGATGATATCCAACTCTGAGGCATTACATGGTGTAAACGCTGGGAAAATCTTAGTTAAAATCCTAAGCTGAGCGAGAGTTAAATGCATTTAGCCATTTCCATATGATGCAGTATTGATTAGAAGCCTTGAACACAGTTTGTACTAATGTTGTAATATTCCAGTCCTTGGGGTGCTGAATCCTTATCTTTGTGTATTCCAGTCATGCTCCGTAAGAGGTGGTTGGAGGATTTCCCAGGACTTAGAGCACTGACAAGTATATTATATGAAGCCTGCAAGTTGTAACAATACTTTTTCTGTCATCACTGAGGCTCTGGTTTCAAGAATTAGTGCTAGAATTTCATAATTAGAAAATAAATTGCTATTTAAATGCAAATACAGATATGTATAAACAATTGATGTTTACACATCAACCACAAGGTTATTACTTTTTAGACAAAAGAATCAATAAGTAATGCAGGAGCAAGCAATATCTCAATGGGAAGCTGAGATACCGCTGCTATGAAAATGGTCACGACAGACAATGTTTCTATGAATAGTGAGTTTGGTTACTTGGACCACCCTGCTCAGTTAAAATAAAATATGCCAGGTAAAATATAAAACATCAAAACCCTAAAAAGATTTAAGATTTAAAAAGTCAGTTGAGAATAGTCAGGGCAATTCATTGAGTAAAAGTCTGTAATTAGAGAACGACGCCGACAGGAGTGGCCAACAACACAAACATGGAACTTCAAGTGGGTCACTGGGGTCAGAGAGATGGAGGTTTGGGTCCAGGTCTCCCAGCACATGATGAGTTTTCTTGCACTGAATTTGACCCCAGTTGAGGGGGGTAGCACTGGATCATCAGAACCATGTACAACCAGATCTAGTCACCAACTGTTCCACAAACATTCTCCTAGAAACTGCTGCGAAGCCTGCCCTAGGAATTTATGGTCTCATGCGTTTATCAATGGGGATTTACACAGAGAAACTAGCTGCCTAGCCAAGGAATCTCAAAACATGACCTTGGTCTAGCGTATCCTTGGCTGTCAGGGCCCCTAGGTGCCTGGCAGGAGCAAACATGAAGCCTCTCAGAAGAAGGGAACCTCCATACTAGACCTGCGGGATCCTCATAAGTAATTTCTAAAGACAATGATCAGCAACCCGTACCAGATAATCAGAGGTACAAGAAAATCTGGGCATATACAAATATACCACAGAACAAAGGAGACTTTCATGATCATCTGATAATGGACTCATCAGACATAGTGTGTGTGAAGCAAGTAACAACAAAATGGAAAATACCCACAAGGAACAGAAAATCATAAAAATGATACAATAAATCTGAAAACAGATTTTCAGCAATGAGAGTACATATACAAACAAAAAAATAACAAAACATAAAAACTCAGTGGTCGTATTTGGCAGCAGACTGGGCATACGAGATAACAGAAATAGATCAAATGAAATTGTCCAGAATATTACACTCGGGGGGTTGGGGTGAAATACACAGGGGACAAAAAGACAATAGCAAAAAGGTGAAAAATATAGTTGCAGAAGGGCAGAAGAGAAGACCCAAAGAACAGGCTGAGAATTTCTCAGAACTGATGAAAATGAGAAGTCACAGATTGAAGATACACAGACAATCTTTAACAGAATAAAAAGAAATTTGTATTTATCCATAACATAGGGAAAGTGTAAAGAAAAAGCAAAGACTTAAAAAAAAAAAAGTCTTAAAAGGAACCAGGATTAGCAAGTTACCCTCCTTTTGACCTAGCTTGGATGGCTACCTGGCCAGATAAAGATAAAGATGCTTGATACTGTGAATAACTATAACTTGCTATAATTTGATGAACTGGACCTTTGCTTAAGGAAGCAGTTGCTCAAAATTCCAACTGAAATGGAAGGATTCTTCATATCAAAAATCAAGCTTGTTATCTCAGTGCACTGGGTTGATAGGGATGGGCAATCTAGACATTGGCTATCAAAAATGGAGCCTATAAAGGCACGAAGTGGCTGTCTTACAAACTTTCATGAGCATGCTTAGTTTCAGAATAAGTGGGGTAACACAGAATCTCCACTGAATAGTTTTCCCCTTCTCCATATGGATCTGGTCAAAGAGGATGGAGGATAACGCTGACAGGAATTGGATTTAATTGTAAGTAGGATTAATTGTGATTATCACAACTGTGATTGTAGAAGATGAGTAACTAAAACGGGGGAGTAGTTTATCTTTCATTTGAGGAACAGACGATCCCAGGACTATCAGGAAGGAAGAGGATGAGTGGAGGGTGAGATCTGACGTAGAAAAATGATGACAGCAGAGATGGTGGCAGAGGCAACAGCATGGAGAAACAGAGCAGCTGTAGGCTTCAGGCCCATGGATGAGAAAAGCTGTGTGCCTGTGGGTAGGAGCCTGGCTTGTAGAACATGCCCTTAGGACATTTAAATGAACATGTATTTGTTTTGTATGTGTACAACAAATCTTTTTGCTTTGTTCATTTGTGAAATATAAGCTGTTAAAGGGACGTCACAGGGAGGAAGTGGGATAACTATTGATGCAGGAAGGAGATTGTTATCACTGAGATGAAACAGAGCATATAATTCGTCGAACGTAAAGCTGCTGATATTGTCTGTTAACCTTCACTCAAGTCACCATAAAAAGTTATTTTTAGAAAAACCAGAGGAAAAAAGATTATCTTCTGAGGACTGAGAAAAACAGACTAACAGCTAACTTCTCAATAGCAACAATAGACACATGAAAAATGAAATAACTTCTTCACAGAACTAAAAATAAATAAATAATTGCCAAATTAGAAATATCATTCAAGAAACAAGCATGCCAGTGTAACAAAACCACAGCAGGTTTGTTACCAGAACACAAGCTAGGGAAAACTGCAAAGATCAGACAGAAATAAGTGAACCTAGATGACAGGATTGAAAAAGAAGAAAGAAGGGAAAACAAAGATGTTGTTGTTGTTATGAAGTGCCGTCAAGTCAATGCCGACCCATACCAACCCTGTATAAGTTTCAGTTCAAGCGACTTTGCAGTCTGACACGTTAGCCCACAGCACCACACCAGGATTCCAAAAACAAAGATAGTGTAACAAAACAGAAAGAGAGAGAATCAAAACAAAACCAAATGAAGCGTTTCGGGCAGCAATAATATATATCTATCATGAGGATACTAATGGAGTTAGTCTAAGGTCTTTTGGGGACCAAAGGAAAAGGTAGTTTCTTTAATTTCAGCTTTTAGAAAAAATTAATATGCATGATGTGTTTCAGGATAAGCCATAAAAGAATAAAAAGAGTATATGAAAACCAAGCTTATACACATATTGAGAAAAAAACAGAAGTGCAAAAAGAAAAAAAAGTCAGTCAATAGAAAGAAGGGCAAGAATGTAGAGGAGAATAAAAGAATATATATGACAAATAAAACGCTCAAAGTAAGATGACAAAACAGAATCTAAATAAACCGATATTGTAAACAGAGTACATGGTTCCAGTTAAAAGTCAAATTAGTTAGGAGACAAATGAGTCACTATCAATGACTCTGAAAGGGCTCACAAGACTGAGAAGACACCAAGACTGGGAGAAAATGTGGAACGAAACCCAGAATTATAAAAAAGACCAGGCCTACTGGTCAGAAAGAGATTGGAGGAACCCGAGACCATGGCCCTCAGCCACCATTCAAGCTCAATTTTCAGGGGAGTTAAGTGGTCAACAACAATATTAGTAAGGCATGTTCACCATGGAATGGTCAAGCATTCAAGATCTAAAGGGCAACAATTACCTAAGGACAAAGTTCAGAAGGATTGGGAAGAAGAGTGGAATGGAAACAGAACCACAGGAAGGAAGCGGGATAACTGTTGTTGCATGGAATGGATTACAATCATTGAGATGAAACAAAGTGTATGATTGGTTGAATGTAAAACTGATGAGATGTGCTCCTGGTGTGAGGCTGTAGGATAATACACTGGACTGCAAAGTCAGTTTGAACTGTAAGGTTAGTGGTTCAAGTTCACCAGCCACTCCTTGGAAACCCTACACTGGGTCACCATGAGTCAGAAGCGACTCGACGGCACTGAATAACAACAACCTTTCACTCAATTCACAAAAAACAGTTTCAAAAAACAAAAACTAGTCAAATTTGATTTTTATAAAATACTATATGGTATTTTCAAGACACAAGGATCCCTAGTAGCGTAGTGAGCTGGGTTACTAACCACAAGGTTAGTAGTTCGAATCTACTAGTTGCTTCTTGGGAGAAAGATGGAGGTTTTTTGCTCCTGTAAAGATTTTGTTTTGTTTTGTTTTTGTTTTTTTGATTTATTTGGTTTTTGGTTCCTATAAATATTTACAGCTTCAGAAGCCCTACACACGGTCATTTTAAGTCAGAAGAAACTCAGAGGCATACACCCACCACCATTTATGTGACAAAATCTAAAACGTTGCGTTATGTGCTGTCAACTCATTTCTGATTCATAGTGACCCTGTATAGAGCATCCGAGAATTTGTTGGTCCTACAACACCACACTATAAAGAAATTGTTATGAACTGAATTACATCCCTCAGAAATTTGTGTTGAAATCCTAACCTTGAGACCTGTCAATGTACTCCCGGTATGGCACTGTAGGATCAGCGCTGGACTGCAAACCACAAGATCGGCAGTTCAAACCTACCAGCTGCTCCTTGGAAACCCTGTACAGTGTCACTATGAGTGTGAATCAACTAGACTGCACTTAACAACAACAACAACAAACCTGTGGATGTAATCACATTTGGAAATAGAGTTTTCTTTGTTAGACTATTGAGGCCATATCAATGTAGGATGTGTCTTAAACCTAGGAACCTTTCTTTTTTTTTTTTAAATAAATAATCTTTGATGTATTTTTTAAAGTAGATCAGACACACAGAGAAGCAAGCACAAATGGGGTAAAGAAAGATGCCACATGGCAATCTCCAAGGACTGAGAATCTTGGGGTTACAGATTCCCCAACAGCCAACAAAGAGCCTTCTTCGAGGACCACCGTTCAAAAGTCAAACCACCAGCCTCCTGAACTGGGAGAAAACAAATTGATTTTCTTCAGCAACATCACCCACATGCAGTATTTGTTACAGAAGCGCTAGCAAACTGAGACAGAGATGATGGAAAGAAAAGAATTTTTAAAAAGATATACAATGCACATATTAACCGAAAGACGGTTGGGATGATTACATTAAGGATGGATAAAACAAAACTTCAGGTAAAATACATTATTAGAGATAAAAGTCACTCCTCAATAATCAAACTTTGATTTCATAGGATGGTATAACAAACCATATTGACACAAAGATCAAACACAGACACAACAAATCTATACATTTTAGGACTGTGTACACAGGCCTTCAGAGGAATTCAGGGAATGATTACCATGAGAGTGGTCAGAGTGGTTACCTCTCAAGGAGGGAAAGGGTTGGGACTGAAGAAAATGGAGAGTCAAGACCAGAACTCAGGAACATTAAGATGATAGTCAAATAGTTCTCTCAAATACAGAGCTTCAAGCACATCTAAATAAGCCTTTAAATCCAGATACAGATGACCTGGTATGGTACTGTAAGATCAGCACTTGACTGCTAATCACAAGGTTGAAAGTTCAAACCCACCAGCTGATCCTTGGAAACTCTGTATAGGGTTGCTATGAATTGGAACCTACTCGACGGCACTTAACAACAACATCTATGCTTAACACTTTGAAACACCATTACTCTTATCCCACCATCATCATCAATCACAGAAGCAAATGCAAGCTTATTAAAATGTTAAGAAAATGAAAATAGCAATAATAAAAAGAGAGTATTTACAAAAAATGTTAAGAAAATTTCTAAAAGTGAGCAATTAACTAGAAAATGAAAATTTCAATAGCTTACAAAGGGACATTTATGTATATGGGTTTTTTGAATTCCAGAATTGATGATATTCCTATCAAGATTTAACATAACAACACTTATGGGGTTACATATTCTTCTAAATACTATCTCACAAAAACTTGAAGTATGCTGACCAACACAAAATTCCATAAGAAAGTTGACAGTACCTAAGTGACTCACATGCATGTGAAATATGGACAATATATAAAGAAGACAGTAGAAGAATTGATGCATCTAAATTACGATGTTGGAGAATAATATCATAAGTACCATGGACTACCAGAATATCAAAAGTACCAGGACTACCAGAATATCAAAAGTACCAGGACTACCAGAATATCAAAAGTACCATGGACTACCAGAATATCAAAAGTACCATGGACTACCAGAATATCAAAAGTACCATGGACTACCAGAAGAACAAACAAATCTGTGTTGGAAGAAGTACAGCCAGAATGCTCTGTAGAAAGAACAATGGTGAGACACTGTCTCACGACTCTGCATATGTCATCAGGAGGGGCCAGACCCTGAAGAAGGACATCATGCTTGGTAAAGTGGACAGTCAGGAGGAAAAAGGAAGATCCCCAATGAGATGGACCGACACAGCGGAGGCAGCAATGGACTCCAATACAACAGCAGTTATGAGCATGGTACAAAACCAAGCAGGGTTTTGTTCTGTTGTGTGTAGAACCGACTTGGCACCTAACAACAACATTAATTTATAAAGTAATTTCTAATGCAGAAACAAATCATGTAATAATACACCTCTGGCATTACAAAATTACCATTTTTGTAAATTAAAGTTTTTAAATATGTATATAATATAAAGTCAAATGAGATATGAGCTCGCTAATTATAAGATAGTACAAGTCAAAGAAGAAGCTATTTAAACAATGCAAAAAAGAAGCTTCAGAAAGGACTAATGTGAAGAAACAAATTCCAGTTCCCATCCTACAAGAGCGTCTACATAATCCTCTGTGGTGGTGGTGATGTGCCGTGAACTCAGCGACTTTGTACAGGGTTTCTGAAGCTGTAAATCTTTACAGTAGAAGAAAGCCTTATCTTTCTCCTGGAAAACAGCTGGTAGTTTTGAACTGCTGACCTTGACGTTAGCAGCCCGACTCATAACCACTATGCTACGACTCCACAGCATATGACAACCACCATCCCCCCCAGAGCTCCTTACATAATCCTCAGAGTGTCAACTAATTTTTTTTTAATTCACAATTTCTTTTTTATAGTACAATAACAAATTCTAAATTCAGTACTTCATTCATCATCACTGCAGGCAATCCTTGACTCATAAATGAATGTTGTCCAAAATTTTGCCAGTAGGTTGCTTGTTAAAAATTTGAAAAACACTTTCCTTTCAAAATCTCTACTGAGTTATACCTGTTGATGTTGTTTTTAAGTGCTGTCAAACCAGTTCAGACATAAAGTGACTGTGTATAGAGTTTCTGAGGAGTGGCTAGTGGGTTTAAACCACTAACCTGACAGTTAGCAGTCCAGTGCCTACCCTACAGTGCCACACCAGCACTCCAAGTTATGCCTGGGACACCCATATAATTTATTATCAAAAGGTGTTCACTTATATTCAGCACACATGTTAATATGGATGGGACACTAGGACAAAAGGCAGAAGATGGAGCAAAAGGCACTCATCTTTCCAGTACCAAGTCAATCACCAGTCCTTCAATGGGAAGGTGAATGGGAACCAGGAAGGTCATGGGATCATAAGTAAACTCCACGACAGCCTCTAGGAACAGTAACTACCAGGCAAAATCTGATATTGCTCTTTGCACTGTAACCTTCTTCTCTGTGTACCCCTTTTCTCTGGGGCTCCAACACATGAGAATACAATGCTCTTGCCTTTGAGATGATTTTGACTCAGAGCAACCCTTCAGGACAGAGGGGAACTGCCCCAGAGGTTTCTGAGGCTGTCAATCTTTAAGCAGCAGTCACTGGGTTTGAAGGGCCAGTCTTTGGTTAGCAGCCTAACACCGAGCACTGCACTGCACCATCATGCGTCCCGCGAGAACACAGTGGCAGGTTTGTTTTTCCCTCCTCGAAAGCCAGCACCCTGTTGTGTCATTTCTGACCCATAGCGACCCTCTATAGGGTTTCCAGGGAGCAGCTGTGAGCTTAAACCACTGATCTTGTAGTTCAAATGACTTTGCAGTCCAGCACATTAGCCCACAGTGCTACACCAGGACTCCTAGCTCCCCAAAGATTCCTCAAAGAGACTGATTCTCACTGGAGAGTAATTTCGCCTCCAAGAGGACATTTGGCAACATGGAGACATGTTTTTAGTTGTCACAACCTGGATCGGGGTTGAGGGAGAAATTGAGTGCTACCAGCACCTGGTAGGTAGAGACATCCTGTACACCTGATAGCAAAAATTTATCCCATCTAATATGTCAACTGTGCTGTGGTTAAGGAACCCTACTCTAAGGGTTTATACTATTCATTGCAACAAATAATCCGACAATCAGTAGGAAAAGGCAGGCTGGGGAGTAAAGTATGAAACAAGAGGGAAATAAAACAATGACTGAGCAGAGATAAATCAGCATGGAAGGAAGGAAGGAATTTCCTATGTCTGTTCAGCTAGGCAGGCAGCTTTTCTCAATAGTTAAGGAGGCAATACGAGTAAGCATCTATAAACTGCTGTCATTGTGTTAAGCGCCATCAAGTTGGTTCTGACTCAGTTGATAGTGATCCTGTGTGGGATTTCCAAGTGGCTGGTGGGTTTGAACCACTGACTTTTGTAATTTGGCAGTCCAGTGCTTTTCTTATAGCGCCACACCAGAATGATCTCTTTATATCCAGAGTTTGAAAATAAATAAAAAAGTATGTTTACAAAAGCTGCTAGAACTGACCGTTGAGCGATAGTCTTTCAATAAAATCGGATACTGTATTATTGCTTCAAACGCTGACAGCGTGATCTTGATAAATTCTTCCGATGCCGTCAGTCCTAGGAAAACAGTTCATTATTAGCTGTGCTTATTTCCATGTTCTGAATCACAACACCACAATACTTCAAACAGAGGCATATGTCTCAGGGGATACCCACCTATGACTCCATCTATGTTAGTCTCTCCTGAGTCCACTGATTTAATATGACTCTATTAAGAAATAAAAACAAAAAGCATTTGTCACTCTTAATGGATAAGTCATGGACGTTATCAAATACTGTACATATAGCATAAAGGTGTTAAAGCACAATTAAATGCTATATACAAACCATAACTATAATCATTTAAAAATATATAGATCACTATTGATGAGATCTAACATTAGGATAAATTCAATATTAAAATGAGCAAAGAAAAGTCAACCTGAAAAAGAGAAGGTAATCTAAATGATATATACCAATTTCCAACAATACCTTACAGTTGCTCAGGCACTAACGTGGATGTTAGTGAGAACGGCCTTTGAGAAGGTGAAATAGCCCTCTTGTGATTGAGTCAAACCTTAACTACCTACCTACAGGAGATCAGATCATATGGTCTAACTTCAAATTTTACCAATACTTTTGCTGTTGTTGTTGTTAAGTGCCATCAAGTCTGTTCCGACCTCTAGCGACCC
>NW_006408642.1:1996261-1998236 GCF_000296735.1 Chrysochloris asiatica
AACATCATACACAGGCAATTTAGACCAGAGCTAGAAGTAGCTGTAACATGATGTAATGCTTTTACTGAAAATTTTAGTAATATTAAATATATGTACCAAATGCAAAGGAACATTTGCTTGGTATTTTTAAAAAGTTTTACCACATATACCTGTGTCTCTAAGTAATGTATTGTTTGGAGCATTTTTGAACATTACTGAAATGACACAAAACTGTATACATCTCATATAAATGAAAATAGTATGCAACCATTAAAATGCAAAAAAAGAATTTTTAATGATGTGGGGAAAAAAACTTGTTTCTGAGTGGACCTTGCAAAGAGGACTAACTTGAGACAAGCAATCCTGAATTCAAGGAGACACAAGTCATTTTCATTGTTTTTCACTAGCCATATTTAGCCTCAAAATAGGGGTGGAGTAGCTGGAGAATTAAGTTTAATCAGGATGAGCCTTTGCCAGCAGAGGGAAATGGAGTAAGAGAGAGTGAAGGGAGTTACGAGGATAATCAAGGAAGCGAATGATGTTAGACCAGGGGCTCTGAGCTGAACAAAGAGAAACTTTAAAAAGGAGTGCCATGGGGCACAAGAAGAAGACAATAAATGGAAAGGTGGCAGACCAGTATAATTCTCCAAAGAATGGTGGAGACCTTGGAGTTAGGGAGCAAGGGAAGTGAGCTGGAGTGTCAGGTAATAGGAGCCTCTAACTGGTTCAAATGGTTAATGTGCTCAGCTGCTAACTGGAAGGATGGCAGTGCCAGTCAGTCCACTCAGAGGCTACTGGGAAGAAAGGCTTGATAACAGACTTATGAAAACTCAGTCACTGAAAACCTAAGGGGTCAACAGGAGTTGAAACCAACTCAATGGCAGATGGTTTTTTTTGGGCTTTGGTTTTTTTTAAAGTCAGGCAGTGGTGTGCTGACAGTAAGATCAAGAGTCTGATTATGGACGTAGACAGCTAGGGAAGGGGGAAGATAAGCCCCCACAGGGAAAGAGAGACAAAGTCTAAGAGGCTGAACAGGTGAAAGGATCCCTGCAGAGATATCAGATCCTCCAAGCATGATGAGAGGAGCAGTTTGCAGAGACGGACAGGGAGCCCGGTGCTAATTTTGAGTAAGAAAGGGCAGTAACACTGAAGTCTGCAGATGACTACAGCCCAGGGGTAACACAGGACATCCTCTGGTGGCACAAGCTGGGACATTAGAAGAGGAACAAGAGGATGAAGGAAATTAAAACTGCCTCTAAGGAGGAGGGTCAGTGCTCTTCAATATCCTGTAAGATTCCTTCAAATAAACTAAAGATAAGATGCTATAGAAAAACTGAGTATACATACATATGAACATATGGTCTGGTGGGGGAAGGGGAGAAAGAAGGCAGGGTGAGGAAGTAAGAGGGTGGGAGAACAGAGAGAGGGTGGGAGGGAGGGAAGTGGGGGAGAAGGAAAGAGGAAAGAGAGCATTTGTGTGGCCAAAAAAATATAAATCTACAGTTATCATATTCTGACGTAAGTGCCCTCCCTCACACTACTTTCTTCACCTACAACATAAATCAAAATTTATCAGTAAGCTAGTATTCCTATATAATAAAATTTGAAGTGGATAAGAAATATTATTTCAATGCCCAAGATATGTAGCACATATACAATAAAAACTTAAGATTTGCTAATGATTATATTTTATACGAAAACTGATCCGAGGACTTTTATCATGTATCCCATTCACAGTATTGTTTCAAAAGATTGGCAGAGAAAACCTTAAAGTCTAACTATCCCCTGAATTCGACTTTAAACCAAATTGTTGTTTGGCTTAACAAGAAAAGAATGTCTGTCTATAGCATTGCGCTCTTTAAAAGAATTATCAATAGGAGATCAAACTAACAACAGCAAATAAAAAGGTTAGGTGAGAAACTGAGGACACAGTGACATTATGTTAATGATGGTGAAATAATTTGGAAAAGGATACTGGGAACAATATATCCTTGTT
>NW_006408642.1:1999601-2000442 GCF_000296735.1 Chrysochloris asiatica
TAGAAGTAAGGAGTTAAGGTTAGGGCTATATGTATTTTAATACAATAAGATTTTTAAAAGACTGATGGAAGATATTGTTGTTGTTGTGAAGTGCAGTCAAGTCTATTTTGACCCATAGTGACCCTGTAGAGGGTTTCCAGGAAGCAGCTGGTGGGTTTGAACCATCAACCTTGCGGTTCAAACTGACCTTACAGTCAAGTACATTATCCTTCAGTGCCATAAGATATTAAGAATTATAAAATAACATTACATGAGAGAGATGTAACAACCAGCAAACATTTATTTCCTTTTTATTTTACTTAGAAATCCAAATCATGGTACATTTTGTAGAAAAATATAAACACTACACAACCGTCGGACTTTTATAAATTAATGAGGCCAGGACTTAAGAACAAACACAACAAAATCCTCTTCCTCAACTCATTAATCAAGCAGCATTTTGAAAAGGGCACAAAAAATACAATAAACATTAGTTTAATACACATCATGAGTTCCCGAACATATTTTCTTAAAGTCCTAAATTCCTGTTTCCTAGGCCAACTCAATAGAGGCCTAAAAGAGATATAATATTCCACACAGTATCTCCCCAAAATGCTTCCACAGATACCTCACTGCTGTAACACAGAGAGGGAGGCAGGCAAGGCCATGCGCTTGTTTTGACTGCCTGGGCCAAACAGTCAGCGGGGCAGTCAGTCCTCTTTGGCCTAGGGCCTTTGAAAGCTAAGTAATGACTTAAAAGTTTTTGCTAAATTACTTCCAAACACTAGTCTTTTTAAAAAAAAAACATTAAGACCAAAATTTTGACTTGGGGAAGAAGGTTTACAAATGTTAGATTCTATAC
>NW_006408642.1:2000907-2010565 GCF_000296735.1 Chrysochloris asiatica
TTGGGGGTCTTCCTCTTTTTGTCTGATCCTCCACTTTAACAAGCACGATATCCAGGGGCTAGTCCCTCCTGATAACATGTCCTAAGTACATAAGACAAAGTTTTACCATCTTTTTTTCTAAGGTGCATTTTGGTTGTACTTCTTTCAACACAGATTTGTTTATTCTTCAGGCCGTCCATGGTACTTTTAATATCCTTCTCCAACATCTTAATTCAAATGCATCCATTTTTCATCTATGGTCTTCCTTGTTCATTGTCCAACTTTCACATGCATGTGCGGCGCTTGTCTGCTCAAGGACCCTTATGATGAGTGGAGTTCAGAGCAACTCTAACCTCTTATTCCCTACCCACCTTAATGAGGCCAACAGCTCGGAGAGAGGTGCGCTAGCAGGAAGCCCAAGAAAGATCCTGGCAACATCCTGACGCTACTGGATACAGTTGATAAAAATGGACTATCCTTGAAAATCTCAAATTAAGACCTATTTTTAAACTACATACCTGCCACAATGCAGTAGCTAGCTGCTACACCAGATACATTCCTGGTAGTAGTGAAAACATTTATTTATTTTTTTTAATCTCCAAATGGGCCAATATGTTACAGATGAATGGACTGCCTCCTCATCTCACCAGACAGAAGCAGAACAGAAAACCACAAGTGCTCGGGACTGGTTCACAGGTTCATGTTCTGTGGACTGGTTTCCCAAATATGTATAATAGCTGTGCAGTCTAAACTAAATTAAGAAGTTAACTTTCCAATAAGCTTAGGAAGGCATTATATAAGGAAAATCAAAAGCAATGCTTTTAAAGCAGTGAACACAAGAAGCTCATCTGCACTGTGACTTTCTAAGGATCTGTGGGGTATTGGATGAGTTGGCTGTTCATGACCTCAGTACGGCACTGGGATTTGGATAATTCTTTTGGCATCTCCTGGATAGATTATGAGTCAACTCAGAAGCAACAAACTCCTCAAAGCTTACAATACCACGTACAAGCATGTGAAGATGATTAAATCAAAATTCTGAATTTTATTTGGTAATTCTCACCCTTTCCTACTAAATTTCATTAGTGCCATCAACACTGAGCATAAGAAAGCTAAATTCACAGGTAAGGTCAAACACAGATAAGATAAGGAAAATAATGAAAGAATTCTGAGAACTGTTGATGACTTAACAAGGAAAATAGCATGAAAAGAGCCAAGAGGTCTTTTTCCCTTCATGTGGTTTAGTTCCCCGTTTGAAAGTACTGGAGACAAACACTACTAAAGCTATTTCTACTACATCAAATGACCTTTGAACCAAGAAGAGTATTTTTCATTCCCTAAAAGTGCCTACATTTAAAAAGATCCTACAGAACACATCTCCCTCCCTCTCCTCTTCTCCTCTCCCACCAAAGAGTAGGCTGACTCCTGAGAGACGGTGAGCTGGCCCTTCCTCGGGGTGGCCTCATCCCCTGTCTCAGAGCATGGCTACGCAAGTCCATAAAGACCTTAACGGTGGAGACATTCAGTATTCTTAGAAAACCTAAAAGGTCCTAAGTAAACGTAAGACAAATAAGGAAGAAATAAGGAACACAGGGCAAATATATTTATCCCCACACAAACCAACCTTGTGCCAAAGAATTCCAAGGTGAAGTGCAAGGTCCAAATCACTGTGTTCAGGCATCAGTATGTCAGTGCAATAGAATTATACAGGCAGAAGTATAATCATGCAAAAGTGAAGCCCATGACACCAAGTAAATTAAAGAAGGTTACAGATGAATTTTTAATAACATGCAAATTCATGCACGTGTTACCAGAATGATATACTTTCCAGAACTCCGGATCTGAGGCACCCAAACATCAACACATAAATGCGTTGCCTGAACGCAATACTTCATAACAGACAGGACCTACACTCCACATCTGTACTTTACAGGGTCTTACTCTGCCCTGTGATGAACCTTCTAGGAAACAACATACCCACTTATCAGTGGCAATCTTTTTTTATTCCATGCTAACAATAAAATTGAGAAGCCTACTTTATTTTAACTGCAGACCTCTATGGCATTTCTGAAATCTCAGTTGAGCGTTTATTATCAATATCTAAGTGAGACTGGAGATGCAGTGTGACAAATGTCTTAGCTTTCCCTTGTGGAGAGATCACCACTTTATCAACCACATAGACAGCCACTGTTCCAGACAAGGGAAAAGATAGTATCATTTATGAGTGATAATCTCAACATAAAGACCAAAGACTGAGTAAAAGATAGTATAATGATTTGGATTTCATTGCTACACTGTCACTCAAATAATTGTTTTAAATTAAATTGAGCTATAATTCAAGAAATGTCATTATAAAAATACACTGCACATGGCAGACAATATAAGTCAACAGAAACAATGGTAAAATAATCTTAAAACTCCAGTTGCATAAGTTTTATTACTTAAAATTTTATTTCAGGATTTTTAGTACCAAAATCTATTGAATAATTTCTATGGACTTATTTACCCTATTTGGGGGTCTTTCTAAACAAAGTACATTATCAGAAGAGAATGTATTTTTCTCCAAATGTCAAATTGTATTACAGTCAACAGATAAAAATACACAAAGGTCACTCCCTAGAGATGAATAAATACCAATAGGATTTTAAAATGACCACATCTTGACACAGTTCCACAGAACTGTAGAAACAGACACATTTTTATAAGGGATGTGAGAAACTGGGTGTTACTTACGAGAATAGTTCCATAACTGAAAAGGAACTCCTCTGTTACAACTTGAGGACGAAATACCTGTAAGATGAGAGTTACCAGAGATTAAATCTTGACAGCCAGGGACAATTTTAGCTCAAGAAAAAGAGAAGGAGAAAAATGAAAGCGTTTTGTTGGAGTTAAATCATTCTCAGTTCTAGTTTACAAAGAAAGGAGCCAGATTTATAGTCTTTTTATCCCTAGTAAAACAGTACCTGAGAAGTGACCAGGTGAAGCACAACAGGCATCAGAGGGAGACATATCTTCAGCTGCTTCACTTGCACTGTTGATGGGTGTTTACGACCAGAAACATTAGCCAAGGCGTTAAGAATGTCACCTGGGAAGCACACCCCAGAACACATATGAGGTTAAAGACATCAAATACGAGTACTTACATACCTTGGACAGCTAGGGTTGAGCTGCCCAGAACCTGACAAGATAAGGATAAAGAAAGATGTCTGAAACCGTGAGCAAGTGACAAATGCTACTATTTGTTGGACTGGACTTGTGCTTATGGATGCTGCTGCTCGAAATTCCAACCAGAATGGAAGGTTCTTCATATCAAGGAAGATGTTGTCTCCTCAGTGTATTTGGTTGACAGGAATTTTAGATGCTGGCTATCAAAAACAGGGGGCTATAAAGGCAGAATGGACTCGTGTTGTGGCAGTGTTGAGTGATGCACTGGACTGCAAAGTCAGTTTGAACTGCAAGGTCGGTAGTTCAAACTCACCAGCCTCTCCTTGGAAACCCTATAAAGGGTCGCTATGAGTCAGAACTGACTCCACGGCACTTAACAATAACAACAATTGGTGTCTACCAGATGTTGACACTGATGGGGATGCTGTGGAAATAAAAGAAATAGGTAGACTCTGTGACAATTTTTCACAAGTATTCACGTTATAACAATTGTGGACACTTAGGACAGAAGGTGATAGGCTTCATTTTTGTTGTTGTTGTTAAGTGCTATTGAGTTGGTTCTGACTCATAGCAACCATGTATAGGGTTTCCAAAGAGCAACTGGTGGGTTTGAACTGCCAACCTAGGAGTTCAATCCAACCTTGCCGTTGAGTGGTTATCCTACAGCACCACACCAGGACTCCACTTTTGGATATACATTATCAATTAACTTGGCCTCTCACCTAGAAATTTAAAACAGAACTCATAAATGGTTACGGTAAAGTAGTGATTTTAGACATGATTTTTTTTCCTTTTTCTTTTTTCTTAATATATTTTCCAAATATCAACTATGAACACTTAGTCACTTTTGTAAGCAGGAAAGAAAATCATTGAAAAAATGCTAACTTTGTGAAAAACAGAATAGAAAAGTGATCAATTCGCAAAACTCTTCCTCAAATGTTCGTTGGGAAGAAAACTTGTTTTGTAGAGTTCTGTGGAATTTTATCATTTATATCATAAGACAGAATGCATCTGATAATAAAGAACTCAACAACTACCAATTGACTAGATCATAACCTTTAGGTTCGAGTTAAAAAATGGACACAATCTAAAACAAACTTTGACATGCTCATTCTATTTTCAGGCATTTTGTTCTTGCTGTTGTTAAGTGCCATAGCATCAGCTCTGACTCATAGTGACACTGTATAGGGTACCTAAGGAGCGGCTGGTGAGTTTGAACCACCAACCTTGCAGATCAAACTGACCTTGTGGTCAAGTGCTTATCCTAAAGCACCACAAACAAATCAACCTCCAAAGAATTAGCATAGAGCAAAGGGTACTACAAATTGGCCCTGAAAATCTTTTCATTCTGTTGTATTCATTGTCTGAATTTCTGAAATCTAAGTATATTTTACTATAATGCCTTGAATCAAATTTAACATGTTAAATATCTCTGGTTTATAGCTACATCTGCTGGAAAAACATGGAATGGGATTTAAGGCAAATATACATACTCTTTAGATGATGCAAACAACAATCAAATAAGGATTTTTAAGATGTAACTAATATCCTTTGATATGTTTATGCTGAAGACAGTTTTTCAAACTAAAGAAGTTTTTACACTTAAAACTAACATCAAAATTATTTAACAGTACATGTTAATGTCTTTGCATTTTAAGATTCTTTTCAGAATAAATACATTTGTGGTTCAAATTTGGAGAGAAAAAAAAAATTCCTTCAGAATTAGGCAGAGAGAAATCTTTGGGAGAAAATACTGAAAATAATAGTGAAGATACCATTGTGAGCAATTAAAACAGCGTGTCACTGTAACTTGTAACCTGCTCTCTTCCTCACTTATTTCACTGATGAGAAGTAATTCTGAAGACAGAGCAGGTAAATTTGCATCTTGAAGCCACATTGTTACTGAACTTGCCTGCAACAACAGACAAGGAAGGAAAGAAAACAAGTGCAGTGATGTTGCAGAAAAGCAAGTAGCCATGAGGCCTGCGGAAGAGCCTCCAATTTACCCAGGATGCGTGGCAGTTCCTGCACAATGTGATGGATGAGGAGATCCAGGCACTTGGATAGGTATTCATTGCCGCTCTGCTGCTCCTTGCCTGGAGTGGTCTTTCTGCTGTCTCTCTCGATGTACATCACCAGTCTACATACAGGAAAGTGCAAAAGATTACTTCTCATGATAAAACAGATGATCACAACAGTCTGAAAATGCCGCCAAGCCAAATGTTTCCAGAGGGCACAGTCCCAATCATGGTGACATTCTGATTTGCAGCAACTTGTCAGAAACAGATTTTTGCCTTAGAAAAATCTACATGTTTATGCACAAAGAAAAGAAGGCAACTTTGAATCACTCTGCCAACGTGCTGTGAAACAATGCCCTGATTTCATTTGCCTTTAGCCAATGAAAAGAAACATTTTCCAGATACGAAATCAAAGGCCAGCAAAGGTGTCTGGTCAGAAGATGGCTCTTGCTGTTTAAAACATTTATACTCAGACCACAAGCTAACTGTACTTTTGTTGGTAATTAGTATTAAACTTGCTTGGAACCTCAGGCGATTCACATAGATTCTGCTTCTTTCAGTAAAATGTACAAATAAATCCAAACAAAAAGTTTCACTATAACATCGGGTTATGGACATAGCAGACATTATCTAAAAATCTGGATTTTACATGTCCCTTTGTCTACTAGTTAAATAATATCTGCCTTTTAAAACAAACTTATTTTGTCTTCAAACCACTGGTATTCATTAAACATCAACCTCTAACTGTTTATAATTCAGAAGTAAGAAATATACTGGACCATAGTGGTTATGAATTGGGCTGCGAACCTCAGGGTCAGCAGTTCGAAACTACCAGCAGTTCTGCAGGAGAAAGATGAGCCTTGCTGCTCCCATAAAGATTTACAGCCTTGGAAATCCTGTATAGGGTCGCTATGAGTCGGAACCAACTCCACGGCACATAACAACAACATCACCCTAGATTCTGAGGGTGTGGGTGAAAACTTTTGGGCCTTCTCCACATATATTGATGAACAACCACCAACCAGTCATCTTCCCAAGATCCCATTCCCTGATCTCCCTAAAGGACACTGAGTACATTGAGCTCATTATGCAAAAAGTCCCTTCACAGGAGACTCGCTGTTTGCCATCACCCATCTCTCCAGGTTGGTAGAACTCACTTAGCCCAGCTAAGTTTTTATTTCTCAAAGAGAACTTCCATTCAACTGCCACTGTAACTGCAAAGAAGTGGGTCTGCACATAATACGCATACGTACATAATACACATACATACATAATACACATATGTACATAATACATATACAAACAAGTAGATCAGCACATAAAACAAATACACATAAATACAAACAAGTGGGTCTGCACATAATACACATAGATAACACACATATGACACCTAACACTGTTGTTAAGCGTCATTGAGTTGGGTCCGACTCATAGTGACCCTGTATGGGGTTTCCTAGGAGCAGCTGGTGAATTGGTACTGCAGACCTTGCAGTTCAAAACAACTTTGCAGTCCCTCGCATTAACTCACAGTACTACACCAAGACTCCCTTCATATACATATACCACTGTACTGGAATCTTAACACTTAGCGTTCATGTGGCTCTCTTGATTTATTCATTTATTTGCCTTTTTGTTTACTATTATTTGGAATCTTCCTATTGAAAGTTTAAGGAGTGCTGGTGGTACTGTAGAATAAGCATTGGATTGCTAACTAGAAGGTCAACAGTTCTAACTCACCAGCTTCTCCGTGGAACAAAAGATATGACTATCTGTTCCCTGTACAGATTTACCACCTCAGAAGCTCTACACAGGGTCACTATGAATCACAATGGACTCCATAGCAGTAAGATAGGTTTGGGAATACTGAAAGCATGAGGATGGAACCCAATCAGCAGTTCTCATCAGCCAGTTAGCGGCTTTCGTTCTAGTCACTCAGTACAGTTCTAACCATACTCTAACAAATACATGACACGGGTCAAAATGCAAGAGAATGTTGATGAATCAATAGTGGTGCTGTATCCTTTGTTTGGTTGATGATGCATGGAGGGGATTGTAACCATGGCAATGAAACGATATACAATAGAATGAATGTAAAACTAATGTTCTCCCATGTAAACTATCACATAATTCACAATAAATAAAAAACGAAAAAAAAAAAAAAAAGTGGCGCTGTAGGGTAAACACTGGACTGCAGTGTCGGTTTGAACCACAAAGTCAGCAGTTCAAATCCACCAGCCATTCCTCAGAAACCCTATACAGGGCTGCTACAAGTCAGAATCAACTCAACAGCAATTAACAGCAAGAACAATACAAATATATCACTGTTACTTGAAAAGAACTCATGAGCAAATACCTTCCGGACAATAAGCAAGTAAGAGAAGAATGAGATCCTACCATTTCATAAGTAAAATCACAAACTTCCAGCTATGTAAGATATGATGAAAGGACTGAGAGCAGACCACCAGCCAGTCAGCCTAGAGGCACAGCGTGCAACTCAAATCTCACCCACTATCACCTTGGCAAGAGAATGGCAACAACTCTAAGAATCTTTTGATTTGTTGGCACCTGTTCAGTCTAATCTCAGGCACAGAACCAGGAACTACCAGGGACATGGGAACCCATCTTCCTTTCCTACTTTCCTAGAGGGGCTACGTGCCTTCTCGCTGTCCAGTATCACCATAACGTTTCCAAGTTTACAGCTTACTTACTGCATTCAATTGCATCCCATCCAACAAAAGTATTTCATAATCTGCACTTTGCCTGCTCAAGTACTGTCACTGTGACAGTTCCTCCATTTCCTGGGGACTTCCACTAATTGACTACACGACATCTTCTCCAAATCCTGTCTTTTATCACTTCCTTCTGTCCTGCATTCTATCCTACCATCACCATCCATCATTTGATTATATTCTTGGCCTCATTATTTTTCTCCCTTGCACTCTAGCAAAATGAACTCTGGACAAATTCAATGATTTCCTTTCTGAATGCTTGTAAAGAAGACTGCTTAAGCCAGGTTCACATGGGGCTAATCCAGACGTTGCAAGGGGATTTCCAAAAGTTCATGGCAAAATGGAATAAAGAGACACTGGAATTTTGAACCTTGCTTGTGTATATATATGCAAGATACCAATATCAGATGGCCCAGAGCATGTCCAGCAATCTAACTATTTCTTTGGTGAATTTATCCTCACAGCTTAAATGGTTATTTCAAACTTTTCTTCTCCAAAGAAGAGCGATAAGACCTAAAGAGGCTTGGAATCAATTAGTCTGATGGACTAACGGAACATGTGAACATCAGTAGCCATGACTCTGAGATAAGAAGTAGACAGTGCCCGGCCACCACTACCCAAATGTTCAGAAAAAGAGCACATTAGAGGGTCCTGAACGGAGCGGGAGAAAATGTGAAACAAAACTCAAAATTAGAAAAAACACAAAACAAAAAAGACCAGGTTGACTGGTCAAAAAGAGATCGGAGGGCTTTATCAAGCATCTTCCCCCGCGGTAGCCTCCTCATTCTCTCTGCTCTTCAGCGTTAGCTGTTACTGAGGCTGTTCAATTTTTAAATTCCCAGGATCCAAATTCACTGCCATGTCTTATGAAGAAGGGAAACTCTTTTTGGGAGGTCTCAATTTCAACACCGATGAGCAGGCTGGAATACCATTTCAGCAGCTTTGGACCGATTTCTGAGGTGGTGGTAGTGAAGGACCGAGAGACTCAGTGATCCCGGGGTTTTGGCTTTATCACCTTTACCAATCCAGAGTATGCTTCAGATGCCACGCGAGCCATGAATGAAGAGTCCCTGGATGGTCGCCAGATCCGTGTGGATCATGCAGGCAAATCAGCCCGGGGAACCAGAGGGAGTGCTTTAGGTGCTCATGGGCGTGGTGTGGTCGCAGCTACTCTAGAGGAGGTGGGGACCAGGGCTAAGGGAGCAGCAGGTATGACAGTCAACCTGGAGGATACGGATATGGATCTGGAAGGTCCAGAGATTATAGTGGCAGAAACCAGGGTGGTTATGACCGCTATTCTGGAGGAAATTACAGAGATAATTACGACAACTGAAATGAGGCATGCACATATGATATATACAAGGAATAAAAATTCTTCTGATCCAGGATCATCCTTACGATGGCTGTATTTATAAAAGGTTTTCAGAGCTGCAGTGAAACATCTTTGTTTTAGTAGAGCAATCTCTATTTTTTAATTAAGCTCCCAAGGTAGCCTGTTAAAGATCTTTTAGTAAACCCCATGTGTTTTTAGAACTTTTTTCTCCCATTTAAGACAAATTCTGCGACGTTTGTAGAGTCTAGGTATTTTTCCTTTTACCAGTTTTTAGTTTGAACACTCAGGATTATCCTGGCAAAAAACTTCAGCCAGGCTGGTTTTCTTTTTTGTTTTTGTTTTAATTGAGTATCTAAGGAGCTCTGGTAGCGTAGTGGTTACGAATCGGGCTGCGAACCTTAAGGTCAGCAGTTCGAAACTACCAGCCGCTCCGC
>NW_006408642.1:2014680-2017586 GCF_000296735.1 Chrysochloris asiatica
TAGTCTCTTCAAAAGATGGTGCTGGCAGAACTGGAAAACGATATGCAAAAGACTGAAACAAGACCTTCACCTCACACCTTATACAAAAACCAACTCAACATGGATTAAAGACCTAAATGTGAATGCCAGAGTTATGAAGGCCACCAATGAAAAAAAAATCAGGACAAATGTGAGGGCACTAATTCAGGGAATACACAGACTATAAAAAGTTTAATTTTTTTTTTCTCTTCTTCAAACTCCCAAGCTTATACCCTCTCCTGAGACTCTCAATTACCTTGTAACCCTTTACAGAAAAAACAGAACTCATCATACAGAAATGGCTTTATTTCTAAATCTCAACATGGGCATCTGCTGACATCTGTACCCATCTTAGCTTCCTTTCCTTTTTTTCACAACAGTGGACTCATTCTTTCTCCAATCTATGCTTTGAATCCCATTCCCTTCCACTTTCTCAGGACCTTAAAACTGGCAACGATGTATTTTCCCATTTACATATTCCTTCTCTCTCATTCATTCTCTCCCATTTAACAGCCTACACACACCTCTCAGGCTTTTCTGGCAAATGCCCTCCCACCTGCCTTCTCCCCTTCTCTAGCCTCTTCAAAGAGAAACTGAAATTTACTGTTTTCACTGTTCCTTTAACCTGTTCTTCACCCCAGTATAAGCTGGCTTTCACTCCTATCATTGTCGTGAAGGTCACTGATTACTTGCACAACATCAAATCCAATGGACATTTTTCTGCTTTCACTGATACTGACAACCGCAAGCATTTAATACTGTTGCTACTTCTCCATTTCCTTGGCTACCATGACACCATACTCTCCTACGTTTTCTTCTCTAGTTTCTCTGGTTGCTCCATTGGGTATATTGCTAGTTCATCTAAATGCTCAAATTTATCAAGACTTAGAGCTCTTCTCTTTTACCCATTTTCTATTTAGTCTAGCTCGTTGCTACCACTCATTTACATAGATGTCTTCCAAATGTATACCCACAGCCCAATTTCCATCTGCAAGTTGTTTCTGGTTGCCATTTAGTCAATTCTGATACACGACTACCCCATTTGTGAGCGGCACAACTGATGAAGCTCTTGACTACTAGCGAAACTGCTGGCAGTTCAAATCCACTCAGAGGAGGCTCAAAAGACTGGTTTGGCAATCTGCTTCTGAAAGATCACCATCTCTAAGCTACACACATTTCAACTGACAACTGACTTGACTCTATTTTTGTTTCTCTTAAAGCACTTAAATGCTGCAGATCAAAAATAAGCATCAACATCCTACAAAATCTGGCTATCTTTCAGAGTACAACATTTCACTGAATAGCATCACTCTCTACCACAAAACACAAACCCAAAACTTACAAGTCATTTTTGTTGTTGTTGTTAAGTGCCTTTGAGTCGGTTCTGACTCATAGCGACCCTGTAACAGGGTTTCCGAGGCTGTAAATCTTTATGGGAGCAGAAAGTCTCATCTTTCTCCCGCGGAACAGCTGGTAGTTTCAAACTGCTGACCATAAGGTTCACAGCCTGATTTGTAACCACTACGCCACCAGAGCTCCTTAGAAGTCATCTTTAACATTTCCTTTTTCTTTCACCTTCAACTAAATCATTACATGCTTTTTCTTGAACTCTTTCCCTTCTTGGCTCCCAATCAAGCACGAGCTACCATAATTCCTTCTGCTAGACTACTATGATGTTGCTGTTGTTGTTAGGTGTTGGCCGTCAGTTCCAACCGATAGCAAAGCTATATAAGGTTTTCTAGAGGGGCTGGGGGGCTTGAACGGCTAACCTTGCAGTTAGTAGTGGAATGCTTATCCTACAGTGCCACCAAGGCTCAGGCAAGTACAGCAGTCTCACAAATAGTCTGTCTGCCTCCACTCTGTCATTCTAACCCTCATACACCTGTATCTACCACGCTCTTCTCTATTTAGTAGCTCCTCTGACAGAAACAATTCAATGACATTCCATTATACTTAACATTTCTTCTTGTTAAGTGCTATTGAGGTGCTTCCAACTCATAATGACTCTAAGGAGCAGCTGGCGGATCTGAACTGCCAACCTTGTGGTTTGCAGCCTAGTGCTGATCATACAGCGCAACACCAGGAGTCAAGTACCTAACATGGGCATTCTTAAAATGCGTGACCTACGAGAACTGGCTCTCACTACCTCTCTAGACTCACCTTGCTGGCTTTCTGCTATTTCACAGGGTCCTCCATTCAGTCCCGGAAACTCACTACGCTCCCCAAGCAGCAAGTTATTGCTTCTGACCAACTGGCTCTCCTCTCCCCTCGATAACGAATTTCTGTACATTTTATAATTCACTTCCGTATCCACTGATTTCCTTACCGTCCTCTCTATGATACTATCTCATAGCACAGCATACTTCAAGGTATCCATTGTTACTGTTGTTAAGTGCCATTAAGTCAGTTCTAACTCACAGTGAGGCTGTATTGGGTTTCAGAGGAGCAGCCGACCATGCACTCTAAAACAACCTTGCAGTCCAGTGCTTATCATACAGGACTCCTTAAGGCACTTGGTAGTGGTGGTCATGTGCCATGAAATCAGTTCCAACTGACAGCAACCCTGTAATAGGGTTTCTGAGGCTGTAAATTTTTATGGGAGCAGAAAGCCTCATCTTTCTTGGAACAGCTGGTTGTTTCAAACTGTTGACCTTAGGGTTGTCAGCCAGAATTGCAACCACTATTCTACTAGAGCTCCTTCCTTAAGGTACTTATTCAACTACAACTTTATATTTTTGATAAGAACAAAGACTGTATTTACTTTTGCTATCCACAGCATATTTCACTTAGTGCACAGTTCCTAACACCAAATAAGTACTCACTCTGGTCAGTACAAGGTCAGCAGTTCGAAACTATCAGCTGTTCCGCAGGGGAAAGATGAGGCTTTC
>NW_006408642.1:2018336-2028510 GCF_000296735.1 Chrysochloris asiatica
GGTTCAAACCAACTTTGCAGTCCAGTGCATTAATCCACAGTGCCACACCAGGACTCCTTGCTGTTGTATTACATACATTTAAAAGACAAAGACTACATGGGGCAAAAAAATCACAATCAAAGTCAAAAGTCAAATACCAAACTGGGGGGAGATCTTTCTAATTCATGTCACAAAAAGGGAATGTATGTATGTGCATGGATATGTGTGCGCCTTCCAGATGCTGGTCAGAGAAAGATTCACAAACCAAGACAAAAGATGAACAAGGAAAAGGCAGCACAGAAGGAAATGTTACAAACAAAAAGATGATTCATTTTGCTACTAAGAAAATATACAATGAAGTTTAATCTTTTTATCACTGAGACAGCCAATAATCTGAAAATTTGATAATAAAGTCTGCCATCAAGACTCTGAGGATACTGATGGTGCTGTTGAGGTGCTATCAAATCGGTGCAGACTCACACGGATCCTATACACAACAGTGCCCGATCCTGCGCCATCCTCACACACAATTGTTATGCTTGAGCCCAAGGCTGCTGTTTACTGTGCCAATTCATCTCAGTGGCAGTCTTCTGCTTTTCCACGGACCCACCACACCCTAGCCACCATTTGCTGTTTTCTGTTGTTGTTTTTTAAACTTTGTTATCAATGCTGGAGTAAGATGCTATTTCATTGTTGTTTTATTTGGATCTCTCTATGGAATCCTGGTGTGGCATTGTGGGATAATGCACTGGACTGCAAGGTCAACAGTTCAAATTCACCAGCTGCTCCTAGGAAACCCTGTAGGATTGCTATGAGTCAGAACTGACTCCAAGGCACTTAACAACACAACACTGGTTAGTGATGTTGAGCATTTCTTGATACGTTTGTTGGCCCCTGACTGTCTTTAGTGAAGTGTCTGTTCATGTACTCTCCTCATTTTCATACTGGATTATCTGTCTTCTTATTGAGATGGGGATGTGGTCTATCAATTTTAAAGAGTAGTCCCTTGTCTGATACATCATTGCCAAAAAAATTTTCCCAGTCTGTTGGTTCTCTTTTTACTCTTTTGGGGAAATCTCTTGATACCCCTAAGTGTCTAATTTTAAGGAGGCCCCAGTCATCTGTTTTGTCTTTTGCTGTTTGTGTGTTATCAGTTCTGTTTGATAGTACCTTTTATGCCATGTTGATCTTGTATCTTGCCACTTTACTGAATCTATCAATGAGTGTCAATAATTTTCTTGCTGAATCTTTTGGAGTGAGTGCCTTCTGTGCCATATCACTTTCTTGAAAGATTTCAATTTTTATTCCATCAATTCCTGGTGCCTTGTTCTTTGCCAATTTCTTCAATGCATCTTGGACTTCCTCCTTCAGTATCACTGACTCGAACATCAACTATTTCCTGTTGGTGCGGTGACTCTGTGTATTCCTTCCATCTTCCAGCTTCTTTTGATGCTTTCTGCATCATTCAATAATTTGCCCAAAGAATCCATTAATAACGAAAGCCGAGGCTTGAATTTTTATTTCAGTTCCCCCTGCTTGAGAAATGCTAAGCGTGTTCTTCCTTTTTGGTCTTTTGACTCTAGATCTTTGCATATTTTGTTGTAAAATTTGACTTCATCTTCTCAAGTATCACAGTCAACTCTACTTTGAGAAGGCAGCTCTTACCCAGTCGCATTTTGAGTGCCTTCCACCAACCTGAGGGGCTCATTTTCTGGCACTGTATCTGCCAGCATTTCTCTGCTATTCATAAGGTTTTCAGTGACTACATATTCGGAAGTAGTTCGTGACTCTATCTTCCTAGTCTTTCTTTGTCTGGAAACTCATCTGCAACTTGTTCACCATGGGTGACCCTGCTGTTATTTAAAATACCTGTGGCATAGCTTCCAGAATCACACCAATTCACAAGCCACCACAGTAGGACAAACTGAGAGACAAGTATCTGCAAGCTGACACTTGAGTTTCTTCCTTCAGTTCTTTCAGCTTGAGACATACGGCTGAATATGTTTTTCTCTTTGGATTTTCTAGTTCCAGACCTTTGCACATTTCATTGTAATACAGAAATATAAACAGAAATTTGAATTTTCTATTCAGCTATTTTACTTCTTTTCTTCCACTTGCTTTAGCTTTTCTGTGCTCAAGAACAAGTGTCAGACTTTCTTCTGATACCATTGTTCTCTCTCCTTTCTTTCCTGTTTTTCTAGTGACATTTTGTTTTCTTCACATATGATATCTTGATGTTATTCCACAACTGTTCCAGTCTTCAATCATTACTATCTAATGCATCAAATCTGTTCTTCAGACAGTCTTTAAATTCAGGTGGGACATATTCGAGGTCATATTTAGGTTCTCATAGATTTGTTTTAATTTTCTTAGGCTTCAGCATGCACTTGTTTATGAGCAATTGATGGTCTGTTGAACAGCCATCCCCAGACCTTGTTTTGGCTGATAATATGGAGCTTTTCCACTGTCTCTTCCCACAGATATAGACAATCTGATGCCTATTTATTCCATCTGGTGAGGTCCATATATATAGCTATGTCTCACATTGTTTTAAAAAGGTATTTGCAATGAATAAGTTATTGTTCTGGTGAAATTCTACCATGCAATCTCCAGCATCATTTCTATCACCAAGGACGTAATTTCCAACTACTGAACCTATGCTTGAGGCCATTGCTGCCGCCACTGTGTCAGTCCATCTCATGGATGGTCTTTCTCTCTTTCTCTACCAAGTATTATTTTCTTTTGAGAAGATGAAAGCCTTGGAAACCCTATGGGATAGTCCTGCTCTGTCCTATAGAGATATTCATGGAGTCCTGGTGTGGCTGCTGACAACTTCAAAGTTTCCTTGATTCATAGTCCATATATTCTGTGTTCCGATTATTACTGTACATTAACAGCTGTTTCT
Source organism: Chrysochloris asiatica (assembly GCF_000296735.1). Classification (NCBI taxonomy): domain Eukaryota; kingdom Metazoa; phylum Chordata; class Mammalia; order Afrosoricida; family Chrysochloridae; genus Chrysochloris; species Chrysochloris asiatica. Next base: position 2,021,221 of record NW_006408642.1, read on the forward strand.
CATTTTGAGTTGTGCCCCACCAACAAATGAAGGTCCTGCCAGCTTTGTTCCATTCACGTCACTACAGTAAAATCTGTTTTGAGGAGGCAGCTTCTCCCAATCCTATTGTGAGTGCCTTCTAACCTGAGGAGCTTATCTTCAGGCACTAACTCTGACAGTATTCTGCTTTCATCTTGAGGCACTATATCTGATAATGTTCCACTACTGTTCATAGGTGTTCAGTGGCTAAACCTCTGGAAGTAGTCCTTCTCGCCTTCTCTCTAGTCTTAGTCTGGAAGCCCCACTGAAATGTGTTTCAAATATCAGTGGAATACAAGCAATACAGCAACACACAAGCACCATAGTAATGACACACTGACTGGTAAGTGAGGGTTTCCCAAAGTTGCTCTCACAACTTACTCCCCCAACAGTGTCTGAGTTCTCTATGAGTTATAGCTTCACCAACACTTAGTAGTATCAGACTTCTGAATATCTACTTATCTGTGAGGTTTTAAAATATCTCATAATCTTTAACTTTTCAGCCTAGGAGCGGAGGACCCTGGGACCATCGATGGAGAAGAGCAAAGAACGGAATCCTACCCAGAGAGGCGGTGGGGCCTGAGATGGAGGCAGAGAAGATGACGTCAAGAGATGGTGTGGCTGGGGACTCGGGATCAGGAGATGGAAAGGGGCTGAGGACTGTGGTGGGGGCGGAGGGATTGGTGCAGGCTTACAGGATACACCCCTTGGTTGGATGAGGATGGTAACTATGCCAATGAAGTGATGGATGATGGAATGAATGTAAAGCTGATGTTCTCCCATGTAGACTATCACACAATTCACAACAAAAAACTCATAATCTTAATTTGTATTTCCACACTCAAATCTTTTAAATGTTCACAACAAGTATTTTCATACTTCTGTACTGCACATTTCCTCTTTGGTGCAACGCCTTTTACTCATTCTCCCATTAGATGGCTGATCTTTTGTTACTGATTTGTAAGAATTATTCATTCGGCTTGGCTCTTTTCCTGTCCCCTGTTCTTCCTGCTTCACTTTTCGTTCCTCTTTCTTCTTCTTTTTTTTTCCTTCTCTTTTTTTATCTTTCACACTGAAGTTTTCCATCCATTGGAAATTTATTCATGTGTATTGAGGTAGAAAATCAATTTCATTACTCTTCCAAATGGATAGCCACTTGGCTGGTACTATTTACTGAAAAAGTACTTGCAAAACTTAGGGTAAAGGAAGAAGCTAAAATAACAAATAATTGCAAAATCTGATTAAAAACCGATTTCACAGTACACAGGAGGCAAAGTTATGAAACCTTCTTAGACATCACCAAGTTTCCTAAAGCAAGGAGACTCACTGGGCCTGGACAATCAGGACCATAATCTCAGGGCGTACCTTGGTCAACTGGCATAGCATAGTCCACAAATTCAATGTTCTACATCCTACTTGGGTGAGCAGTGACTGAAATCTTAAAAGCTTAAGAGGGGCCATCTAAGTACAACTATTGGTCTCTTCCTGTCCAGATGTGCAACTCCACTCACCCAAAAGAAAAGTGATGGAAATTAAAGACACTTGAAAATAATTAGTGGGAGACTATAAGGATCAAACTGAAAAATAAAAAAAAAGACCAGGCTTACTGGCAAGATAGAGACCGGTGGAATTGAGACTATGGCCCCCGGTCACTCTTCATACCTGGAAGTAATCTCATCATAATGGTTCAATTTTCAGCCAAGCAATAGATGGGTATATAGGAGAGCCAACACTAGCAAGGAATGCACACAAAAGAATAGTCATTCTAGATGAAAAGCGTAGCATTTACCTAAGGAGTTCAGAAGGGCTGGGAAAGAAGGAGAAATGGAAACAGGAAACACAGGGAGTGATGTAAGTGATGTTACATCAAAGGGATTACAATCATTGAGATGAAACAAACTATACAATTTGTTGAAAGTAAAACTAATGATCTGTTCTGTAAAACATTATTCAATGAACAATGAAAATTGTTTTTGTTTTTTTTTTAAAAGGCAATTTGGTTACTAAGTATCTCCTTCCATCCAGTAAATCCAGTCTTTCTCCCAGGCTAAAGAATGGAGATTTAATGTGTATAGAAAATGCAACGGGGAATCAAGACTGAGAGAACACAAAAGCATTTGAAGAGAGCACTACAAAAAGCTGAAAATAGGAATAGTGAAATAGTGAATTTCTGTATAGCGAGCAGTGAGATGTCCAATTCCATTCACCCAGAAGACTCCCTGAACTCTGACAACCAGATTCCTTCCTTCCAATAGGCGATAGTAAGACTCATCCTTGATGAAATGGAAACAAGAAACACAGGGAGGAAGTCAGAAAAATGATGTTACATTAAAGGGATTATGATTACTGAGATGAAACAAAGCATATGATAGGTTCAACATAAAACTGATGGTCTGTTCTGAAAACCTTTACTCAATTCACAATAAAAAGATATTTTAAAAAGATCTAAGAAAAACAGGTTAAATATACTGATGCCAATGTGCACAGAAAAATTTAAAGCATCCATATAGATCACATTAGAACAAAGCTCAAGGTCAATAAAACTCACTTATGCATTCAGAACTTTCAAAACAGGTTATCATTTTTCTCAACTCTGAGACATAAAGTGACCAAGCATTACAAGGTATCAGTGTGCCCAGCATTATGCTTCTGATACCCACGCTTTTTTTTTTTCCAGTGTAGTGTAGCAGTCTACTATACAAATATTTATTTATTCAATTAACTATTTGTGAATATTTGGGTTGTTTTCAGTTTATAAATAATGTAACTAAAAATATTTTATGCAAGACACATGCAAACAATTCTATTAGATATATAGTTAGGAATGGAACTGCTGATTCACAAGACATACCTAAATTCCATTAATAAAAAAAAACGCTCATCAGTTTACCAATGTGGTTTTTATATCAAACGAGCTTCAACAGGCATGTGTAAGAATTCCAGTTGTTCCGTTTCCTTGCCAAAACTTAATTATCAGGGTTTTAATAGCAGCCATTCTGGAGGGTATATATTGGTGTTTGTAGTTATTAAACGTCATTTCCTTAAAGATTATGATGTTAAATACCTTTTCCCATATTAACTGGTCCTTTGTAGAATGTAACTTTTGTGAAGCCACTGCTCAGTTGTGCACTAGTTTGCCTACTGGGTTTCTTCTACTTTTTTCTCATTGATACACCAATTCTTCATATAATCTGAATAAGACCTCATTTTTAATTACGTATGTGGGAAATAACTTCTATATTATGGTTTGAAATTTTTACTCTCTTAATGATGTCTTGGAGTCCTGGTGTGGCGCTGTGGGTTAATGACTCAGACCGCAAAGACGTTTGAACGGCAAGGTCGGCTGTTCAAGCTCACCAGCTGCTCCTCGGAAACCCTATACAGGGTCGCTATGGGTCGGAACCGACTCTACGGCACATAACAACAACAACATTTATCAAAAGACATCATTGTTGTTGTTGTTTTTATTAAGTGCCATCGAGTCGTTTTCAACCCATAGCTACCCCACATAGGGTTTCCGAGGAGCAGTTGGTGAGCTTGAACCGCCAACCTTGCTGTTCAAATGGCTTTGCGGTCTGACTCATTAACCCACAGTGCCACACCAGGACTCCATGAATGTCTCTATAGGACAAATCTAAACTATCCCATAGGGTTTCCAAGGCTTTCATCTTCTCAAAAGAAAATCATACTTGAAAAAGAAAGAGAGAAAGACCCTCAATGAGATGGACACACAGAGACTGCAGCAACAGGCTTGAGCACAGGAATGATTGTGGGGGGGGGTGGAGGACCAGGCAGAGTTTCCTTCTGGTCTAACTAGGGGCACTATGAAACACACTAAATGTCACCTAACACTACCAACAACAAACAAACAACAATTCTTTCTTAAGCTAGGTCCTGGTATAAGATCAGCACTGAGCTACTCACCATAAGGTTGGTGATTCAAACCCACGGGTTGCTCCTTGGAAACCCTATACAGGGTCGCTAGGATTCGGATGACTCAATTGCACTAACAACAACAACAATCTGCTATTAATCTCATCGATAGCTCTGGTAGCACGGTGGTTATGAATCGGGCTACAAACCTCACAGTCAGCAGTTTGAAACTACCAGTTGTTCAGCGGAAGAAAGATGAGGCTTTCTGCTCCTGTAAAGATTTACAGCCTTGGAAACCCTGTAAAGGGTCACTATGGGTCAGAATCGACTCCACAGCACATAGCAACAAAAACATTACATCTTTACTTTGAGTTGTTGTATTTTTCAGATCTAGAATATCATTCAGTTTTGTTTGTTTATAAAGTTCTAGTTCTTTACCAAAATTCTCGATCATTCTATTTCCTGGAATATATTAAGCAGTTACTTTAAGTCTACATCTCTTAAATCTGTTGTCTGAATCTCCTGTGGATAGAGCCTTTTGTCTTACTTTTTGTTTGTTTGTTTGTTTTGTATTGAATCGTAACACCTTGTCTTTTCATAAGCCTGATTTTTTTTATTCATTTTGGTTCATTTCAAACTTTATAAATAAAAACACTGGAAACATACTTTAAAGCCTATATTTATGCTATTCCAAAAGGGCTTTTATTTGCTTCTGGAAAGCAAGTGGGTATCAGTAAACCTGGAGCATCTTAATCCAATCAGAAGTGTGATGCTGTGGTTGTTCATTGCCATGGCATTAATTCCAACTCATGGCAACCCTGTTACTAAATATTAGTTACTAAAAAAAATAGGGTTTCCAAGGAGTGGCTGGTGGGTTTGGACCACCGACTTTGTGGTTAGTAATCCAATGTTTATCCTGGAGTGCCACAACAGGACACCAATCATGGATTAGATCATTAAAAAATGGGCTTCCTTCCTAGTTACAAAATATCCTACATATAAATAACAAGTATCACAAAACAAAATATAGAACATAATTTTTTAGTACTCAGAAAATCAAAAGTTTAGAATATAAAAAATAAAATCTACATTTCTGTATGAGGAATGAATTTTTCTCCAAAATTTAAACTACCTACTACAAAGGAGCTTTGGTAGCATAGTGGTTACGAATCAAGATGCTAACCTGAAGGTCAGCAATTCAAAACTACCAGCGGTTCCGCGGGAGAAAGATGAGGCGTTCTGCTCCCATATTTACAGCCTTGGAAACCCTGTGCAAGGTCACTATGAGTCGGAACCGACCCAACGGTACTTAACAAGAACAACTACAAAGCTGAACAATACCTAAACCCACTGCTATCTAGTTGGTTCCTATTCATTGTTGTTGTTAGGTGCCATCGAACTGGTACCGACTCATAGCGACCCTATGCACAACAGAACAAAATACTGCCTGATCCTAGATCAACCACACAATTGTTGCCACATTAGAGCCCATTGATTCAGCCACTTTGCCAATCCAGCTCGCTGGGATCTTCCTCTTTTTCTCTGACCTTACTAAACATGATATCCTTCTCCAGTGACTGGACCCTCCTGATAATATGTTCGAAGTATGAGAGATGAAGTTTAGCCATCCTGGCCTCCAAGGAGCACTGTGGCTGCACTTCTTTCAACAGATCTGCTGGTTCTTTTGGCAGCCCTTGGCACTTTCAGTGTTCTCCTCCAACACCATAACTCAAAAGCATCAATTCTTCTATGGTCTTCCGTATTCATTGTCCAGCTTTTGCATGTATATGAGGTTATTGAAAACACCAGGGCTTGGGACAGGTGCACCTTAGTCCTCAAGCTGACATCTTTGCTCTTCAACACATTAAAAAGGTATTGTGCAGCAGATTTACCTAATGCAATATGTCATTTGATTTCTTGACTGCTGCTTTCAAGAGTATTGACAGTTGATCCAAGAAGAATGAAATCCTTGACAACTTCAATTTTTCTCCATTGATAAGAATGTTGTTTATTGGTCAAGTGGTAAGGATTTTTGTTTTCTTTACATTAAGATGCAATCCATACCGAAGGCTGAGCTCTTTGACCTTCATCAGTAAATATTTTAAGTCCTCTTCACTTTCAGCAAACAAAGTTGTATCAGCTGCAGAGTGCAGGTTGTAAAAGAGTCTTCCTCCAATCCTGATGTCACATTTTTCTTCATGGAACCCAGCTTCTCAGATTATTTGCTCAGTGTACAGGTTGAATAAGTATGGTGAAAGAATACAACCTTCTCACTAACCTTTCTTAATTTTAAAACATTCAGTGTTCCCAAGTTCTGTTCGAACAACCGCCTCTTGGTCCAGGCACAGATTCCGCATGAGCACAAGTAAGTGTTCCAGAATACTCATACTTCCCAATGTTGTCCATAGCTTCTCATGATCTACACAACTGAAAGCCTTTGCACAGTCAATAAAGCACAGCTAAACATCTTTCTGATATTCTCTGCTTACAGCCAAGATCCACCAGACATCAGCAATGATATCCCTCGTTCCACAGCCTCTTCTGAATCCGGCGTGAACCTCTGGAAGTTCTCTGTCAATGTGTGCTTGCAGCCGTTTCTGTATTACCTTTAGTAAAACTTTACTCGATGGGATATCAAAGAGATTGCCCGATGATATACACATTCCGTTGGGTCACTTCTCTCTGGAATGGGCACAAATATAGATTCTCTTCTGATCAGTCAGCCAGATAGTTGTCTTCCAAATTTCTTGGCAGAGATGAGTCAGTGTGTGCCACCTGTGCCGCCTCACTGTCTTGAAAGATTTCAATTTTCATTCCATCAATTCCTGGTGACTTGTTCTTTGCCAATTCCTTCAATGCACCTTGAACCTCCTCCTTCAGTATCTTTGGCTCTTGATCATATGCCACCTCTTGAAACGGTTGAACATCAACCATTTCCTACACATAGTAGCCCTTTAAGACAGCTCAGTACGACTCCATAGGGTTCCAAAGGATGCACGTCTTTATTGAAGCTGATTACCTCATACCTCATCTTCTGTTATGGAGAAACACCAATCTTTCAGTTAGTAGTCCAACCCTTAACCCGCTGTGCCTCCAGGGCTCCTTCTAACCTAATAATGGATTTCATAATTCCCACAGTTTGAAATCTATTTTCCTCACATCAAGAAATACTCATACCATGGAGAGTGAAGCATCCAGCTGATAAGAAGAGAGGGCACATCTATAAGTACACCCATACTTGCAGATAATACCCATTTGACCTGGCTTCAAAGACTGGATGATCAGAGCTCAACTAAAAGAATAAAAAAGAGGAAAAAAAGAATAATCTGATACAATTTGATGAACTTGACTTACTCCTATGGAAGCAGTAGCTCAAAAGAGGGAACAAATCTTCACAGT
>NW_006408642.1:2028825-2030624 GCF_000296735.1 Chrysochloris asiatica
TCTAGGAGTGGAGGTCTGTGGGACCATCAAGGGAGAAGAACGGAGAATGGAACCCTACCCAGAGAAGCAGCAATGCCAGAAATGGAGGCAGAGACGATGATGTGGAGAGATGGAGCGGCTGGGGACTTTGGTTCAGGAGAGGGAGAGGGGCTGTGTGCTGATGACCAGAGGCCAGCCTTGCGGGGTATACCCTGTGGTTGGTGGAGGATGCATGGAGGAGATTGTAACCTTGGCAAGGAAATGCTATACGATGGGATCAATGTGAAGCTAATGTTCTCCCATGTAATCTATCACATAATTCACAATAAAGCATTAAAAAAAAAAAAAAGAACTACTCATACAGTGTTCAATTATTAAAACAGACTTAACACATCAAGAAAATGTCCATTATCTCTTCGAGGAAAAGAAAAGACTTCTGGGATCCATAGCAACATAAAACTAACTCTAGAAAGGTACTCGATTTCTTTTTGCTCATCCCTCAGACTTCACATTCCAAAATACGTTTTCATGGGCTATAGCTGAATAAATTGGCTTTACTAGGAAGGGAATATTAGTTACTAAAAAAAATTTACCTTCTGCAAAGAAAATAAAATGTAATCACTTTGAGAGTGGCGTATATGAACATTTTACTCTTGTTCTACAATAAACTGATACTTCTTAGCGTTCTACAAGGTTATCAAGTTTAAAAAGATCAACGATCTGAACAATAATCCAAGAAAAATACAAACAAATAAGTAATACTCATTTTTTTTTTCCACTCTCCTGGTGTAGTGCTGTAAGGTATGCACGGGATTGAAAACCTCAAGGTCAGCGGTTCAAACCCACCAGATACTCTTTGGAAACTCTATACAGCATTGTTATGAGTAGTGAACAACTCAACAGTAACAATCTCTCATAAAATTATTTTTTCCCAGCTCGTAACATGCTTCCCAATCTACCGCCCAGTCACTCCTTCCCATCTAATCTTTATCTTTACAATTCATCTGTGTTTAGGACCTATCACTGAAAAATATGGTTTTTATACTGGGATCAGCGTTGCTTGGAATTTAATTAAGACAAGATGTTTTCATCAGCTTACTCTGAATGTTCTGTGGAGAATTAATTATTGCACAAAGGAGGATGGCAAGGGAAGAATCAGAGAGACCATAAGGGGGTAAGTGAGATGTCCACCTGGCTAGGATATCAGGTAGTGGTTGAGATGGGGAAAAGTGCATCAACAGGAGATTGTGGGGTATGTTTTCAGGAAAGGATGAATAGGATTTTCTGAAAAATCAGACTGAGTGATTAGAATAAAATAAAAGAGAGGCAACTCAGAGGTTTAGGCTTTACAGAGTACCATGGAGTACTTCTGAGTGTTACCGAGAAGCTAAACGAAAGAAAAAAGGATAAGCTAAGAACACCCTATAGAGCTCAGTTCTACTTTGTAGCATGAGTTCATCATGAATTGAAATCAACTCAATAATAACAAGCTTTTCTGGGGCTTTTTTTTTTTTTTTAATCCACTCCACACTGCTTCTGACTAAAGTACAAAATGATAGCAAAATAAGTATGGCTAATGGGGCTCCAGCCCATGAAATTAACTGGTCTTCTAACAATAAGTGCCGTGTACTCCATCGACTGATTGGAAGAAATCCATATTTGTGCCCATTCCAAAGAGAGGTGACCCAACGGAATGCAGATATCATCAGACAATCTCTTTGACATCCCATCGAGTAAAGTTTTACTAAAGGTAATACAGAAACAGCTGCAAGCAATACATTGACAGAGAACTTCCAGAGGTTCAAGCCGGATTCAGAAGA